>NC_056726.1:130381438-130681438 GCF_019279795.1 Protopterus annectens | reverse complement strand
TTGAGAAGGTTTGGAAGGGACTGGAAAAGACCAGTTTTTTGAAGGCCAATGCCTACTGAATCTAGGTGGCTGAACCTGTAGGAAATCTAACAGTTTGCATACATTTAGCTTTTTCCTCCATCTTTTTGAGGACGACTTCTGCTTTAGTGCCAAACAGACATTCTTGGTTTAATGGGGCATCTAGTAACTGTGCTTTGACATGGTCTGGCAAGATTTGTTCCTTATGCCAAGCATGCCTTCTAAGAACAGACCCAGTGCCAGCAGCCCTGCAAGATGCTTCTAAGGCAAAAAAAAAACACACTACAAAGTACGTTTTCTAACTTGGTTAGCACAATGCATTAACTCTTGTAAATCTTTATGTTCTGCACAATCCAGAAATGTCATTTTCTGTTTAATTAGCTCCATAATATGTTGCTGATACTTTAACATATGAAACCGGCAATTTTAAAGCCCTGATGGCAAGAGTAGCGGAGGTGTACACCTTCTTACCCAATCTGTCTAAAGCCCTAGAATCCCTGTCCAAAGGGGTAGGGTTTTTGGCTGTTGTAGCCTTAATGCCTTTAGGTCTGTGGGAAATGGTCCTGGGATCCACAGCAGGATTCTTAGAGGAATTTGTGGGAGTCAGGTACTCCGTAGTACCGGTCAGGTTTCCTGGGAGAGGGAGGCAAAGTATCAGGGGTAAGGCTGGATTCCATGAAGACATCATCCACAATTTCCAGAACAGGAGGGATAGCTAGAGGCCTGTGCTAAGGCAATTTCAAAAATTCCCCGAGTCTCTTTTTGGACTGTGGGTAGTCCTTGCACTCCCAGCAGAAATGCTCTCCAAGGGTATTCAGGGTTTCACTAAAAGAAAAATCTTCTGGTGGGGAAGCAGAGTGAATGGAATCCTCTGCATCAGAATCCTCATAGGTAGATAAGGGTATGTCCTGGTAATCAGAAGGGTCAGAGTCATCGGACTCAATGATCTGAAGAATCAGAAGGAAGATCAGTTCTAGGTCTTTTTGAGGGGGAAGGCTGGCTTCCCTTAATTAAAGCAATAAGGTCTTCAGCCATTCTAAGCATTTGTTTCTGTGGCATGTGGGCCTGAGAATGTGCTTTGGTCGTCTGTTTCCAAGACGTAATGCGAACTCTGGGCCTGAGAAATTCTGTATTTTTGGTTTGAAAAAAAGTCGTCTGTTCAATATGAAAATCGGAAGGCCTGAATACACCCTCAAAAGCCAGTGCCTGCATAGTGGCTCCGGACCCATCCAAGGTAGAGGCATTCACAGGTTCCATAGTCGAAGAAGCATCTTGTGGCATACCGGACTCTGAATGAGTCTCAGTAGAGGCCTGCGAATCTGTAGAAGCTGGTATCAGGGGCTGCGAAAGCGCCTCACTGAGTACCGGCAGACTGGCGACTAGCTTAACAGAAGCGTCGTCAGCATTTTTGGACCTATGCAGTCCGTCTCTGTCTTTATCCTTACGTTTTTTCAGAAGATAGGCAGTCAGATGGTTTATCAAAGTCATTTCGGAATACAGAGAACAAGACCAAAATAATTTAGCGACAAAAATTGCCCAACAAGGAATAGTTCGGGTGTTGGACAAGGCACAAAACCGACAGCGAGGAACATCATGGTCTGGGCATAAACAGGCGATGCAGTAAGAATGAAAATCTCTGTGAGGTATTTGCTTTGCACAGGCAAGACAATTATTAACTTTTTCTGACATCAGTTAGAGCAAGAAAAAAGGATCCTCAATGGGGTACTTTTCTTTTAAAAGACTTCAGTTCAGAAATATCAAAAAACAAAAAATTCAGGAGGTGGCTGACCAGCACTTGCGAACTGCTTCTGCTTCGGACTCTGCACGGCAAGAAAAGCTGATGTAATTGCGTCGGCTGCATGTTTTATATCCATAACAACCTGACATCATGGAAGAAGCGACAGCATACGACGCAGAAATCCTAAGACTCTGGTATTCAGGCCGACTGAGGGCTACCTGCAGGCAGATAACCCAAATGTGATGACTGCAACAGTGAAACACAAAGAACATCTGGATCCCCCCCTTGCCTGTTTATGTACCACAGGACCATCATATTGTCTGATTACTTATAGGGTTCCTGGCAGGACTGAGGTCTTGAATGTTCGAAGGGCTAACAAGCAGGGCTCTCATTTCCCTGATGCTGATGTTGTCTTTTACCCTTAGAGTAGACCATTTTCCTTGTACTGAGAGGTGTTGTTGATTTGCTTGCAACACTGCACCCCAACCCAGATCTGAAGCATCTGTGGACAGCTGTTGTAGCGGTGCTGGGATCCGAAGGAGAGTCCCCAGGTTGGTCTGCATTGCAGATATCCACCATTGGATCTCCTTTTTTAGGCATAGGTGTAGTGGAAGTGGGGAGACCAAGGGCTGGGAATGTTGGGTCTATAGGTTTTTTTTTTTTTTTTTTTTTTTTAACACCCACTGAATTTTGCGCATGTGGAGTCTTGCCAAAGGCAGCATGGGTATAATAGATGCCATGTGGCCTAACAATATCAGGAATTCCCGAGCTGTCAGGACGGTTTGGGTAAGGATCTGATTGAAGAACAGACAGAGTTCCTGAATCCTTTGGTCTGGGATGAAGGCCTTCATGCAGTCTGTGCAGAGACTGCATCCTAGGAAAATCATGTCCTGTGAGGGGGTCAGGTGAGATTTTCCTACGTTTATTGTGAATCCCAGGAGAGAGAGGGCATTTGACACCTGCAGTAGATGAAGGTGTAGGAGCTGGTGGTCTTGATGCAGGATGAGTAGGTTGTCTAGGTATGGGTATACTTGTACACACTGGGTCCTGCAATACGCAATGAAGGGGGCTAGACACTTTGTAAGCACTGTTGGGGCAGTGGACAGACCAAAAGGTAATGCAGAGAATGGAAAATGACAGGAGCCTACTGAAAATCTGAGGAACTTCCTGTAATCCGGATGAAAGGGGGATGTGAAGGTAGACATCCTTAAGATCTAGAGCTACCATGAATGCCAGGGAAGGGATTAAAGGCAAGAGTAGAGGTAAGGTGATCCTTTTGAAACTGGGCACGTGGAGGAAGAGGTTGAGAAAGGATAGATCCAGGATAGGTCTCCAAGGACCCTTTTTCCTTGGTACCAGGAACATTCTGGAATAAAAACTTGTATTCCTTTGAGGGGTGGGCACTGGTTCTATGGTGCCTTGATTTAGGAGTTGATGAATGATGGGGGGAACAGGTGAATTTGTTTTTTTTGGTGGTTGAGGAATTCCTTGTAAAGGTGGGAGCATCCACCAAGTCATGTAATATCCTCTCTGTATGATGGAGAGGACCCACTGTTCTGTTGTTAATCGCCGGGAGGGAGAGGGTGAGTCGAAGGGATAAGGGTGTTGCTGGATGCAGAAGGGGTGAGTCACAGAGGAGGAGGCCTGGATTGCTCAGCCTGTCTCCGAAAGAGTAAGGTAGAGGATCTGGAGGGAAATCTGGGAGTATATGTTTTTCTCAGCTGTCTACATTCCTTTGATTGTGGTGATGAATGGAAAGATTGCCTTCTAACAAAGGAGGGTTTCTGAGGATAATTCCTATGATATATAGGAATAGGGGACACCAGAAGGTGTTTGAGGTTTTGTAACTCTTTACCTTTCTCCTGAAGGGATTTTAGAAGCTCAGCAGAGGCTTGTCTGAAAGGGCCTTATTTGTCTAAGGGTGCATCCAGAAGCTTCGTTTGAATGTCCATGGGGAGGGGCTGTAGCCGTAACCAGGAGTAACGTCAAAGCACTGATCCAGAAGCAGCAGCTTTGGATGTAGCTTCCACAGCATCATAGCTGCACTTAGAGTGCCTGGTCACTTGGGATGCTGTGGATAAAAGTGAATTTAGTTGTGTTCTGACAGGGGAATCCTGAACCTCAGAAAGAAGGGTGGATGCTTTTGAAATGGTGTCAAGTACATACCTTGCCATGTGGGTTTGGTAGTTCAGGGCCCTAATGGCCAGAGTGGAGGATGTATATACCTTTTTACCTGTCCTATCCATAAATTTACTGTCTATCAGTTGGATAAAGAGCAGTAAAAGGTAGATGTCTGGATGTCTTATCTGCAGAAACAGCTACAACAGCTGGGTCTGCAGGAGGATTCTTGTTAAGGAACTGTGTGTCTTGGGGACCCTGTAAACACAATCAGGTCGTTTAGCTGCTGAGGGTTGGGAATCAGAAGACAGTGAAGCAGTTAGGAAGGCATCCTGAAAAGCAGGCAGTAAGGGGAGGCACAGCTGAGGGAGATTGCTGTTCCATCTGCAAAAGGTCAAAGTACCTTTTCTTGGATTCTGAAACCTCAGAGACCTGCCACTTAAAAGAAGCGGACGTTGGCCTAGCATGAATAGGAGGAGCAGGGGGTACCGAGACTGCGAACCGTGATTCCCCTCTGCCATCATACTCTGATGGCTAAATTACCTCAGCGGACATACGTTCGGTATCTCGCACCCCAGCTTCCATTAAGGTTCCCGGGCCTGCCTTGGAAACCATCGTCTGAACAGACTCGGGTCTTCAATCGCCTCAACAGCCTTACTGGAGGCCTGAGGCACAGCCTGGGATTCGGGCCTAGCTTTTTTCGCCTTCTTCCTAGGCGGCTCATCAGACTCCTTCCATGCCGAACACCAAGCATCTAAGTCGTTGGTTTTCAAGATAAAGATTTAAAGCTGTTAAATGGCTACGTAGTGTCTTGGGGACGAACGACTTACAGATTAAACAGGATGTTTGGGCGTGGGCCATGCCTAGACAAAAAACCCACGTGTGTCCTTGTGAGGAATTTGTCTCCCACAAGCACACTTCTCTTTCCTAGCTGACATGCAAGTCTAACTAAGCAAAATAAGTAAGAAAACCCTAAAAGGCACTTATCTGTAATGGTCCAAAACAGTAGTCAGGTCTTTAACGAACTGGAATACGGCCATCTGAAGAAATGTGATGCAGAGGTGTGATGCACAAGTGGAACTGGCAAACGGGCATCCGATGATCACTGCAGCAGAAAAATTCTGATGAGGGTACGTGACCGACGTCACTTTTATACCTAACGTCGGTTTATGGCCCTGGTAACCGACGTCACACGTACCCTCCTGAACTAAGACTTTGGTATAGTGGCCAGATGGTGGCGCTGCAAGCAGCAACTCCCTAATATTATGAATACTGCAACATCAGAATAGAAGGACATCATGATTGTGGTGTTATCTGCGAACAATCACAGGGGATCTGGTCTCCAGATATGGGAAAAGACTTGAAGAGTTTGAATGAAGACTCATCTTCTTCATGCTGATGTGCTCCTTTAGCTTTAGAAGTTTTGGTTGCTATCTATCCTGTACTTGGTGCATCCATGTCCAGGCCCCCCTATCCTTTATCTGCGACATCCGCGTACATTTGCTGAACTGGGACGGGGGGAGGGGGGGGTTTGAAGGAAGTCATGACTTGAGATTCATCTGGTCCTTCCACCATTAGAATTCTCTCCCGAAAAAAGGTTATAGAGAAATTACTTTTTCTAGAGGGCGAGAGCCCTGAGACTGTTTTCAGGTTCCAATGGATTTTCCTCATATGTAGTCTGTCTAGATGCAGCATCTTCAGGTACCAATTGATTTTCCTCATATGTAGGATGGCTAGATGCAGCACTTGGACAGTTGCTGCCATGAAACCCAGGGCCCATTAGTACCTTCCTGACTGAGCATTGGCTGAGGGAAGCAAAGCTGTGAAAGTAACATACAAGGCTCTGCACTTTTCCTGAGGCGAACAAGCCTAAATCCATTGGGTGTCCCTGCCGAGGGTAGCCTAACGTTCGTCCAGTATACTAAAGCCTTAGGAATTTAAGGACATTGTACGTCACAAGTATGTTTCCTCACAAGCAGCATAGGGCATATATAGCGATGTAAAGCTGTTCATACCTCAGAAGTGAACAGCTCCAAAAGAAACAGTCCAAGGAGAGGAGGAGGAGGAACATGTGCATCCAGAAGGAAAAAAGGAAGGAGAAGAGAAAAAGGGGGAGGAAGGAGGGAGCAAATACTTCAACAGTGAAGAGAAGGATATCTACTGTTATGGTAAGATTTTACACAACTGTACTATGTCCTTCCACATCACTACTGCAGTACTTGTTACTAAATGGAGAGTACAAAAGCTCAAGAGAGAATGTGGGAGGAGGAAGGCCCAGCAGATTCCTGAAGAAACTCATGTAGGATAGCCCTGGTAAAGCTAGCTTTTTCTCTGGAAACATCAAATTCCTAATGCTTAGTAAAGGTATGGACAGAAGTCCAAGTAACAGCTTCAAGGATGCAACTGGTATCCAATCCATTGAAAAAAGCACCACATGAAGATGCAGCCGTGGTAGAATGAGCCCTTACAAAGGCAGAAAGACACTTCTCATGAAAGGAGTGACAAAAAGAAATGGACCTGGAGATCCATGAAGAAATGGTTTGCTCAGAAACAGCCAAGCCTAAAGATCTACGATGAAAAGATAAAAAAAGCTGCTCTGATTTGCCAATGCCTTTAGCCTTATCTAAGTAATATCTAAGTTGCCTTTGCAATTCCAAGGCAGGAAGGACCTTCTCACTAGCAGACTATGGAGAAAAATGTGGGCAAATTAATAGATTTACTAAGAGACAATTCATTAGCAACCTTGGGCATAAAAGAGGATAAGTATGAAGAGACACCCTGTACCTATGAAAAAAGTACAGTTGGGTACACTTACCATAAATGTAGATGTTAGAGTGTACTCACTGTTGCAGTAAACACATTTGGGTTATCTGCTTGCAATAGCCCTCAGTCGGCCTGATTATCAAAGTCTTGGGTCCTGCGTCAGTTGCTGTCCTATCTTCCATGACGTCAGGTAGTCAGGGGTATAAAGCATGCAGCCAACGCCATTACATCAGTTTTTCTTGCCCCAGATGTCAGGTACCCCCATAATGGGAAGCAATTATATACAAGGTTACACCTCCAACAAAAAAACAAATGCACCAAAAAGCTTTAAGCATAGTAAACAAGAATAGAGGTATAGTCAATAGAAGTCAGGGGGCTGGAGGGAGGGTAACCAGGACTGCAACAGTGAATATACTCCAACATCTACATTTATGGTAAGTGTACACAACTGTACTATGTTATTTGTGCTTCACTGTTGCAGTCACCACATTTGGGTATATTCCCAAAGCTAAGGATGGGAGGAGGTTATTAGATAACATTAGGACCAGCTATAAGGCCCTACAAGACTGCAGTGGTAAAGCCAGCTCTGGATTTAGGATTTAGAAAAAAAAAAAAAACGGCAAGCGGTAATGCTTGGTGAAGATATGTACAGAACTCCAGGTAGCAGCTTCTAGGATGTTCCTGGTAGGGACACCTCTGATAAAGGCTGTAGAGGTAGATGCAGCCCTGGTTGAATGTGGTGTTATCCCCTTGTGGGGTAGGTTTTCCATGGTGCTTATAGCAGAAATGAATGAAATGGCCTATCCACTTAGAAATGGTTTGCTTTGAGATGGCCTTCCCCTCTGCTCCTGCAGCAAATGCAACCAGCAGCTGTTAAGATTTCCCGAGAGGCTTAGTCCTGGCCAAGTAAAATCTAACTTATCTGTGCACGTCCAAGGAATGCAGTATTCGTTCCCCTTTGTTCTGTGGATTAGAAAATAAGGTTGGCAAATGAATGGACTGATTAAGGGCCAAACTGAATACTACCTTGGGCATGAAGGAGGGATTGGCCCTGAGGGACACCCTGTCCGCATGAAAGATGATGAAAGGCTCCACTGCCATGAGGGCCTGTAATTCAGACACCCTTCTTGCTGAAGTGATGACTAGAAGGAAGGCTGTTTTCCAAGAAAGGAATTTCAACCCTGCATTTGCAGCTGGCTCAAAGGGAGGTAGAGTGAGCTTTTCCAATACAAAGTTAAGGTCCCAGGCTAGAGTAGGGGCTCACCTGGGCGGTCTTAAGTTTTTGGCCCCTCTGAGGAATTGCTTCAGCAGTGGATGAGAGAAGAGGGGTGGTTCTGTATTGTAATGAGCTGAAATGGCTTTGGCATGAATTTTGATGGAGGAAAAGGAAAGGCCCTTGTGAAGCATCTCAGTTAAGTATTGAAGAATCTGAGGTAAATTGGGCGCTGCTGTGCCCATCCCCTAAGTTTGGCTCCAGGAACAGAATCTTTTCCATTTTTCAGCATAGGATTTTCTAGTACTAGGCCTCCTTTTGCCTCCAGAATGACATCCATCACTTGCTTACTGAGGGATGGTAATGGAGAGATCTGGTAATTAGCCAGGCTGTTATGTTTAGGGTTTGAAGCTGTGGGTGCAGAATCTGGCCCTCCTGCTGAGACAGCAGGGCAGGGGTCTGAGGCAGGTGTCATGGTGCCAGCAGTGACACACTGCACAAGAGTGGGTACCAGTGATGGTGTGGCCAGTCTGGTGCAATCAGTATTGTCCTTGGTTTGTCCTGTTTGATCTATAGTAGTACCTTGGAGAGGACAGGCAGAGGGGGAAAGGCATAAGCTGATAGGTTTTTCTAGGTGAAGGACAGGGCATCCACTTTCCAAACTTGTTTGCGAGGAGTCCTTGTGCAGAATTTGTCCAATTGGTAGTTCTGGGGGGAAGCAAAAAGGTCCATCTCTGGGCTCCCCCATTTGTTTCTCAACATGTTGAATGTCTTTGGTTCCAGTTTCCACTCATGTGGATCCATGAGATTTCTGCTAAGGTCTACCAGTGTATTTAGCTTTCCTGGCAGGAATTGAGTCTGTAGGTGCACTTGGCAGCTCAAGGCTGTGTTCCACAAAGACATGGCTAGTCTGCAGAGAGGGTATGAATGAGTTCCCCCTGCTTGTTTATGTACCACATAACAGTGGTGTTGTTCGTCTTTACCAATAATTATCCTGGAAGAATGTGGTCCTTGAAGGATGTCACAGCATTCTGTACAGCTAACATTTCTTTTTGATTGACATGCAGGTGCATTTGACTTGGGTTCCATTTGCCCTGAATGCACTGCCCTGCCAAGTGAGCCCCCCCTGCATAGTCTAATGCATCTGTTAGAGTTTGGGCGGCAGGGGGTAGAGTGAACGGCAGCCCCTTGTTTTGGTGGCAGGTCTATGCCCACCAAAGGAACTATCTGTAGACAAGGTACGATAGAAATCATTGATTCTAGATCCTGAGAATGTTGACACCATTGGCTTTTTAGATACCAATGTAGTTTCCTCATATGCAGTCTTGCATATGGAATTAGTAGAATGCAAGGGGCCATGAACCCCAGGGCTTGCAGTATTTTCCTTGCAGATAGCTGGGTCTTTGTGGCCAGTAGCTTGAAGTAGGCTGTCGAATGAACTTGTTTCTCTGGCGTGAGGTAGGCCATCTGGGAAGTTGTATTCAAGCTTACTCCCCGGAATACAATTTGTTGGCAAGGTACAAGATGTAATTTCTTTTCGTTTATGGTGTACCCCAGAGAAGTTAGCAATTTCTTTACAAATGCCAGATGATTTAATAGTATGTCCTGGCTTTCTGCCTGAATTAGACAATCGTCCAGGTATGGGTATATTTTAATATTTCTTTGCTTGCAAAATGCAATGACTAGTGCTAGGCACTTTGTAAATACCCTGGGTGCAGCAGATAAGCCAAACGGCAGTGCAGAGAACTGGTAGTGCATGTAGCCTGCTCTGAAGCGTAGGTATCTTCTGCATGATTCCTTTATTGGGATGTGCAGGTAGGCTTCTTTTAAATCCAGTGTTGCCAACCAGGCATCTTTGCCTAGCATGGGAAGCAGCTGATGAAGAGTTAGCATCTTGAATTTTGGGATTACCAAAAATGTGTTTAGGATAGACAGGTCCATGATAGGACACCATGAGTTGTCTTTTCTGGGTACCAGGAAAAAAGTCTTGAGTAGAAACCTTGCCCCCATTCCTCTTCTGGGACAGGTTGAATAGCCCTGATGCTTAAAAGAGAGAACTTGCTTTTGAGCCTCTGCCCACAGATTTGGAGGGTAGGTCTGGCCAACCGTTCGGGGTTGGTAAGGAGTGGAAGTGGAATCTGTACCCTTGGAAAACTACATTTAAAACCCACTTGTCCTGGGTAATGAGTTCCCAATTTTTTGCATGCAGGGCAATCTTTCCCCCTAAAGGAACAGTCAGTTGAGCAGGGCTTGGAAGGTTTAAAGTTAAGTCATTGAGACAGTTTACCATAGGGGGGTCTTATTACTCTCTGCTTTGGAAGTGGGAGCCCCCCACTGCTTAGGCCTGTGAGAACCTTGGGACTGAAGCCTGGGTGTTCTGCTGGTTCTAGGTTTGGACTGAGAAGGCCTGGAAGAGACAGGAAAGGACCAATTCTTAGAGGGCCAATGCCTACTAAATCTGGGAGGCTGTATTTGCAGGAAATCTTTAACAGTTTGCATAGATTTAGCTTTTTCCTCCATCTTTTTAAGTACTACTTCTGCTTTGTTGGCAAACAGGTGGTCCGGTTTAAGGGAGCATCCAGTAATTTAGCTTTAACATGCTCTGACAAAGATGACAGCAGCCCTGCAAGATGCCTCTAATGAATCAAAACCACATTGCAAAGCATGTTTTCCAACTTGTTCAGCAGAATGCATTAAATCCTGTAATTCTTTATTTTCAGCACTGTCAGGAATCAACATCATTTTCTGTTTAAGCAATCCAATAATATGCTGCTGATACTTAAACATATGAAACTGTCAGTTTAAGGCCCTAATTGCCAAAGTTGCAGAAGTGTATACCTTCTTACCCCATCTATCCAGCGTCCTGGAATCTCTATCAGATGGGGTAGGATTTTTGGCAGTAGTAGCCTTAAGTCACTTGGGTCCCTGTGAAATTGTCTCAGGATCCACAGTATGATTTTTAAAGAGGAACTTGTGAGAGAGTCAGGTACCCTGTAATACCTATCAGGTTTTCTGTGAGCAGGAGGTAAAGTGTCAGGGGCCAGGCTAGAATCTGAGAAGACATCTACAGTGTCCAGTACGGGAGGGATAGCTGAAGGCCTGTGTTGAGGCAGGAGTATGACTTCCCTAAGCCTCTTTTTGGAGTTAGAGTAATCCTGGCTTTCCCAGCAGAAATGCTCCCTAAGAGTATGCAAGGTTTCACCAAAAGAGAAATCCTCTGGAGGGGAAGCAGAGGGAATGAAGTCCAATGCATCAGAATTCTCATAGGTAGATGAGGGCAAATCCTGGTCATCAGAGAAAACAAAAATTTCAGAATCCTGATCAGAAGAATCAGAAGGAAAATCAGTCCTAGGTCTCTTAGAGGGGGAAGGGTGGCTTCCCCTGATTACAGTAATAAGGTCTTCAGCCATTCTTATTTATTTTTTAGGCATAGGGGCCTGACCATGTGGGTCTGGGTATCGGTTTTCTAGGCATGGATAGAGTTTTAGGCCTTGAAGAAGAAGATGGCGTTGGTTTAATATGCAAGTCAGTAGGCCTGAATACACCCTCAGAAGCCGGTGCCTGCACACTGGCTCTGGACCCATCCAACGTAGAGACATCCGCAGGTTCCACAGTCGAAGAAGCATCTCGCGGCATACCAGACTCCGAATGGGTCTCAGTAGAGGCTAGCGAATCTGACATAGCGGGTATCAGGGTCGGAGAAAGCACCTCACTGAGTACCGGCGAACTGGCGACTAGCTTAGGAGAAGCGTCGTCGGCATCTTTGGACCTATGCGGTCTGCCTCTGTCTTTATCTTTGCGTTTTTTCGGAAAGTCAGTAGTCGGGTGGCTTACCAAAGCCATTTCTGGATAATTGAACAGAGTACCAAAATATCTGGAAGCGTAAATGAACTGGCAACAAATAGTATGAGGTTTGAATAAGGCACAAAACCGAGAGCGAGGTACGTCATGGTCTGGGCCTAAGCAAGGAATGCAGTATGAATGAAAATCTTTGAGGTATTTGCTTTCCACAAGAAATACAATTATTAACTTTTACTGACATCGGTTTAGAGCAAGAAAAAGGGTCCGCAACGGGGTACTTAGCTTAGTTGAAGACTTCGGATCTGAAACTCGAAAACGAAAATTTCAGGAGTCGGCTAACCGGCACTTGCGAACTGCTTGTGCTTCGGGCACCGCACGGCAAGAAAGACTGATGTAATGGCGTCAGCTGCATGATTTACACCCCTGAGTACCTGACGTCATGGAAGATGAGACAGCAACTGACGCAGGACCCAAGACTTAGATAATCAGGCCGACTGATGGCTACTGCAAGCAGATAACCCAAATGTGATGACTGCAACAGTGAAACATGAAGAACATCTAAATAAGATAAGGATTACTTGCTACATTATGGGTTGCTTGTCATGCTACTTCTACTGTGCATTATAATTTTATTTTTCATTTATTTGAGGTACTGTACAGCATTATTATACTGTTTGCGGTACTTTCAGTGTGTTTTTGGATGGTTAATTTTCATAACTTACTTTTCTAGACATAGTCAGTGCATTACCCTTGATGTATGTGTTCTTCTTTACAGTGCTTATCCCTAAGTTAACTTCTCCTCATATACACACATATATATATATATATATATATATATATATATATATATAATTTTTTTTTTTTAATTAATATTTTTAAATCAATATTTCATATTATCTGATTTATACAAGGAATACAGCCTTGTTATAACATCTGCTACATTTACGACTAATTTTATCTTTTACTATTCCTATTGCTTATTCACTGATAGGATGGCTTACTACTACACTGTTTTTTTATTAGCTCGTTGCCTGTTTAACTATTGTAACACTGGACAATACTTGCTTCTAACTCTTAGTGGCTGTACATATTTCTGCATAACTACTTGCTGGAAGCTTATACTAAAAGTTACATTAGCTAGATGCGTGTTTTACTATTGTATTGGATAATGCTTGCTTCAGCTCTTATTGGCTGAATTTATTTCCTGTTAACTACAGATTGGGTGCTTTTACTTACCTATTGATTGTATTACTAATTATTTTACTTTTACGTGATTGGACATTATAGTACATAGCTTCATAGGCTGTTTTTTCAGCACATTACTCGTGATTAGACATTTATGTTTATGTTTATATCTATGCTGTTTTTTATGACTCCTGCACTATATTAAATTCCACTTAGGTTTTTTGATCACTTATTCTGAGGAAGTACTTCTACAATAAAGAACGAAAGCTTAAGCTACTATGTTCCACGTTGTCATTTACTCCTCTTTCTTGAAATTTGTTTTATATAAACATCTAAATAAGGGCCTGAAGGTCAAATACTCTTACAGAAGAAGTAAAGAATACTGCAGCAGTGACATGGAAGGGCATCTTCTTGTACTTGATCGTAAACCTCAGCCATGAGAGGAGGTTGAGGATGAACTGGAGATATTGCAGAAGTGCCTGTGGTGAGGAAGCTTGGATTAACAGATTGTCTAAGTAGGGAAAAATCTGGACTCCCTGGGTTCAACATAAGATGATCACAGGTGCCACATAATTTGTGAAGACTCTAGGGTTGTGAAAAGCCCAAAAGGCAAAGCAGTAAACGGAACGTGAGGTGCCCAGTACAAAAACCTGAGGAAGCTCCTGCATGGAGGGCAAACTGGTATATGGAGATGCACATATTTTAGATCTAGAAAATACCAGAAAAGACTAAGGCAGAATGACGTGTGCAGTGAGAGAATTTTGAAGGCTGGCACTTTTAGAAAAGTGTTCAGTAAAGAGATCCAGTATAGGTCTCCATTGCCCTTCTTTCCTTGGTACTACGAAGATATTGGAGTAAAGGCCCTTTCCTACAAATTCTTCTGCACTGGTTCTATTGTGCCTTGTTACTTCAATGCCCATGGAATGGGTGAAAGCAGATGGATCTGGTTATGGGGAGGGGGATGCATACCATGTATGGGGGGGGTCCACCCAATACATGGCATAGCCTTTTTTTTCTTTTTTTTTTCTTTTTTACAATAGAACACACACACACTGGTCTGTGGTAATCTTTTCTCACATAGAGATTGACTGGGTCATCCTTTTTTGAAAGGGATAGCACTAGGGGCAGACTTTGTAGATGGTCACAGAGATTTGTCCCCAAAAAGGAGGCCTCCCAGAAAAGGGATCTATGGTTTCTCTGGGAACCTTCTGGTGGCCTTACTGTGTTTCTGGTTAGGTCTAGGATCTCTACTGACAAAAAGTACAGTTTTGTACCTACCATAAATGTAGATGTTCGAGTGTTCACACTGCTGCAGTCATTACACTTGGGTTATCCTGCCGTCAGGCGGTCCCGCAGTTGGCCTGAGTTCCAAATTCTTGGTCCGGCGTCAGTTGCTGTCGCTTCTTCCCTGACGTCAGTGCACCAGGGGTATATAAGATGCACCCGACGCCATTTTCTTCAGTTTTTCTTGCCCCAGACGTCAGGTGCCCCCCAAGTAGGTAGGCAATACATATTGCTAATCAAAAATATACAATAAAAACAATACCTTCAGTTACCAGCAAATACACCCCAAAGGTTGTATAGGATAGAAAGGTATATATATGTCCAACTAATTCAGAGGGGATGGAGGGAGGGTAACCTGGACTGCAGCAGTGTGAACACTCTAACATCTACATTTATGGTAGGTACAAAACTGTACTATGTTCATCGTGTTACACTGCTGCAGTCATTACACTTGGGTAGAATCCCAAAGCTGAGGTTGGGTGGCTGGTCTATAAAGAGTTAGGAGTGTCTAACTCTGCTCCTACAGAAAGAGTTAGGATTGGCTATGAGGCCCTGCAGAACTGCAGTGGCAAATTCTGCTCTGGATTTAGAATAAAGAGGCAGGTGGTAATGCTTGGTAAAGGTGTGCACTGATCTCCAAGTTGCAGCCTCCAAAATTTCCTTGGTAGGTACTTCTCTGAGAAAGGCTGTTGAAGTGGCTGTTGCCCTGGTGGAATGTGGCCTAATGTTTTTTGGGACTGATTTTCCATGCTGTGTGTAGCAGTACCGAATACAGTGTCCTATCCATTTGGATATACT
This sequence comes from Protopterus annectens, assembly GCF_019279795.1. NCBI lineage: Eukaryota > Metazoa > Chordata > Ceratodontiformes > Protopteridae > Protopterus > Protopterus annectens. The sequence goes on along the minus strand of NC_056726.1, from coordinate 130,666,520 downwards.
CTGCTTTGAGATAGCCTTGCCCTGTGATCCTGCAGCATATGCTACAAACAGTTGCTCAGTCTTCCTGAAAGCCTTTGTTTTGTCCAAGTAGAAGCGTAGCTGCCTGTGTATGTCCAAAGAATGCAGAAGTTTCTCCCCTTTACTCTGGGGGTTTGGATAAAAAGTTGACAAATGGATGGTTTGGTTAAAAGCCACACTAGATACCACATTTGGCATAAAGGTAGGGTTTGTCCTTAAAGATACCCTGTCCTGATGAAAAATTATAAAAGGTTCCACTGCCATTAATGCCTGTAGCTCTGAGACTCTTCGTGCTGAAGTTACTGCCAGGAGCAGAGCTGTTTTCCATGATAAAAATTTTAGATCGGCTGTATTGGCTGGCTCAAAAAGTGGTAGGGTCAGTTTTTCCAAAACGAAATTGAGGTCCCAAGTTGGTGATGGTGCTCTCCAGGGCGGTCTTATGTTTTTAGCCCCTCTGAGGTACTGCTTTAGCAAGGGATGAGAGAATAAAGGAGGATCCGTGTTGTAATGTGCTGAAATGGCAGAGGCGTGGATCTTAATTGATGAGAAGGATAGGCCTCTGTCCAGCATCTCAGTTAAGTATTGTAAAATCTGAGGAATGTTTGGAACAAGAGGGTCAAGGCTTTGAGCCTGGTTCCAGGCGCAGAATCTCTTCCATTTTTCTGAGTAAGCTTTCCTGGTGCTAGGCCTCCTGGCCTTCAAAATGACATCCAGAACAGCTTTAGAGAGAGGTGTTCTGTTTGACTAATGTATCTGCCATGCAGCCTGGTTTAGGGTTTTGAGCTGACCGTGCAGGATCTGATTGTTTTGTTGAGTCAGAAGGTGGGAATTTGAGGCACAATCCATGGTGGGCCTTGAGCAAAGTTCCTTAAGATAGGGTACCAGTGCTGGCGTGGCCAGTCTGGAGCAATCGGGATCAGCTCTGGATTTTCTTGTCCGGCTTTTAGGAGTACCTTTGAAAGGAGAGGCAGTGGTGGGAAGGCATAAACTTTTAGGTTTTTCCCACTGAACAGAAGAGCATCCACTTTCTATCCTTGTGCAGAATTTTTGTAGTTGGCAATTCAGTGGGGAGGCAAAAAGATCTATGTTTGGGCATCCCCACTTTTGCGTTACCCATGCTGAAAATTTGTGGATTCAATTTCCATTAGTGAGGGTCCATAATATTTCTGCTTAGATCGTCTGCCAGAGTATTTTTCTTTCCTGGCAGGAATTATGCTTGCAGGTGAACTTGATACGTTAGAGTTGTGTTCCACAAAGTCATGGCTTGCCTGCATAGGGGATAAGAATGAGTGCCCCCTTGCTTGTTTATGTACCACATTACTGTGGTGTTGTCGGTCCTTAGTAGTAATTGCTCTGGATGTCGAAGGTCCTTGAAAGCTGTTAGGGCATTTTAAACAGCAAACATCCCTTTTTGATTGATGTGAAGATGCATCTGGTCTGTGGTCCACTTGCCCTGAATGCATTTTCCTGCCATGTGTGCTCCCCAGCTGTAATCCGAAGCATCTGTTAGAGTTTGCCTGGCTATGGGTTGGGTAAAAGGCTGAACCTTGTTTAGGTGACATGCCTGTGCCCACCATCGAAACTCCTGTTGTAGGTAGGGAATCATTGGTATTACTGCTTCTAAACTGTGAGAGTGTTGAGTCCAAGCACTTTTCAGGTACCATTGTAAATTCCTCATATGCAGTCCGACATATGGTATTAGTAGTATGCAGGATGCCATGAATCCCAGGGCCTGCAGAATTTTTCTTGCAGGGAGATGAGACTTTCCTACCAGCAAATGAAAATATTGAGTTAGTTGAACTTGTTTTTCTGGCGTGAGGTAAGCCATCTGGGCCGTTGTATTTACGCTGGCACCCAGGAATATAATCTGTTGCGAGGGCACTAGTTTTGACTTATTTTCGTTTACTGTGTACCCTAGAGAAATTAGCAACCTTTTTACAAATGCCAGATGCTGTAGAAGAATGTCCTTGGTCTCTGCTTGAATGAGGCAGCCGTCCAGGTATGGATACATTTGAATTCCTTTTTGTCTGCAAAATGCAATTACTGGTGCCAGGCACTTTGCGAAGACCCTCGGTGCAGTAGATAAGCCAAAGGGCAGTGCAGAGAATTGGTAGTGCATTAAACCAGCTTTGAATCTGAGGTATCTTCTGCAATTTTGTCTGACAGGGACATGCAGGTATGCCTCTTTGAGGTCCAGAGTGACAAGCCAAGCCTTCTTGCCCAGCATGGGTAGAAGCTGCTGTAATAAAATTTTGTATTTCGGAATATCCAGGTAAGTATTCAGAATTGAAAGGTCTAGTATGGGCCTCCAGGCTTTGTCCTTTCTGGGGACCAGGAAGAGTCTCGAGTAAAATCCTTGTCCTTGTTCCTGTTGTGGTACTTTTTGAATAGCTCTCATGTCCATGAGGGCTGAAATGTGTTTTTGTGCCTCTGCCCATTGATTTTGTGGCAGGTCTGGCATTCCTTTTAGCCTTGGTAAAGTATGAAAGTGGAATCTGTAACCTTGAGACACAATATTCAGAACCCATTTGTCTTGGGTGATTGTTTGCCAGTTTTGAGAAAAAAGTGCTAGTTTTCCCCCTAAGGGGGCTTCCAAAAGGGACGTGCTTGCATTTAAGGAAAAGTCATTGTGACTGTTTCCTGTAAGGTTGAGACTTGTCCTCACCACCTTTTGGGGTTGAGGTGCCCCACTGTCGTCTGTTTGAGCCTTGGGTTTGAGATCTGCCTCTTGGGCATCTATATCTGCCTCTCTGTGGCCTGTCAAACTGGAAAGGACCAACTTTTTGTTGGCCAATTTCTGCTAAACCGAGGTGGCTGTACCTGTAAGAAATCCTTGACTGTTTGCACAGATTTAGCTTTATCCTCCATTTTCTTTAACACCTCTTCTGCCTTAACACCAAACAAAGTATCATGCTGTAAAGGAGCATCCAATAATTTTGCCTAAACATGATCAGGTAAACATTTTTCTTTTAACCAAGTATGTCTTCGAATCATAGAAAGTACAGTTTTGTACCTACCATAAATGTAGATGTTCGAGTGCTAATACAGCTGCAGTCATAACAGATGGGTTCTCCTGCCGTCAGGCGGGTCCTCGGTCGGCCGAATTCCAAAGTCTAGGACCAGCGTCGGTTGTCGTCGCTTTCTTTCCTGACGTCAGTGCGACAGGGGTACATAAGACACAGCCAACGCCATTTTCTTCAGTCTTTCTTGCCCCAGATGTCAGGTGCCCCCAGAAGAAAGGCAATATATATAAAAAAACAAAACAAAAAAAAAAAAAAAACATATATATATATATATATATATATATATATATATATAATATATAATCATGCATTGCAATATAATCAAAAACCAGTAGTTGCAAGCAAATACATCATAGAAGGATAACCCAATCAAGTTGTAAGATGAGGAGTAAGCCACTAGGTCTGTACCCAGAGGGGAAGGAGGGAGGGAAACCTGGACTGCAGCTGTATTAGCACTCGAACATATACATTTTATGGTAGGTACAAAACTGTACAATGTTCATCGTGCATACAGCTGCAGTCATAACAGATGGGTAGAATCCCAAAGCTACGCACAGGGTGGTAGGCACTAGGTGGAACTGGGAGGGGCCAGAATGCCCTGCAACACAGCAGTGGCAAAGCCTGCTCTAGTTTTGGAGTATAAAGGTAGGTGGTACTGTTTAGTGAAGGTATGCACAGAACTCCAAGTGGCTGCCTCCAAAATATCTTTGGTAGGGACTCCTCTGAGGAAGGCTGCAGAGGTAGCTGTGGCCCTTGTGGAGTGGGATCTGATGCCTGCAGGTACAGATTTACCATGAAAGGAGTAACAAAACCGTATGCAGTGGCCTATCCATTTTGAAATTGTCTGTTTGGAAATTGGCTTCCCTTGAGCTCCTACAGCATAGGACACAAAGAGTTGTTCTGATTTCCTGAAAGGCTTTGTTCTGTCCAAATAGTAACGTAGCTGTCTATGGATGTCTAAGGAATGTAGCAGCCTTTCCCCTTTGTTTTGAGGATTGGGGTTAAAGTAAGTGTATGGCCTGATTTAAAGCTACCCTGGATACTACCTTAGGCATAAATGACGGGTTGGTTCGTAGGGAAACCCTGTCCTGATGGAAGATGAGAAAGGGCTGCACAGCCATGAGGGCTTGTAGTTTCGAAACCCCACGAGCTGAGGTAATGGCCAGAAGGAAAGCTGTTTTCCAGGACAAATATTGCAAATCTGTTGAGGCAGCTGGTTCAAAGGGAGGCAAAGTTAATTTTTCTAGAATGTAATTAAGATCCCAGGCTGGTATTGGTTGTTTCCTTGGAGGTCTTATATTCTTAGCCCCTCTGAGGAACTGTCTTAAGAGTGGGTGAGAGAATAAGGGTGGATCAGTGTTGTATTCTGCAGAAATGGCTGAGGCATGGATTTTGATGGAGGAAAATGAAAGTCCACTGTTCAACAGCTCAGCTAGATACTGTAATATCGGAGGCAAATTCAGTTTTCTAGGATCCTGGCCTTTTTTCTCATTCTAAGTGCAAAACCGTTTCCATTTTGCGGACTAAGCCTTTCTAGTAGATGGCCTTCTGGCCTCCAAAATGACATCCTGCACCTCCTTGGAGAGTAGGGTCTGTTGTGGTGTTAAGGAATTTTCCATGCAGCCAGATTGAGTGTTTTCAGCTCACTGTGAAGAGTTTTGTAGCTGTGCTGAGTCAGTAGAAGAGGCATTAGAGGTAGGGTCCAGGGAGGAGAATGTGTTGGGCTCCTCAGGAGTGGGTACCAGTGTTGTCTTGGCCAGTCTGGAGCAATCAGTATCATCTTCAGTCTGTCTGCTCTTGCTTTCAAGAGCACCTTGGGCAGAAGAGGCAAAGGTGGGAAAGCGTAAACTGTCCATGCTGCCCAACTGAAAGAAAGGGCGTCCACTCTCCAGGCCTTTGGATGGAATGTCCTTGAGCAGAATTTTGTCAATTGATGATTCCTGTGGGAGGCAAAGAGATCTATGTCTGGCCTTCCCCACGCTCGGATTATATTTGCAAACACTTGAGGATGCAACTTCCATTTGTGCGGGTCTGTCATATTTCTGCTTAGATTGTCTGCCAGCGTGTTTTCCAACCCTGGCAGGTACTGTGCTTGAAGTTCGATTTGCCATTCCAGAGCCAAGTTCCAAAGTGACATGGCCAGCCTGCACAGAGGGTATGAATGTGTTCCTCTTTGTTTGTTTATGTAACACATTACTGTGGTGTTGTCTGTTCTTATCAATAATTGCCCTGGATGCAGGAGATCCTTGAAAGCTGTAATTGCATTTATCACTGCTAGCATTTCCTTTTGATTGATGTGAAGGTGCTTTTCCTTTTGGGACCATTTGCCCTGAATGCATCTGTCTGTCATGTGTGCCCCCCAGGCGTAGTCTGAGGCGTCTGTTGTGATGACTTGATTTGCTTGAGGCTTGCAGAATGGTAGACCTGCTTGGGCCCACCATAGAAATTCCTTTTGCAAACATGGGATTAGTGGTACTATTGTTTCCAAACTGTGGCTGTGTTGAGACCATAGGTTTTTTAGGTACCATTGAAGTTTCCTCATATGCAACTTTGCACATGGGATTAGAAGAATGCAAGATGCCATGAAGCCCAGAGCCTGCAGGATTTTCCTTTCAGTTAGCCTGGTACAATTTGCTAGTATTTTGAAGTACTGAGTTAGTTGCCCCTGTTTTTCTGGCGTAAGATAGGCCATCTGGGTGTTTGTGTCCAAGTTGGCACCCAGGAAATTTATTTTCTGAGATGGTGTTAGCCTGGATTTGTCTTTGTTGACTGTGTATCCCAGAGAATTAAATAACCATGTTACATAAGCCAGATGTTCCAGAAGTATGTGTTTGCTGTCCGCTTGGATCAGGCAGTCGTCCAAATAAGGGTAAATTTGTATCCCTTGAAGTCTGCAGTAGGCAATTACTGATGCCAGGCATTTCGTGAATACTCTGGGCGCAGTAGATAAGCCAAAGGGCAATGCAGAGAATTGATAGTGGATTGAACCTGCAAGAAATCTGAGGGATCTTCTGCAGCTTTGTCTGATTGGGACATGCAGGTATGCCTCCTTGAGGTCCAATGTTATCAGCCAAGACTCCTTGCCCAGCATGGAAAGAAGCTGCTGTAAGGTGAGCATCTTGAATTTTGGTATGAGTAGAAATGTGTTTAGGATGGATAAGTCCAAAATGGGTCTCCAATCGGTTCCCTTCCTTGGTACCACGAATTGTCTGGAATAAAAACCTTGACCTTGTTCGTGAGTAGGTACCTCTTGAATAGCTTTCATGTTCATGAGCTTTGAAATTTGTATTTGAGCCTCTGTCCTTTGATTGTGTGGCAGGTTCGGCATGCCTCTCATTTTTGGAAGTGTGAGAAAATGAAATCTGTAGCATCTGTTTATAATGTCCAGGATCCATTTGTCTGTTGTGATAATATGCCAATTTTTTGAAAATAATGCCAGCTTTCCTCCCAAGGGTGCTGCCAGCTGAGACTTGCTTGGCATGCAAAGGGGAAAGTCATTGGGTTTGTTTCCTGTATTGTTGTGCACTGTCTTCGCCACCTCTTGGTGCTGGAGTTTGCCATTGTCTGCCTCTATATGATCCTTGAGATTGTCCTCTGCCCTTGTGCGCCTGTATCTACCTCTTTGGGGCTTGTCCGTGGCTGGAAAGGACCAGTTTTTTGAAGGCCAATTTCTGCTAAAACGTGGTGGTTGTACCTGTAGAAAAGCTTTGACAGTTTGCATAGATTTAGCTTTTTCTTCCATTTTCCGTAGTATCTCCTCAGCATTAGTACCAAATAATACATCCTTTTGTAAAGGAGCATCTAGTACTTTAGCTTTAACATGATCAGGCAAGGTTTGTTCCCTAAGCCAGGCATGTCTACGAATGACTGATCCTGTAAGAGCAGCTCTACTTGAGGCCTCTAGAGCATCATAGCCACATTGTAAGGTGTGTTTACTCACTTGTTCTGCACTATGCATCATATCCTGCAACTCCTTCAAATCTGGTTGTTCAGGTTGTGACATTTTATTCCTTAATTGTGATAACAGAAACTGCTGATATTTAAGCATATGGAACTGACAATTTAAGGCCCTCATGGCTAGGGTGGCCGAGGTATATACCTTTTTTCCCCACCTTTCTAAGGATCTAGACTCTCTTTCGGAAGGTAATGAATTCTTAGCAGTAGAGGCCTTCATTCCCTTGGGGCCTTGAGAAATGGTTTCAGGGTCAGCATTATGGCTTTTGTAAAGAAATTGGTGTGAGTTAGGAACTCTGTAGTACCTATCAGGCTTGACTGGGGCAGGAGGCAGGAATCCGGATTAAGGCAAGCCTCCGAGTAAACATCATCAAGTATGTCCAAGACAGGAGGAATCGCCAGAGGTCTGTGCTGAGGTAGCAAAAGAAATTCCCTAAGTCTTTTCTTGGAATATGAAAAATCTTGGCCTTCCCAATGGAAGTGTTCCCTCAAGGTATGCAAGATTTCCCCGAAAGAGAAATCCTCTGGGGGAGATACAGAAGGAATGGACTGCTCTGCATCAGAATCTTCAAAAGGGGAGTACGAGTGTTCCTCTTCATCAGAATGTTCTGAAATAATGGAGCCCTGGTCAGAAGATGGAGAATCTTCCTCCACTCTGGGTCTCTTGTCCGGAGGGGGTTGGGAACCCCTGATAAGAGTAATTAAATCCTCAGCCATTTTGAGCATCTGCTTTTTAGGCATGGGACCTGGAGATGGGCCCTGTGCAACAGGCCTCTTGGGATGCATGGCTGATTTGGACTTAGTAAAGGTCTTTATGGAAAAGGAAGATGAGGGTCTGAAGACACCATGGGTGGAAGTGGACTGTCCACATTAAGAGGCTCAACACTCACAGTGGCTTCGGTAGCTCTATTCAGGGTATGGGCCGAGGCACCTGCGGTCTCGGTTACAGAAGACACCGCCAGAGAAGTGTCGTCGGTAGTCAGGGGCTGCATAGGCGCCTCGCTGAGAACCAGACCATGTGTAGTCGGTTTTGGCGTGGTGTTGGTCTTTGTTCTTGCGTTTTTTGGACAAATCGGTAGTCGGAGACTCCGACGACATTTTATAATCAAAAGCTTTACCAAAAAAGTGCTGGGCGAACTCCGCCCGACGCTTAATAGTGCGTTTATTGAAAGTAGCACAAAAGCGACAGCCCGAGACATCGTGGTCTGGGCCTAAACAAGGTATACAGAGGGAATGGAAATCCTTATGCGGTATTTGCTTCTCACAAGAAATACAATTGTTAACTTTGTCTGACATCGGTCTGAGGCAAGAAAAGTTTCCCCAACGGGGTACTTGGCTTTAAAGAAGACTTCGGTTTCCAAATTTTCGTAATTTCAGGAGCTGGCCGACCGGCACTTGCGAACTGCTTCTGCTTCGGGCACCGAGCGGCAAAAAAGACTGAAGAAAATGGCGTCGGCTGTGTCTTATGTACCCCTGTCGCACTGACGTCAGGAAAGAAAGCGACGACAACCGACGCTGGACTTCGACTTTGGAATTCGGCCGACCGAGGACCCGCCTGACGGAAGGAGAACCCATCTGTTATGACTGCAGCTGTATGCACGATGAACATCCTGTAACTGCGGCTCTACAAGAGGCCTCTAAAGAATCAAAACCACATTGCAGAGTATGTTTTCCCACCTGTTCAACTGCATGCAGTAAATCCTGCATTTCTTTACAATCAGGAGCTTCTGTGCTTGCAAGCATTTTCTGTTTTAACTGAGCCATTAAATATTGTTGGTACTTAAGCATGTGAAAATGGCAATTTAAAGCTCTTACTGCTAAAGTTGCAGAAGTGTATACTTTCTTCCCCCATCTATCCAAAGCTCTGGAATCTGTCAGAGGGTACTAGATTTTTTGCAATGGAAGCCTTAACCCCTTTTGGACCCTGGGAAATAGTTTCTGGATCAGCAGAAGGGTTTTTGTAAAGAAACTTGTGAGAGTCAGGGACTCTATAATACCTATCTGGCTTGGCTGGAGCATGGGGCAAAGAGTCAGGAGATAAACTGGATTCAGAGAACACATCATCCACAATATCTAGTACATGCGGAATAGCCAGGGGCCTGTGTTGAGGTAATAAGAGGAAATCCCTGAGCCTTTTCTTGGATTCTGAGTAATCCTGGCTTTCCCAATGGAAATGCTCCCTCATGGTATGTAAAGTTTCCCCAAAAGAATAATCCTCGGGGGAGAGGCTGAAGGGATAGATTCTTCAGCATCAGAGTCCTCATAGAGGGGTAGAGAGTATCCCTGGTCTGAAGAGGAATCAGAGGAAATTGAAACCTAATCAGAAGAGTCATAGTCTGTATCCTGCCTAGGCCTTTATTCAGGAGGGGGATGGGAACCCCTGATTAGAGTAATGAGGTCTTCGGCCATTTTAAGCATCTGTTTCTTAGGTATGGAGGACTGTCCAGGAGAATGCTGTACTTGTTTCTTTGTCTTTAATGGTATCTTTGTCTTGGCTGTTGTTTTAATGGTAAGTTATGAAGGTCTGAAAACGCCCTCAGAAGCCAATGCCTGCTCAGCGGCTCCGGACCCATCTGAGGGATTAGTTTCAGTAGGCCCAATACCTTGAGTTTCCAGAGGCCTAGATGTCTCCACATGGGAGTCAGAAGCGGCCTGTGGCTCTGAGGTACCGGGTGTCAGGGGCTGCGAAAGCACCTCACTGAGAACCGGCGACTGGCCTAGAAGAGGTTTCATCGTCGGTTTTGGACCTTGGATGCCTGTCTTTTTCCCTGTCTTTGCATTTTTTCGATATTGAGGTCGTCGGCTGATCCGACGGCATCATATAATTGAGCCTTCGGCCAAAGTAGTGCAAAGCAAAATCAAAACGTCTTTTTATAGTGCATTTGTTAAATCTAGCACAAAACCGACAACTAGTGACGTCGTGATCAGGGCCTAGGCATGGGAAACAGTAAGAGTGGAAGTCCTTATGAGGTATTTGCTTCCCACAAGAAATACAATTATTAACTTTTTCTGACATCGGTCTGAGGCATGAAAAAAAAGTTTCCCCAATGGGGTACTTAGTTTTATTGAAGACTTCGGATCTGAAATTCGACACTTGCGAACTGATTCTGCTTCGGGCACTGCGCGGCAAGAAAGACTGAAGAAAATGGCGTCGGATGCATCTTGTATACCCCTGGCGCACTGACGTCAGGGAAGAAGCGACGGCAACCGACGCCGGACCAAGACTTTGGAACTCAGGCCGACTGCAGGACCGCCTGACGGCAGGATAACCCAAGTGTAATGACTGCAGCACTGTAACACGATGAAAATCAGGTGGATTCAGTTTGAAAATTCCTTTTGGTCCCTAGGTAGAAAGACAACAGAGACCGTCTACAGCTCTTCATGGGTTTTCCCAGTTTCTGGAGGATTTGGAAAAGATTAGCTGCTTGAGGGAAAAAAAGAAGTTATGTACTTACCATAACGTTCCATGTGAATTGTTTATCTCGCCTTTATTCTCACTGATGGGTTCGGAGTCGATCCTCGGCTCCGAAACGGCCGATAGCAAAGCTCAGGGTTTGCCAGTAGCTCGAGACCAAGCCCCTTATATATATATATATATATATATACATATATATATATATATATATATATATACACACACACTGCGGTGGTGGTGCTGTGGTAGCGTTGTCGCCTCACAGTAAGACGTCTTGTTCGATTCTCAGCTAGAGCGTCTTCTGTGTGGAGACATGCGTGAATGGGTGTGTACCTTCGTTGAAGGTTGTGCATCAGGGCCGGCAACTCGGCAAGTAAAAATCTACTGCCAATCATTAGCGGACCGGAGTTCCGCTGTGGCGATCCCTAACCGGGAAAAGCCGAAAGACACAACATATACCCTTTTATTTATTTCTACCAAGAACACTTCCCGAAGGTATAGAAGAAATATTGAATAACCAGGATGGTACTAGCCTCTAAGTCAACAGTCAGCCAGGCGGGGGAAGGAGGGAAAGACGTGAGCATAAAGGCGAGATAAACAACTCACATGGAACGTTATGGTAAGTACATAACTTCTTTATGTGAAGTTGTTAAATCTCGCTGTTTATTCTTACTGATGGGTAGCGTCCCTAGCATCCTCAATCTTGGGTGGCTCATGGAAGTATGTTCTTCACTACCGTGGAACCAAAGGAAGACCTGTCCCTTGAAGCCTTATCTACTTTGTAATGCATGATAAAGGTATGAGGCTCAGACCAAGTGGCTGCAGCGCAACTTTTGTGAAGGGGCAATTTAGCTTGAAAAGCAGAAGATGTAGAGACGGCTCTGGTAGAATGAGCCTTAGGTTTGTGTGTTAATGGCATGCTCGCATTTTCATAAACAAAGGATATACAATCAGATAACCATTTAGATAAGGTTGTTTTAGCCACTGGATTGCCTTTTCTGGCTTCTGAGAAGGATACAAAAAGTTGATCTGATTTTCTAATATCCTTAGTTCTGTCCAGATAAAACCTGAGCTGTCTGTGTACATCAAGTTTGTGCAACATGTACTCCAATTTGCTAGAGTGGTTGGGAAAAAAGACTGGCAGCTCAATGACCTGATTGATATTTGATTCAGAACAGACTTTAGGTAAAAATTAGGGGTTTGTTCTGAGAGATACTCTATCAGCATGGATAATCATGTAAGGTGGTCTGATAGATAATGCTTGAAGTTCTGACACACTGCTGGCAGAAGTAATGGCCATAAGAAAAATAGTTTTCCAGGATAAATATTTGAGATCACAAGAAGATGCTGGTTCAAAAGGGGGAAGAATAATTTGACAGAGCATAAAGTTTAAATTCCAGGGAGAATAGGGAATGTTGATAGGAGGTCGCATGTGAAGAATGCCTTTAAGAAAAGTCTTAGATAATTTATGGCCCATAACATTTGAGCCACCAAACCCAAGGTGAAAATTTGAGATGGCAGCTAACTGGACTCTAACTGTAGCAGCTGCTGCCCCTTCCTTAAAAATCTTTGTCAAGAATTCTAAAATAGATGATAGCGGAGCTCTGAAAGGGTCAATCTTATGCGTGTTGGCCCAAATTGAGAACCTTTTCCATTTACTGCCATATAATTTCCTGGTAGATGGCTTGTGAGAAGACAAGAGAATTTGTCTTGTATCTTCAGAAATTAAATGAAGCCTGGCAATTAGGAGAAGTGGATTAGCCAAGTAGTCAGTTTCTGGGACTGCAGTGAAGGATGGAGGTCCCCTGACGGGTGCGTCAGAAGGTCCGGAACTAGGTCCAGGATCCATGGATCTTCCAACAGATGATGGTGGAGAAATGGGAACCAAATCTGTCGAGGCCAGTAGGGGGCTATGAGAATAACAGTCCTTCCCAGCGATTTTGCTTTCTGTAAAAATCTGGGTATAAATGGGAAGGGTGGAAATGCATAAAGGAGACCCGGGGGCCAATCGTGTAAAAGTGCATCTCTCGGGGGATGACCTGGAGGTGGTATTAGGGTAAAGTAGTTTCTGCATTTTGAATTGATGTGGCAGGCAAAGAGGTTGCAGCAAGGCTGGCCCCATTTGCAGAAAATCAACTCCGCAACCTGTTTGAGAGACCACTTGTAAGGGAGCAATATCGCCCTGCTTAGCTTGTCCGCTATCATGTTGGATTTCCCCGGGATGTGCGTTGCTAAAAGAAAATGCTGGGACGACACAGCCCATTGCCAGACCCCGAGGGCTTCTCGACAAAGGGGGTAAGACTTGGTTCCGCCTTGCTTGTTCAAGTACCAAACTACTGACATGTTGTCCATCTGAATTGCAATAGTTCCTAGAGGGAGAGAGTCCTGAAAGTACTGCAACGCCAGAAGTACTGCTCTCAACTCTAGAACATGTGCAGATGTCATTCTTGATCTGTCCATGTGCCTTGGGCAGTCTTTCCGTGAAAATGCCCTCCCCCCTATCAGGGAAGCATCCGTGGTCACAGTGGCTACTGGGGGTGGGGGGGACAAAGGGTCTTCCGATTGTGACTTGGAGACGTCAACCACCACCGAAGGTCTCTCTTGCAAGAATCCATGATGAGAATCATGTGGTGCATTGGTAGTTTCTGGGACGATCACTGAGCAGAGGAGCCATTGAAGAATTTGCATATGCATCCTTGCGAGTGGTATAGCTAGGATTGCTGCCATCAAACCTAGTACCTTCAATACCTCTGTTGCTGTAGCTTAGTTCTTTGACACCGGTGAGCTGACGTGCTGGCGGAGAAGTGAGACTCTTTCGATAGGAAGATGTAGAGTGGTAGTTGAGGTGGCTAACTCTGCTCCTACAAAAACGGCATGCTGCGATGGCGATAAGGCAGACTTTCCGAAGTTGATTGTAATGCCTAATTGATGGCAGAGTGTATTGTGTTGCTTGAGTCAATTGATGCCTGGTGGTAGCGGTGAGGAGCCAATCATCTTGGTATGGAAACACCTGGAATCCTAGACGTCTCAGGTGAGCCATGACCACTGCCATGCATTTGGTGAACACTCTGGGGGCTGTAGTGAGACCAAAGGGCAGGGCTCGAAACTGGTAATGATTGGCTCCCAGCCAGAAATGCAGATGATCTCTGGAGCGTCTTGTTCATCTTTATGTGATGGTACGCGTCCTTGAGATCTATGGAGCACATCCAATCGCCTTTCCCTAGGAAGGGAAGAATGGACTGAAGTGTGACCATTCGGAACTTCTCTTTCTTTACGAACTGGTTGAGTCTGCTGAGGTCAAGATAGGTCTCCAGTCCCCTGTTTTCTTTGGTACCAAAAAGAATCTTGAGTAAGTTCCGAATCCAACTTGGTCTGCTGGGACTGGTTGGATGACTCTTTTTCTAGCAATCTGTGGACCTCTATAAAGTACAGTTTTGTACCTACCATAAATGTAGATGTCCGATAGGTATGCATCTGCAGTCATAACATATGGGTTTGTCCTGCCTCAAACAGCCCTTCGGTCGGACGGATTCCAAAGTCTGGGTCTGGCCTCGGCTGATGTCGCATTTTCCCCGACGTCAGAGCGGCTGGGGTATAAAAGCATCAGCCGATGCCATTTTCCTCAGTTTTTCTTGCCCCAGATGCCAGGTGCCCTCTAGGAAGGCTAAATTTGGATAAAAGCTGAAAGTTCCAAACATTTGCAAATTTTATACATATAGAAACAAACAAATACACCATAATAGATTCCCCCAGCTAGCTAAAAGAGGGGTAAGCACCCTAGGAATAGCACAGAGGGGAAGGGGGGAGGGTAATCCTGACTGCAGATGCATACCTATCGGACATCTACATTTATGGTAGGTACAAAACTGTACTATGTCCTTCAAGGATGCATCTGCAGTCATAACATATGGGTAGAATACCATAGCCAATCTGGGGGAGGAGGTACTAAGAAAAGGATGGTGTAGTTAAGATCCCTTGCAGGACTGCAGTAGCAAACCCTGCTCTAGATCTAGAGTATAAGGGTAGATTATAATGCTTGGCAAATGTATGCACGGAGCTCCAAATAGCAGCTTCTAAAATGTCCTTGGTAGCCACCCCTCGTAGGAAGGCTGTAGTGGTGGCCGTGGCCCTTGTGGAGTGAGGCCTGATATTTTCAGGAACTGTCTTTCCATGAAAGGAGTAGCAAAATCGAATGCAATTTCCTATCCATTTTGAAATTGTCTGTTTGGAAATTGCTCTTCCTTGCACCCCAGTTGCATATGCTACAAAAAGTTGGTCAGTTTTTCTGCTAGTTTCTGTTCTATCCAAGTAGTAGCGTAGTTGTCTGTGTATATCCAGGGTGTGCAAAAGTTTTTCCCCTCTATTCTGTGGATTAGGGAAGAACGTAGGCAAGTGGATAGCTTGGTTCAAGGATACTCTAGATACCACCTTTGGCATAAAAGTAGGATTGGTTCTTAGTGACACCCTGTCCTGGTGGAAAATAAGAAAAGGCTGCACTGCCATTAATGCTTGTAACTCAGATACTCTTCTTGCTGAAGTGATTGCCAGAAGGAATGCAGTTTTCCAAGATAGAAACTGTAGATCCGCTGATGCTGCTGGTTCAAAAGGAGGCAGTGTCAGTTTCTCCAGCACAAAGTTGAGATCCCAGGCAGGTAGAGGGGGTCTTCTTGGAGGCTTAATATTTTTGATCCCTCTCAGAAATTGTCTGAGGAGAGGGTGTGAGAAGATAGGTGGATCCACATTGTATTCTGCTGAAATTGCTGAGGCATGAATCTTAATGGAAGAATAGGACAGGCCATTGTGGAACAATTCTGCTAAGTATTCTAGGATATGTGTTAGGTTTGCCACTGTGACATCTGTGCCCTTTGATGTGCTCCAAATGAGAAATCTCTTCCATTTAGCTGAGTATGTCTTCCTTGTGGAAGGCCTGCGAGCCTCCAGGATAATGTCCTTCACCCTCTGAGATAAAGCAGCTTGATTGGGATTTAAGGAATTTTCCAGGCAGTTAGCTGCAATGTTTTCAAGTTGGGATGCAGGGTCTTGAAATTGTTCTGCGTCAGAAGAAGAGGCCATAGGGGGAGAGGCCATGATTTTGCCTGAGACATGCTTCTCAATAATGGATACCAGTGCTGTCTGGGCCAGTCCGGAGCTATTAGTATCACTTTTGGCTGTTCCTCTCTGATCTTCAGTAGAACCTTGTACATCAACGGGAGAGGTGGGAAGGCATATACTGTTAGGGCTTTCCAGCTGAAAGAGAGAGAGTCCACCCTCCAAGCGTGTGGGTGGTATGTCCTTGAGCAGAATGTCTTCAGTTGATGATTGAGTGGGGAGGCGAACAAATCTATCTCCGGCATTCCCCATGTATTTGCTATGAGTTGGAAGATGTCTGGGTGCAGCATCCATTCGTGTGTATCCATGGTAGTTCTGCTTAAGCTGTCCGCCAGTGCATTTTCTTTCCCTGGCACGAATTGGGCCTGTAGTTGGATATTGAGATTCAGGCATAGTTCCCACAGATTCATAGCCATCCGGCATAGAGGGTAAGAATGTGTGCCTCCCTGCTTGTTTATGTACCACATGACCGTGGTGTTGTCTGTCCTTATTAGCAGGTGTCCTTGTTGGAGGAAGGGTTAGAATGCCTCGATTGCATGCCTCACTGCCATCATTTCCTTTTGGTTTATGTGCATGCTTAGCTGTCCCTGAGGCCATAGGCCTTGGATACATTTGTCCACCATGTGTGCTCCCCATCCTCGGTCTGAGGCGTCCGTGGTAATGGTCTGCCTTGGTTTGGTTTGTTGAAAGGCAACCCTTTGTTGGACTGGCAGGCCTGAGCCCACCACAGGAATTCCTTTTGAAGGCATGGAATGATTGGTATCATGGTTTCCAAACTGTGACTGTGCTGAGACCATACACTCCGGAGGTACCATTGTAATTTCCTCATATGCAGCCTGGCATGTGGTATTAGGATTATGCAGGATGCCATGTAACCCAGGGCCTGCAGGATTTTCCTTGCAGTAAGCTGTTTGTCTTGTCAGTATCATGAAGTACTCTGGAAGTTGTTCTTGTTTTTCTTCTGTGAGAAAGGCCATTTGGGTGGTTGTATCCAGATCTGCACCCAAAATGGTTATCCTTTGGGATGGTACTAGTCTTGACTTTTGGATGTTGACTGTGTATCCCAAGGTCTGTAGTAGGTGAATGGCATAGGCCAAGTCCTTTATCAATTTTTTATTGTTGTCCGCTTGTATTAGGCAGTCGTCCAGGTATGGGTAAATTTGAATTCCCTGTAGTCTGCAATGTGCAATTACTGATGCCAGGCATTTCGTGAATACTCTGGGCGCAGTAGATAAGCCAAAGGGCAATGCTGAGAATTGATAATGCTCTGATCCTGCAAGAAATCTGTGGTGTCTTCTGCAGTTTGGTCGAATAGGGACGTGCAGGTATGCCTCCTTGAGATCTAGAGTCACCAGCCAAGACCCCTTGCCCAACATGGGAAGAAGTTGCTGTAGGGTCAGCATTTTGAATTTTGGCACAATGAGATAAGTGTTCAGTGCGGACAGGTCGAGAATAGGCCTCCACTGATTTTCCTTTCTTGGTACAAGGAATAGTCTGGAGTAAAATCCTTGGCCTTGTTCTGAAGATGGTACCTTTTCTATAGCTTTCATCTGAAGTAAATTGCTGATTTGTTTTAAAGCCTCTGCCCTCTGATTTGGTGGAAGGTTTGGCATTCCGCCTCTTTCTGGCAAAGTGTGGAAATGGAACCTGTATCCTTTGTCTATTATTTGCAGTGTCCATGTATCCTTTGTGATATAATGGCAGTTTTTTGAGAATAAAGCCAGTTTTCCGCCCAAGGGTGCTTCCAGTTGATCCCTGGTAGGCGGAATCAGAGTTAAGTCATTGACCCTGCCCTGGTGTAGTAGTTGTTGTTGTTGCTGTTGCACTACTCCTCTGGTTGGCAGGCTGCCACTGACGGCCTCTGTAGGAGCCCTTGGATTGACCTCTGCCTCTAGGGCGCCTGTTCCTGCCTCTCTGGGCTCGGTCCGAGTCTGGAAAGGACCAATTTTTAGTAGGCCAGTTTCTGCTGAATCTCGGTGGTTGAACTTGCAGGAACTCTAACTGTTTGTACAGATTTTGCCTTTTCTTCAACCTTTTTTAAGATCTCCTGAGCAGAGGAGCCAAATAAATTTTGTTTCTCCATTGGAGCATCAAGGAGTTTAGCTTTGACATGGTCTGGCAAAGATTGCTCCTTCAGCCAGGCATGCCTACGAATAACTGCCCCAGTCATAGCTGATCTAAATGAAGCCTCCAGTGCATCATAGCCACATTTTAAAAAATGATTACTAACTTGTTGTGAGTTGTGTACCAAATCCTGAAGGGATTTACGGTCTAGGGGTTCAGGAGAAGCAAGTTTCTTATTAAGTTCATCTAACAAATACTCCTGGTACTGTATCATATGAAACTGACAGTTTAATGCCCTGACCGAAAGAGTTGCAGAAGTATACACCTTCTTTCCCCATCTCTCTAAAGCTCTGGACTCTCTGTCAGAGGGTAGAGGATTTTTGGTAGTAACGGCCGCAACCCCTTTAGGGCCCTGAGAAATAGTTGCTGGGTCTGCAGAGTAGGCTTTATACAAATGGAAATGAGAATCCGGGACCCTGTAGTATCTGTCAGGTTTGGCAGGGGCCAGAGGGAGAGTATCAGGGGCTGTACTGACATCATTGTACACATCATCAATTACATTCAGAACAGGAGGTATAGCTAAGGGCTTATGCTGAGGCAAATGCAAAAAGGTCCTTAATCTTTTTCTAGAATCAGAGAAATCCTGACCTTGCCATTGAAAATGCTCTCTCATGGAGTGTAGAGTCTCAAAGGAAAACTCTTCAGGAGGGGAGGCCGAAGGAATAGATTCCTCTGCATCTGAGTCCTCATAAGGCGGGTAAGCCCCTTCCTGGTGGTCTGACAACTCAGATCCATCCGTGGAATCATCAGAGGAGTGTGGATCAGAGGGGTCAGTCCTGGGCCTTTTTTCTGGAGGAGGTTGAGAGGCCCTGTCTGGGTGAGGTTGTGAACCCCTAATTAAGGAAATAAGGTCCTCAGCAAGACTGAGGATCTGTAAACTAGAGGAAGGCCTCTGGGAGGTAGATTTGGCAGGCAAAGCTTTTGAAAGTTTGGCAGCTTTAGCCCTAGAGAAGGCCTTGATGGACATGGAAGCAGGGGGCCTAGCTGCCCCACGTGCAGGGGTAGAAATGTCCAAAGGTATGGTGTCGGACAATTCCTGAGCACTAGCTTCGGTAGGTAGTTCTGAAGCCGACTCAGCCGGGGCCTCTCGGGCCTCGGTGGTCGGAAGTATGGTTTCGGAAGAAGGCAATGCCGAGGACTCGGTTTCAGCCGAAACCGAGACACTCGCGGTAGGACTAGCCGTGGTTTCAGCCGAAACCGCGGGCCGCGAGTGTCGGTCCTTTTCCTTGCGGTTTTTGACCATATGCGAAGTCGGAGTCTCCGACGGCATTTTATAAGCAAAATCAGCTCCAAAAAATTCCTCTGCAAACTCCGACCGACGTCTAAGCGTTCGTCGGTTGAAGGAGGCACAGGCTAAACAGGCCGATACGTCGTGGTCTGGGCCTAAGCAAGGAAGGCAGTAAGAATGGAAATCCTTATGAGGTATTTGTTTCCCACAAGTTAAACAATTATTTACTTTGTCTGACATCGGCTGAGGCAAGAAAGAGTCCCCAACGGGGTACTTAGCTTTTTTCGAAGTCTTCGGTAGCTGAAATCACTGGATCTGACCGACCGGCACTTGCGAACCGCTTCTGCTTCGGGCACCGCGCAGCAAGAAAGACTGAGGAAAATGACGTCGGCTGATGCTTTTATACCCCAGCCGCTCTGACGTCGTTGAAAATGTGACATCAGCCGAGGCCAGACCCAAACTTTGGAATCCAGCCGACCGAAGGGCTGCCTGAGGCAGGACAACCCATATGTTATGACTGCAGATGCATCCTTGAAGGACATTTGCTTGTTCCCTGAGATTGCGTGGATCATCAGGGATTCTCTTTACAGGAATGGGAGGGGAAGAGAACGGTATGAAATATCCTCTGGAAATGATGCTTTGTACCCATGTATCTGTTATGTTTAGCCAGGCTTCTGGGTACAGAGACAAGCGACCCCAGACTGCCTCCAGAGCCGAACAGTCGGGCCCCCTTTCAGGGGCGCTGGTAGGGTTGACTGGAGAACTGACCCCTGTCACCCTGTTGCTGTGGACCCCCTCTGCCACGGGGGCGGTGTCTTCAGTTATAACCCCCTCCTCTGCCTCTAGAGGGGGTTTCTCCATGTGTGCCCTGAAAGGCTCCTTGTGCTTTTCAGAACCACATTTTCCTCCCCTAGGGCCCTTGGGGTAGGGCCGACTAGGGGTAGAAAAACAGACTCCAATGGCAGGTAAGATCTTGCCTTCCTGCTCACACCTGGTTAAAGTTTCCTTTACTTTGGGCCCAAACAGCGATGAGACATCGAATGGGGTGTTAATAAAGGAAGACTTAAAGGGTTCCGCAAAGGAACAGAGATGCATCCAGGCTTGTCTTCGAAGAGCAATGCCCGAACTAGCGGCTCTACTCGAACCATCAGCTGCATAGGATATGAGACGCATGGACGAGTTTACTACTGAGTTTAGGGTAGCGAGCTGGGTGTTGACTTTGTCGGCCACCCCTGCAGCTACCGTACCCTGGAGAGCATCTCCTAGCTCTTTCAGGAGATCTCTTTGCAGTCTCGTAAAGTGGGTTAAGTAGTTCAGTGATCGCAGAGAAAAAGTCGCTGAACTAAACATGCGTTTCCCATATCTATCCATGACCCTAGAATTTCTGTTAGGAGGATGGATAGACGTGGATGTCTCAGACACTTCCTTTTTGGTGGCTGTAGCTACCACCATGGCATCAACAGGCACTCCCTTTGTCAAAAATGGCTTGTCCACTGGGGCAGACATGAATTTATTGGGCTTATGAGGAAGAGGTTCCATGGCCTCCGGTGACTCCCACGCCTTATGAGATATCAGTTTCATGAGCTCGTCGTAAGGCGGAGACACCCAAGAAGTGGAAGATTGAGACACAAAAGCCTTCAAGAGCATGGACTCGTCCTCAGTAGGGGTCTTGGACTGCCAATTGTCCCTCTGACTAAGGATCTCTAGTATCTCTGCAAGGGAGATATCCTCAGAGGTGGATCGAGGGGACCCTTCTGACTAATCCAAGTCCGTGTCAGATGTCAAAGACTCCTGTGGGGAGTCTAAGTACCTCCTCTTGCACAATCTCTTCCTGGGCACCTCCTCAGTGGGGGGATCTGGGAAGGTCTCAGAATAGCAGGGGACGCCCTGTGGGGGTACTTGAGGCTCGAGGTCTCTATGCTTGGGGGGACCGGTAGATGAAGAAGCAGACACAAGAGCTTGAGGGGAGAGGGAAGGCTGAACCGATGCTGACGTTGTCTTTGGAGACAAAACTCTCCTCACGGCATCGAAGGCACCATGGCTCCCACAAAAAGGAGTGGACGGACCCGAGAGTACCGTCCGATCCTCCCACACCGAAACCCTGGGCTCAGAGCCCGAAGTAGGAGCCGAGAGCCGAAGCCCCGAGAGGAAGAGTCGGCACCAACGAATCGATTCGACTATCCTCCCTGGACCCGATGGGAGAGCGTCGGCTCCTAGAGTCCTCGGTCGGTGCCGAGGACAACCGAGTAGATGGAGCCGATAACACCGGTGCGGGTATCAGTTCCAAGGGTTCGACAATCATCGGTTCAGTATCCTTCGGCTCAGAGAGTCCAGTACCGCTTGGAGTAGTAGACAAATCCAGTTCCATGGTCTTCGGCACCGATGAGCTGGTTGGGGCAGACAACAATTTGGCAAGTCCTGGTGCCTGTAAAAGCTTTTGCACTAGCCAATCCATGTCCACATCTGAAAGGCTGACTGAGAACTTAGCTGAATGCACCGAAGGTGCTGATTGGAGCAGAGGAGAAGAGGGCACTTCAGAGACCGGCTCCAATACTGAGAGCTGGCTCCGAATCAAAGGTACACTCGGTTCCGAGGTCTGTGGAACCGATGACCCTCCCTCTGAAGTTTTCGCCTTTTTTGTCACTTTAGAATCTGTGGATTTTGAGGATTTGGAGGACGTGCTAGTACCCTCATGGCTACTCAACACCTCAGAAAAGGAATGCTGTAATAATCCCCTGTCTATAAGCTTCCTCCTTCTCTCCAAGAGGACTCTTGAAGAGAAGGAATGGCAAATACTGCAAGTGTCTTGGAGGGGTTTAGCCCCCAGACAGCAGACACAATGAATGTGTCCCGTCAGTGACAGACATTTTCTGCCCGCAATCTGGGCATTTTTTGAATCTCGATTTAGGATGGGATTTCTCCTTATCATCTGACAAAGTTAAACAAAACAAAACAGTAAACTGCAAAAAGTAAGACAGTAAAGTCCTTACTTACTTTGTAAAGAACCACAAAACAACTAAGCCCAATCCGGGCACTATCTATAACAAATAATTATAGATTACAAATATAGGGCTAAAGAGGCCCACAGAGAAAACCTTGACTATTAGAAAAGACTAATAAGTGTAAATAGGGCTAAAGGCTCACAGAAACCAACTAAGCCAACAGGGCACTAACTATCTAAAATTAGAGATTATATTATCCAATACTAACACACAACTATCTTAGAAAAACAAAAAAAGTTTTTTTTTTTTTTTTATTTTTATAAAACTTCACACAAATGGTCCGAGCTAGCTGGATCACCGAGATCTCTCTTGCCGCGGCAAACTAGATCTGAGGTAATTCCAGCAATGCATTGTGGGATATAGGTTTTGGTCTCGAGCTACTGGCAAACCTTGAGCTTTGTTATCGGCCGTGTCGGAGCTGAGGATTGGCTCCGAACCCATCAGTGAGAATAAACGGCGAGATTTAACAACTTCACATCAGGATGTTAGTGTCTAAAGGGCGGTATGGGTTGATTGTGCAACCATGCACAGCTGTGGATGACAGGGCCAGTAAAAGCTGCTCTGGACAAGCATCAGCAGCATCATTACTACATTTAATGCTGTGTCTGGCAACTTGTGAAGCCCAATGACGTATGGACATTTATTGCTAAGAATTAGTTCCTTATGAATCTTCCACTACATTGTTTATGGAATTGAGGATGGATATCAAACATCTGGGCATTTGGTTTTAACTGATAACCCACCTATCCATATTCATGCTAGCTTTGTCTGAAAGGAAGGCACTAACATTAGTAAGGTGCTTAGAAGGGTTATCAGGAAAGAGACACCACCATGGGGTCTGACACAGGATTTTCTATATGGCCTCTTGGGAGCAAGGGAGTGGGAGTCAGGGGTAGCAGAGGTGATTCAAGAAAGCCTCAAGAGCAGGAGGAACTGGGGAAGGGGTAGAGGTGCCCATTTCCGAGAGGCTGTAGCACCTTTTCTGGATCTCTGTAATCTGCACAGATCCCCAATCAAAATGCTTAATCAAGTTTAATATTGTCTTTCCAAAAGAAACTTCTTCCAGAGAAGAGTCAGGAGAGAGGGAATCTTCATCATTAGGAGAGACTTGGCTAGGGGAACAGTTCTTAAATTACTAGGCCAGGAAATTACCAGAATCGAAATCAGAGGAAAATTAATCCAACCTTTTGATGATGGGAGAAAGGGACTGGGAAGAAAAGGAAGAAGGTTTCAGGACCAAAACTGCCTTGAGCAAACCTTGAGGGGGAAAAAAAAACTCCGTCCATTCCTTCTATGGAAAAGAAGGGGGAGAAGTTATATTTAGTTCTTTGACACCTCTTTTTTTGTCACAATGTCTGCCTGAAACCAAGCATTCTTGTTCAGATCCATGACATACCTCAATAACTTTACTTTGGATTCTCTTCCTTAACTAGTATCTGAGCCCTCCGAGATGACAACTCACAGCTCAGCCTTTTTCTGTGGATTCCTCAGTCATAAGGTTCTTCAATGCCACATAAGACACTAGTGGGGGTCTCAGTAGTGCATTTGAGATGGAATCGGACGTATTGCAGGTTATGAAACATCAGTGGGTATGTCCAAATCAGAAACAGCCTATCGAGTCTCCAACCTGGGTCTTTTAAGCTTTTTCTTAAGCAGTAGAGATATGTCCAGGGAAGTGGGATCCACCATCTTGGAGTGGGTATTTCAGAAGTTGGGTCTCCAGAAAGGTGTTCAGCAAGGACAAATGGGATCACATCATCTTCTGTACAAACGATTGGCAAGTGGAACAGGCCATTTTACTACTGTTCCACTCCTAAACAGAAGAGACACGGGATATGCAAGTCTTTGTATGGGACTTGCCTACAGCACTCGCACTTAGCTCTCCTAGATGACATCCAATATCGGTAAGCAAAACACTTTAGAAAGCCAAAAGATGATTCTTCAATGGGGCATTTATCTGTTTACTTGAAGCAATAGTACCAACAGCCACACTACAATCAGTCCGACAAATAACACAACCTGCATTCACGCTGGCGGAGAGATAAGTCTAGCAAATTATGCTCATATGTCCACCTATATACCCCTAGACTCGCAAGCTGAGGTCACACATTAGACATAAGATCCTGGGAAAGTAAAGCTTTAGCACTCTGGCCAAATGTCAGTGGTGATAACCCACTGATTAAGAATACTGCAACAATTACTTCAATCAGGACATCTTCCCATAAACCAAATGAAAATAAATACTTATACAATTCTCATATGAACTAAACCCAAGAAATAAATTTTTAATAACCAGTTTATCAATGTTTTTAGTAACGACTCTCCTCAATAAATAACAAGTACTTATTAAAATTGTCTTGGAATGAAAAAAGTGTCAACATTCACTGTGAACAGATATTTTTGTGACCTCAGTGACAGAGCACTACATTATTAATAATGCACCAGTCAGTATAAGCGTATGTGGAGACAGACCTTACCTAGTAGGCTCCATTTATAACGTGAACCCAAAAAGGCTGTGCATAAGGGTTCAGCCATAATGCACACTATAGTCACTAACTGACCTAGGCCTTTGTCAACACACAGTCTTCTTTTTTATATACACATACATATATACATATATCTATCTATATATACATATATCTATATCTATACATATATATATATATATATATATATATATATATATATATATATATATATCTATCTATCTATATATATATATATATATATATATATATATATATATATATATATATATATGTTTACTATTAGATTTTCGAAGCAAACTCAGTCGACTGTATGGGTGTCGAACACGGAAGTTCGAAAATGGTAATTATCAAGGACCAAAAGCCAACTTAGGAACGGTTTTAACATGGGTCGAGATAGGTGTTCAGTGTTATTGCTGAACTACAAATCTCTCCCCTATCTCGACCCATGTTAAACTGTTACAAGTACCTCAAATGACACTGAACAGTAAACTGTGTCAATAGACAAAGGAAACATTAAAGTTTGTTTCAAAATAAGCACATTTATAATGCAACACAGCTACACTGAACTGAACAGTTCAGTAAGATCAGAAGGTATTCTGACACAAAACATGCATATACTCACAAAGGGTCGATATTATTTCATTGAACATGCACATCGACGACCCCCACCCCCCGCTAATTATATACACCAACCCAGAGATCGTACTACAGTGGGGAAACAGAAAATTTCCTGATCCCCACCCTAATACAATCTCAATCAGAATGGTTCGATGAATGGCATGTTCGACAAAGTGCCATTTGATGATGTGGAGTTTCGATGAAATAATAGGGACCCACTGACAAAAATTAGGATGCAAACTTTAGAGAAACTTATGAAGGCTATCAGGAGAGTTCTGATACATACATTTTCAATATCTTGACAAGCTTTACAAAATAGTTTTACTCACCTGGAATACAGGACACACAACAAAAACAGAACAAGCCCGATAATTCCTTGTGCATCCCACCACTGGACAACCTGGCCTGGTGCAGGAGTGCTTGTACTATTGTAGCCAATCATGCTTAATAAACTTGGGTTGCATTTCCTGTCTGTGGTTTAATAACAACAATAAAAAAAAGTCAGTAATATGGGTAGAGTACAACTGAATTATGACATGTGCATGACTTTACAGAGATAAACACTAAAAATATTTCAGTTATTCAAAACTAAGTGTGAAAACCTCAAAGAATCCTCTGCAGAGCTACTGACAGTCTAATAAATCTTCAAGATAATTTAAAAAGCAGCATACTGTTATATTTATTCACGCAATGTTGAAACATATTTTGTCCATTCAAAATTTAGACAATTACTTCTTTCCACACGTCGTCTTACTAAAAAGTCTTCATCAAAATTAAATGCTTTTAAATTACATATCAGAAACTAAACTCAACTCATCTCCAGTTCATGCTGCCAATTCAGACCTTCACGTTCATATACTAATTGCTGGTCAGTATGTATGACAGCTAAATTACTGAATACAAATCAAAACAATCTGTGCCTACAAGACTCGCACCCAAAATGTAAATACATGTCAAACATCCAGTAAATGATCAATTTTACTGCTGAAGGAAATCTTCTGATACGATCTGCACAGACACCTTTGGCTTCTGGCCATTGTGGGCTCACAGAGTTTTTCCACCTCAAAAAAATCTTACCCAAGAATGCAGATGTTGTCAGCAGCACAGACTTTAAAGGATGCCTAAAGGGGGGAAGAGTTGTATACACCAACCACTCTAAGCATCAATTGTGGTGTGCAGTGTGACAAAAGGGGATACTGCCAGCACAGCCATTTGGAATTTTGTAAATAATTGTGTGTCATTTGTGAGTATCAACATGATGTATATAAAATGTTTGTGTCACAACTGTAACAGAACTGTATGTTATGTGTACATCAAACTGGTTTCTACAGACGTGCGTTGAAAAGGTATTTTAAAATGTTTTTTTCAGATGCTCAGTCTTGGGTCGGGATTTCTCTCTCCAGGTCGCCAATAAGACTCCCCACTGGCACAGCTATAGAGTTGAGTCCTCAGCCAAGTGTCAAACCCAAGTCCTCAAGCACCTTCTCTGTGAAACCAGTGCTTCGTGTCCCTGCTCCACACAGCACACACACACACAATGGAAAGGCTAACACAGATTTACTAGCTATGCCCCCTTCTGCCCAGACTATAAAGTAGGTACTATCACCAGGTACTCCAAAGACAGTTACTCGGTACCCAATTATACTAAGTGAAATGAATATTAGTACAAATGGTAGTGTTTTGACCAATGCCATGCGGCTTTCAGAAGTAGCCAGAGACTCACCAAACAGATACGAGTACTCTCAAAGGTTAAAATATTCTCTAAAGGACCAGTCGCAATGAAACCTTTAAAGACATTTAATAATAAATAATACAAAAACATGAAAATATTAAATATCTATTTACCATAAACACCAGAATTTCAATCACAGGAAATATTAAAAATAACACAGATGAATAGATTCACACCGATACAGAAAAACAGTACTTAACTAATCTCACTATATTTTCCTGACACATCTAAAGAAATCACTTTTCCCTGGTCATTTACTAGAGCAAGGAAGATGAAGTAGGAGAGGTGCTTCTTTGTCTGGTTCCAAAAACAGAGTGCTCTGAAACGTTAGTCTCATCTAGTATTAAAAACATAATTTCAGTGATGGACTACAGAAAGACATCACATACAACTGGTCATCTGACTTCTGGTCCCCATGCTACACCCTTTCCTAGCAACTGCCCCAGAATCTTGCACGTGTCAATAATACACACACATATGGCTTTAAGATCTGTTGCAGCTTCTGGAGGTCAAACAATAAAAAACACTTCCACTCTTCCTACAGGAGCTAATAAACCATTCTCTGGCACAGACGTTTCATCTCTGGCTGCAGTCAGAACTGTAAGATACACTAAGTAATGTAATTTCTTACTATTTTTCAAAGTTAGTTGGGCTGAAATTAACCTCTTCTCTTCTAGTGTCCTCTGTTAACATACATACATTTCCTCAGTTATCACAGTACAATCTGACCTAAATGTACATTTCTTTTCTGTCCAGTAGGACACACTGTTGATACATTTTTAACACAAGCAAAGTACAGTTGTGTACCTACCATAAATGTAGATGTTCGAGTGTATTCACTGTTGCAGTCATTACACTAGGGTATCCTACTGGCAGGCGACCCGCAGTCGGCCCGAGTTCCAAAGTCTTGGTCCGGCGTTGGTTGCTGTCGCCTCTTCCCTGACGTCAGTGTGCCAGGGGTATAAAAGTTGCAACCAACACCATTTTCTTCAGTTTTTCTTGCCCCAGCTGTCAGGTGCCCCCAGATAGGAAGGCTGGAAAGATAAAAATATGCCATAAAACATGCATATATAACTATAAACATTTCCTTCATCTACAAGCAAATACACCACATAGGTTGTATAGAGTTGAGAAGTACAGAAAAGTCCCAGCAATGAAAAGGGGGATGGTGGGTGGGTAACCTGGACTGCAACAGTGAATACACTCGAACATCTACATTTATGGTAGGTACACAACTGTACTATGTTCATCGTGTTTCACTGTTGCAGTCACACTTGGGTAGAATCCCAAAGCTGAGGTTGGGCGGCTGGGTCTAAATTGGATTTGAAGAGGCTACCAGGCCCTGCAGAACTGCAGTGGCAAAGCCTGCTCTAGATTTAGTGTAGAGAGGTAAGTGGTAGTGCTTGGTGAAAGTGTGCACTGAGTTCCAGTTTGCAGCTTCTAAAATGTCTTTGGTTGGTACTCCTCTGAGAAATGCTGCTGAAGTGGCTGCTGCTCTGGTAGAATGAGGCCTAATGCCCTTAGGCACTGATTTGCCATGTTGCGCACAACAGAAGCGGATGCAGTGTCCTATCCATTTTGAGACTGTCTGCTTTGTAATAGGCTTTCCTTGTGATCCTGCAGCATAGGCTATAAACAGTTGCTCAGTTTTTCTGAAAGCTTTTGTTTTGTCCAAGTAGAATCGTAGCTGTCTGTGTATATCCAAAGCGTGTAGAAGTCTCTCCCCT
The DNA here is from genome assembly GCF_019279795.1 of Protopterus annectens. Classification (NCBI taxonomy): domain Eukaryota; kingdom Metazoa; phylum Chordata; order Ceratodontiformes; family Protopteridae; genus Protopterus; species Protopterus annectens. The sequence continues at coordinate 130,638,081 of NC_056726.1, read as the reverse complement.
TTATTCTGGGGATTTGGGTAGAAAGTAGGTAAATGAATGGTTTGGTTTAAGGCCACATTGGAGACCACTTTTGGCATGAATGTTGGGTTTGTCCTAAGAGAAACCCTGTCCAGATAAAAAATTATGAAAGGTTCCACAGCCATTAATGCCTGTAACTCTGAGACTCTTCTTGCTGAAGTTATTGCTAGGAGCAGAGCAGTTTTCCATGATAAGTATTTTAGATCAGCTGTGCTGGCTGGTTCAAAAGGAGGCAGTGTGACTTTTTCTAAAACAAAATTGAGATCCCAAGTTGGTACTGGTGCTCTCCTTGGGGTTCTTATATTTTTTGCCCCTCTGAGGTACTGCCGTAGTAGAGAATGTCAAAAAATAGGAGGTTCTGTATTGTAATGAGCTGAAATGGCAGAGGCATGGATTTTTATAAATGAGAAAGATAGGCCTTTGTCCAGCATCTCAGTTAGGTATTGTAAAATCTGAGGTATATTAGGGACAAGTGGTTCAAGCCCTTGTGCCTGGTTCCAAGCACAGAATCTCTTCCATTTTTCTGCATAAGATTTCCTAGTGCTGGGCCTCCTGGCTTCTAAAATGACATCCATAACAGCTTTAGAGAGAGGTACAGTCTGACTGGCTACATTATCTGCCATGCTGTCAGATTTAAGGTTCTGAGTTGACTGTGCAGAATCTGATTTTTTTGTTGCGTCAGAAGATGAGGAATTTGAGGTAAAAGCCAAGCTAGGCCTTGAGACCAGCTCTTTAGGGATGGGTACCAGTGCTGGCGTGGCCAGTCTGGGGCAATCAGGATCATTTTTGGCCTTTCTTGTCTGACTTTTCGGAGCACCTTGCTAAGAAGAGGCATCGGAGGGAAGGCATAGACTGTCAGGCCTTTCCAGTTGAATGATAGAGCATCCACTTTCCATGCTTGAGAGTGATAGGTTCTAGTGCAGAATTTCTGTATTTGGTAATTGTGAGGGGAGGCAAAAAGATCTATGTCTGGGCATCCCCATTTCCTCGTTATCATGCTGAACACTTGTGGATTTAGTTTCCATTCATGAGGATCCATGAGATTTCTGCTTAGTTAGTCTGCCAGTGTACTTTTTGTTCCTGGCAGGAATTGTGCCTGCAGATGTACTTGATAGGTCAGTGCTGTGTTCCACAAAGTCATGGCTTGCCTGCATAGGGGGTAGGAATGTGTGCCCCCTTGCTTGTTTATGTACCACATAACTGTGGTATTGTCCGTCTTTATTAATAGTTATCCTGGATGTAGTAGGTCCTTGAAAGCTGTCAGTGTGTTCTGTACAGCTAGCACCTCTTTTTGATTGATGTGAAGATGCATTTGTTCCTTGGGCCACATGCCGTGAATACATTTTCCTGCCATATGTGCCCCCCAGGCATAATCCGATGCATCCGTTGTTATTGTCTGCCTGGCTGTGGGTAAGGTGAAAGGCTGTCCCTTGTTGTGGTGACAGGCCTGGGACCACCATCAAAACTCCTGTTGTAGGCAGGGAATTAAAGTTATGATTGTCTCCAGGCTGTGACAATGCTGAGTCCAAACACTTTTTAGATACCATTGTAGTTTCCTTATATGCAGTTTTGCATATGGAATTAGTAGAATGCAGGATGCCATGAAGCCCAGGGCCTGCAGAATTTTTCTTGCAGGGAGCTGGGTCTTTGTTGTCATCATTTGAAAATAATGAATCAGTTGCCTTTGTTTGTCTGGCGTGAGATAAGCCATCTGGGCAGTAGTATTTAAACTTGCACCCAGGAATATTATCTCTTGAGAGGGCACTAGTTTTGATTTCTTTTCATTTACTGTGTACCCTAGGCAAATTAGTAATCTTTTTACAAACGTCAGATGCTTTAGAAGAACGTCCTTGCTCTCTGATTGAATAAGGCAGTCGTCCAAGTAGGGATATATTTGAATTCCTTTTTGTCTGCAAAATGCAATTACTGGTGCCAGGCATTTTGTGAAGACCCTGGGCGCAGTAGATAAGCCAAAGGGCAGTGCAGAGAATTGGTAATGCATTGAGCCTGCTATGAATCTGAGGTAACTTCTGCACGACTGTCTGATTGGGACATGCAGGTATGCCTCCTTGAGGTCCAAAGTAACTAGCCAGGCCTTCTTGCCCAGCATGGGCAGAAGTTGCTGTAGTGTTAACATTTTGAATTTTGGAACATTCAGGAAAGTATTTAGGGTTGACAGGTCCAGTATTGGTCTCCAGGCTTTGTCCTTTCTGGGTACTAAGAAAAGTCTTGAGTAAAACCCTTGTCCCTGTTCTTGATGTGGAACTCTTTGAATAGCTTCCACGTCCATAAGAGCAGCAATCTGTTTTTGCGCCTCTGCCCATTGGTTTTGTGGCAGGTCTGGCATACTTTTTGATTTTGGAAGCATGTGGAAGTGGAACCTGTAACCCTGAGAAACAATATTCAGCACCCATTGGTCCTGGGTGATCATGTGCAAATTATTTGTGAAAAGTGCTAGCTTTCCCCCTAGGGTGCTGTCAAAAGGTTACTGCTTGGCATTTGTAGAGGGAAGTCATTGGGACTGTTTCCTATAAGGTTGTGATTTGTCTCCCCCTCCTTTGGGGGCTGAAGCACCCCATTGTTTAGGTCTGTAGGAGCCTTGGGGCTGAGATCGGCCTCTTGGGCGTCTGTATCTGCCTCTTTGTGGCCTGTGTATCTGCCTCTTTGTGGCCTGTCTGACACTGGAAAGGACCAATTTTTTGAAGGCCAGTTTCTGCTAAATCTAGGAGGTTGAACCTTTAAGAAATCCTTCACTGTCTGCATTGATTTTGCTTTATCCTCAATTTTCTTTAACACCTCTTCTGCCTTAACACCAAACAAAGTATCATACTGTAGTGGAGCATCCAATAATTTTACTTTAACATGGTCAGGTAAACTTTGTTCATTCAACCAAGCATGCCTTCGAATAACAGAGCCTGTAACTGCGGCTCTACAAGAAGCCTCTAATGAATCAAAACCACACTGCAGAGTATGCTTTCCCACTTGTTCAACTGCATGCAATAAATACTTTCTGAATTTGAAACCATTTTCTGCTTTAACAATGACATGAGGTACTGTTGATATTTAAGCATGTGAAACTGGCAATTTAAAGCCCTTACAGCTAAAGTAGTAGAAGTGTAAACTTTTCCCCCCATCTGTCCAGAGCTCTGGAATCCCTATCCGAGGGGACAGGATTTTTAGCAGTGGAAGCCTTAACCCCTTTAGGACCCTGAGAAATTGTTTCTGGGTCTGCTGTGGGGTTTTTGTAAAGAAATTTATGAGAGTCAGGGACCCTGTAGTACCTGTCTGGCTTGACTGGTGCAGGGGGTAAAGAATCAGGAGACAGACTGGATTCAGAGAAAACATCATCAATATGAAGCACAGGGGGGGATAGCCAGGGGCCTGTGCTGAGGCAATAAAAGGAAGTCTCTGAGCCTTTTCTTGGATTCTGAATAATCCTGGCTCTCCCAATGGAAATGCTCCCTCATGGTGTGCAGGGTTTCCCCAAAAGAATAATCCTCAGGTGGAGAGGCTGAAGGTACAGACTCTTCTGCATCAGAGTCCTCATAGGGAGGGAGAGAATATCCCTGATCAGAAGAGGAATCAGAGGAAATGGAAACCTGGTCAGAGGAATCATAGTCAGTGTCTTGCCTAGGCCTTTTGTCAGGAGGGGGATGGGAACCCCTGATTAAAGTAATTAGGTCTTCGGCCATTTTAAGCATCTGTTTCTTTGGCATGGATGACTGTTCTGGAGAATGCTGTACTTGTTTCCTTGTCTTTAATGGAGTTTTTGACTTTGCCTTGGCTGCTGTAGTGGGCTTAATTGTAAGCTGTGCAGGTCTGAAAACACCCTCAGAAGCCGATGCCTACTCAGCGGATCCAGACCCATCTGAGGGAATAGTTTCCGTAGGCTCAGTACCTTGAGTTTCCACAGGCCTCGGTGTCTCCATGTGGCTGTCAGTTACGGCCTGTGGCTCTGAGGTAGCGGGTCTCAGGAGCTGCAAAAGCGCCTCACTGAGAACCGGCGACTGGCCTTGAAGAGGCTTTGTCGTCGGTTTTGGACCTCGGATGCCTGTCCTTCTTTGTCTTTGCGTTTTTTATAAATTCCGGTCGTCGGCTGCTCCGACGGCATTATTTAATTAAACCTTCGGCCAAAATAATGTAAATCAAAATCAAACCGACATTTAATAGTGCGTTTATTGAATCTAGCACAAAACCGACAACTGGTAACGTCGTGGTCAGGGCCTAGGCAAGGAATACAGTAAGAGTGAAAGTCCTTTTGAGGTATTTGCTTCCCACAAGAAATACAATTATTAACTTTTACTGACATCGGTCTGGAGCAATAAAAAGTTTCCCCAACAGGGTACTTAGCTTTATTGAAGACTTCGGTTCTGAAACTCAATTTCGAAAATCTCAGGAGTCGGCCGACCGGGACTTGCGAACTGCTTTTGCTTTGGGCACTGCACGGCAAGAAAGACTGAAGAAAATGGCGTCGGTTGCAACTTTTATACCCCTGGCGCACTGACGTCAGGGAAGAGGCGACAGCAACCGACACCAGACCAAGACTTTGGAACTCGGGTCGCCTGCCAGCAGGATAACTCTAGTGTAATGACTGCAACAGTGAAACACAATGAATATCTTTACAAATACATTTTCAACACAAGCATCTGTACAAATCAGTCTGATATACAAATGACAGAATTCCGGCTAGCTAGAAAAGCAGCAAGTTACTTAGAAATAAATGGAATTTGTGGGAACATGCTTATTGTTCACGAGGAGGAGTGAGGTTGTATAATGATGTTTAAATAATTGAGAAAAAAGCATGCCTGTAAAAGAGAAATTCTGCCTAAGGACTACCATTCACAATGCCTTTTTTCTGGAGAACTGCAATGAATTTTCACAAGTGTTGTGCCACATTTAATAAGAATGCTTGCTCCATCAGGCCAAGAACTGTAACTACTATTAAGAACATAAACATCTCTTGACACTGTGCAGCCCCCTTCCCCTATAGGAGAACCCTCAACCAGTCATTTTAAACTCAAGTGCCCAATTCCAAAAGATTTGCTCTTGGTATAAGGGACGTACTCCACTGAATGCCAAAAAGGCTGGCTTACAGACACTCCTTACACAGGAGTTAAGTCTCTTACACCAAGAGCAAGCCATTTTGAATTGGGGCAAAGGTATCGCCTAAAAAAAAATAAATAAATAAAGATTAAGTAAAATACAAACTCCAAACACTGTACCTAAAAATGTTAGTAGGCAAGGAGCACAAGGCCATAGTTACCAAATCAAGAATGTTTAATCAATGTTAAGCACTTTCACAACTGCTTCATCAGACCATAACATATAAAAACAATTAAAGCATTTATAAGAAAAACAATTAATTAACCAATCAATTCTTGCCTCAATACAATATTAAATAAAAGGCATATACACAACACTAAAACCGGTCATAGAACAAAGCACAATTAAAATACAAATATAAAAAATATATACAATAAATATATACACTTATACACAAATACAAATATGTACAGCTTATACTATATATAACAGAATACTATACCATATAGCTCCTAAGTCCTCGCCGCTTCAAAATAGGTTTCAAGGGGATCTTCTCATGGAGTTCACTCCCCTGGTCTGCTCTCAACCTAATCAACCATCTAACTTCTCTTGTTTTGGTAAAATACTAAGTGGTGTCCTATCTATAACTAAAAATTGCAACACATGTTGTGGACCAGTGTTAACATGCTTTGAGAGGGCATTATTCATAGAGGCTTGACATATATTATACAGGTGCTCCCTAATCCCATCTTTCAAAGCTCTGTTTTGCATACAAAGGATGCATGACAGAGCAGACAATGAGCTAAATAAACTATGTGAGTTTTTGAACATGTCCCACCTATCTTAAAAAAAAATCTACAACCAAAGTCTGGATGCTCAAAAAATCCATTGCTATCAAGATAACCACAGTAATTACAATTACCACAGGGTACTGTCACATTACCTATGTCAGTCATAGGAACTTTATAATTATCTGGATAACATAAAAGCCTTCTCAGATGTTTCTTGTTTTTATAAGTAAAGTGTGGATTATCACCAATGATCATTGTAATATTGGGGTCAGTGGTTAAAATAGCCCAATGTCCATTAATAATCTCTATCACCTTCCTAGTATCTGTAGTATAAAATAACGGTAGACACATCTCATATGTACCAGTTTGAGGTGGTACTTCATTCAAATGACTTACTTGTTCTGAAGAGTAGGGTCTAGCTGATCCATTCCTCAGAGGGACAACAGAATGTAAAATATTGTCCACTTCAGTTTCTTTATATCCTCTAATAAGTAGTCTATCTTTAAGACTATGTAACTCAGAGGTAAAATCTACATCAGACGCATTCAATCTCGACACCCTCATACCCTGTCCTTTGACTATGTTCTTAAACTCATAGGGAGGGTGCATACTACGCCTATGTAGTAAGGTGTTCTTATAGCATGGTTTTCCGAAGATCCCAGTATCCAATAGGCCATCCGTCCCTCTACTTAACAGAACATTCAAAAACTCAATGTGTGTTTCAGAAAAAAGTGAAAACTTAAGAAACGGAGTAGATCGATTGAGACTCTCATGAAACCTAACCAATTCATCTGCATCTCCTGTCCAAATAAAAAACAAGTCATCCACAAATCAACGGTAAAATGGAACATACTGTCAAAACCAATGGGTGGACCAACATACATTCTTCCTCCCATGTAGCCATGACCATACTGGCATAGCTGTTGGCACTAGATGTGCCCATAGCTATGCCATCTCTCCGTCTGTAATATACTCCAAACACAAATATGTTGCTTTCAAGTAGAAATTTTCATACAGAAACTCTTCTTCTTTCGGCTTTTCCCGGTTAGGGATCACCACAGGGGATCACCTGTCCACTCATGTTTGGCAGTGGAGTTTTACGGTGTCAAGTTGCCAGCCCGGCACCCAACCTTCCACGGAAGGCACACTCACGCCTTGGCCCAATTTAGAGTATCCAATCCACCTATAGCATTTCTTTAGGGCTCATATCCTCCACACCGGGACACAATGCTTAACATAAGTGATACCAATATTGTCCGGTATCATCGTAAACAAGGATTTTATATCCATTGTTACCAGACAGTACTTCAGGTCCAAGGGTTATGTCTTAGTAAAATCATAATGATTAGTCAACAAATGCTTGGAATCCTTTAACACCAATTCATTCTAGTCTACAACAGGTTGCAAGTACTTTTCAGCAAATATGGGGAACAGTTCACTACTCCAGTTTCGACCAGCTACACCTTGCTGGCTAGGCTTACTTAGGCCCTTGGGCCGATAGCCTAGTACCTACCTATGAACCTATAATAGGGCGTAAAGTTAGTCTATGACTATTCTTATGAAAATTTGGGAGACCATGGATGACTGGAATTATTAAATACTTGTACAAATCAAAGGTGATCATCTTATTAATTATTAATTAAACAATTATTCAAAGCATTACATATTTTAATTCTTATCAAATTGATGTCACCCTTACTAATCACAATACAATGTTCTGGGTCATTCAGCATCTCTCTCATAGTTTCAAAATAATAGGACTTAGCTGTTGTGGTCTCATTTTGTAACATAACTAATGCTGACCTTTCATTTGATGTAAGGTTATCAATACATCTACTCTTATTATCATTAAAAATCTGGTGTATATCATGTTCAACTAACTTACCAAATGCCTCTAGTATGGGATGAGTGATGGGCATATATACACTTTGTCAGGAAAAAAATGTTTCTGGGGCCTGGGCTTTTGGGTAGGCTCATCAGAAAAACATGCATAGGAGCCTACTTACCTTTAAAAGACTAAGTAGTCTACGCAAAAAAGTAGTCTTACTGGGATAGTTCCTATGAAACTTGAGAATAGGTGAGACAGCAATCTGCTTCAAATCTTTCATGACCTTACCTTGATCCTGTAAGGTCTTGAAAAGGTCAGCTACAGTAGGACCAAACAAATTTTGGTTATCCAAAGGAGCATCCAAAACAGTTTGCTTTGATATCTGGCAAGGCCCAAATGTGAAGCCAGGAATAGTGTCTCATCACACATCATGGGGCAGCAGTCCAAGATGATGTATTTGTTGAATCACAGCTGCATCTGTTAGAGTGACAGGCACAGAGAAATAGAACTGAGTGAGGAGAGAATTCGAGCCTTGCCTTCAGAGTCAGACATATGAAAAATAAGCTTCCCAATGTAGGAAAAATACAAGACAGGATGTACCTTGTCGCAGGAGTCTGGTAACTGATGGCCCTAAAGGCTACAGTAGCCAAAGTGTATACCTTTTAACCAATCCTCTCCATGGCTCTACTGTCCGTACCCGAGGGCAGAAGCTTGGAAGAAGGCAAAGCCTAGAAGGCTTATCAGCAGATACAGAAATCACTGCAGGATCAGAGGAAGTGCACTTATACAACAACCTACAGGCATCTGGCAAATCACAGAATCTATCAGGCTTCTTAGGAGCTGAAAGCCAAGAAACTGGTGTCATTACTGCAGCAGACAAGGTATCCAACAAAGCAGCCAACACAGGAGGGGAAAGATAAAGGTTTAGGAGAGTCCATTTGTAACAACTCAATACCTTTTCCTGATGTCTGATACTTGGAAGCAAGCCCTTCTGAAGTGCTTCATCATATGCAGGGACTGTGTCACCAACGGAAAGCTCCTCCAAAGGAGAATCAGGATGGACATTCCTCCTCATCACACCCACAGTCTAAATGTGAAGGCAACAGAGAGAAATAGGCTAAGGAGCCAACCTCAGAGTCAAAATAATCATCCGAAGACTTGATCCTTAGTCCTCTTGGGAGTAGAGGGACGAAGGAGGTGCTAGAAATGAAACCCCCTGAGGAGGCTTCAATGCCATAAAGGAACTGAAAAAGCTTTGAGTGAAGTCCTGTCATTCCCCTTGCGAATCCCTGGGAGCAGGCACCACATGCTTAGTTTTCTACCTTTTCTTCACCGGGACGTCCGCTCTGACAAAACATGGAAGTTTGGACCCCTGCATGTCCCAAACACCTCTTCGTAAACAAGGACATGCAAGAAGCAGTTTCCATGCTGGCCTGTGGATAACGGCAGACTCTGGCCTAGACTTCTTGGCCGCCTTCTTGAGCAGTAGCTGTACCTCAGAACAAGTGGGTTCTGCTATGATATCTTGGACCAAAAGCTTGAGACATCGATTCGTAAGGTAAACGGAAAGTGAAGAAAAGCAGTTAAGCAAAGTCTTGGGAACAAAAGCCTGAAAGACACTGAGTGTGGCCGTGGGATGCACCTAAGCAAAACAGCTACCTATCGTGGCAGTCTTTATTGGGAATCTGTATCCCTCATGGGCATTTCCCTTTCTTGGATTACATGTAACCTAGTGAATAATATAAGAAAAAAGAAAATGAAAACCCAAACGGGATATTTATCTGAAAAACAACAGCTCAGTATAACCAACAAAGTGAAGGCTATTCAGACAGATATATGATAACAGTGTGCACACTTGGCAGCAACAGAAGCTCTGAGATGGAAGTACATGCACGTCACCTTTATACCCTACGCTTGCATGTGGAAAGTACATCTGATGTACGATGCTCCCTAGACAATAAAGACTTTGGTATACTTTAGGCTATCATTGGAAGGAGATCCCAGAGGTAATGAATACTGCAACAGTGACATGGAAGGACATCTAAAGAGACTAGAAATATTTTACTGCTTGTACTCTATTTTACTATACAGAGCTTCCAGCTTCTGAGTTTTTATCCAAGGGGATTTGGTAACCTATAGTCATTAATTTCTGCACCCAGAAGCCCAATGTTATTGATTGCCAGGCCAAGCGGTGCAGAGAAAAACGTTCCCCGACTGCCTCCAGATGAAAGCAATCAGGCCGCTCCTCAGGAGCACTGATGGGGCTGACCAGAGAAGAAATCTCTGGAGTCCTGGTTTCGCAGACCCCCCCCTCTGCCCCGAAAGGGGAGTCTCCCAGATGAGTTCCCCCCTCTGCCCTGGGGAGATTCCTCACCATGCATGTCGCAGAAAAGTCCTTGGGATTTCTTGAACCACATTTTTCCACCCCTCTGTTTCCTGGAGTATGATCGTTGAGGGGCTGAAAAATGTATGCCCATGGCAGATAGGGTCTTTCCATCTTTCTCACATCTGGCTAATGTGTCCATAACTTTTGGGCCAAACAAGGAGGATTCATCAACAGGAGCATTGATGAAGGAGGACTTGAAGGGATCTGCAAAGTCTCAGTCGCATCCAAGCGTGACATCTCATGACAATGCCTGAAGAGGCAGCTCTGGCTGCTCCCTCAGTTGCGTGTGTTATCAACTGCATGGAGGAGCTGGAGAGTTGAACGCGTTAGCTGTTTGTGTGGGATTGTCTGGGTTAGAGTCTTGTGGGTCGGGTGTGGATAGAAGATTATTAATGCTGGTCCAGAATTTTTTAGGTTCCTTGTTGGATGCTTGTTGTAGATGAAGGTAGTAGTTCTTTTTGTCTGTCAGGATGGCTTTTTTTGTACTATTTCTACATTCTCTAAAGATATGACGGGCAGCCAGGTTCTTAGTGGTACGCCATTTTGCACAGGATTTGTTTTGGATAATGATTTTTTGTCTAGTATTGTTGGTCAGCCAGGGGGCTGGTTTGGCTTTGGTTCTGATAGTACGTATTGGTGCGTGCTGGTCAAGAATAGCAAAGAATGTGGAATTGAAGTACTGTACTGCATCATTAAGAGGAAGAAATTTTAGAGACCACCGGTTACATTGTCTCAGTTCTGTCAGAAAGGATTCTGAGTTAAATTGCTTTTTAGAACGTAATGTTCTGACTGTTTGGAAAAATTAGATTGGTTTTATGCCTAATAATATATGTTAAAGAGTGGTCACTTAGATCGTCTGGAAGGGAGCCAGTTTTATAGGTTTGTTGGGGGGTATTAGTAAGTATCCAGTCTAAAGTGGTATCCTTGTTATTGATTTTATTAGTTCTGGTTGGGCAGGTAATTAGTTGTGAGAGGCCATGTAGGTTTATGTGGGAGGTGGGTTTTGAGTTCTTACAGGAATTCCAATTAATATTTAGGTCACCTAAGATTAATGTAAGTGAGAAATTTGAGGCAATGTCAAGGCTGGACCCTGAGACAAGTTCCTTAGGATTGGGTACCAGTGCTGGCATGGCCTGTCTGGGGTAATCAGCATCATTTTTGGCTTCTCTTGTCTGACCTTTAGGAGTACCTTGGGGAGGAGAGGCAGTGGAGGAAAAGCATATACGGTTAGGTTTTTCCAGCTGAAGGATAAGGCAACCACTTTCCATGCTTGCTTGTGATAAGTCCTTGTGCAGAATCTCTGTAGTTGGCAGTTGTGAGGGGAGGCAAACAGATGTCTGGGCATCCCCATTTCCTTATCATGCTGAAGACTTCTGGAGCCAGTTTCCACTTGTGGGGATCCATGAGGTTTCTGCTTAGTTCGTCTGTCAGAGTATTTCTCTTTCCTGGCAGGAATTGTGCTTGCAGGTGAACTTGATAAGTCAATGCTGTGTCCCACAAAGTCATGGCTTGTCTGCAGAGGGGGTAGGAATGAGTGCCTCCCTGCTTGTTTATGTACCACATGACTGTAGTATTGTCTGCCTTTATCAGTAGTTGTCCTGGATGAAGTTCATAGGTTCATAGGTTCATACTAGGCTATCTGCCCAAGGGCATTTATAAGCCTAGCCCATAGTTATGTGGCTTTCGCCACCCCTTTAGTTTGAATAAAAACTATGCCTATTATTTTGCTGTGCCTCTGTCAAGCAGTGACACTGAAGTAATCCCTGGGGTATATCTGCGATCTCCCATCCATTGGTCAAGATTCCTCTTGAACAAGGCCAGTGAGGTGCTCTGCCTCACATGTACCGGGATTTTGTTCCACAGCATAGGGAGTCTCTGGGTGATGAATCTGTCCCTCCAGCACATTCTATTTATAACCGTGTCAAAGTTTAAGTCTCCTGCCCTTGTGGTTCTGAGGGATCTAGATTTTTTGAGGTGAAGCATATTCATCAAATCTGGGTTTGACATGGCCTTATATGTCAGGCACAGGTCACCTCTGAGCAAGTGGTATGAGACTGAATAGAGCTGGAGTTCTTTCAGTCGGGCAGCATAAGACATATTTTTGAGACCCTTTATCCTTTTGGTGAGGAACTTTTGGGGCCTTTCAAGCTGCAGCAGGTGTCTGGTCAGATACATTCCGAACGGGGCATTGCACTCAATCATAGGTCTGAGTGATGAGTACAGGGGGACGATGACCTCCCTTGATCTAGATGTGAATCCCTTCATGATCAGGTGGGCAATATAGAAGGTTTTCCTAACTACTTTAGCAACATGAGTGTCAAACGAAAGGCTACTGTCAACCTGGGTCCCCAGATCCCTGATGACTTCTTCTGTGCTCAGTGGATTGCCACCTATATGGTAGCTAGGGGTAACCTTGTTTTTCCCGAAGGGTATGACTATACATTTCTTGGCGTTTAACTTTAGGCCATGGCTCTGGCACCAGTTATCCGTTTCTGTGAGGCCATCCTGAAGGATATCTGTGTCAGATGTGTTTTCGACTATGGCGCCAGTTTGCAGTCATCTGCAAACTTTGTCAGCCATAACCCTCCTGTGTTAGCTTGTACTTCAGAAAAGTAGATGCCGAACAAGAGTGGACCCAGGACTGAGCCCTGTGAGACACCACTTGTGACAGGCTTTGAGTCTGACATAGCTCCAGCAACTCTGACCCTGTGGGTTCTGTCACTTAGCCAGTTTGCAACCCATCTTGTGATGTATGGGTTTACATTCAAGCTGATGAGTTTTTCGTGATACCTGAGTGGGGTATTGTGTCGAAGGCCTTTGCCAGGTCGAGGTAGGCTGTATGGACTGCCTTTCCCTCATCAATGGCCTTGGTGACTGTCTCGAAAAAGTCGACCAAGTTTAAGAGGCAGGATCTGCCTTTGACAAAGCCAAACTGGGTTGGATCCAAAGTCTGCAAGTTCCCTATGTCTTTATTTATGAGTTCCATTATGATCCTCTCCATGGCTTTGCAGATAAGGCTTGTCAAGCTAATGGGACGGTAATTTCCAGGGTCGGTGTAGGCACCGCCCTTATGAAGTGGGACCACAGTTGCCGTGCGCCACTCCTTGGGTACTATCCTGAGGTGAGGCTAAGATTAAACAGCTGTCCTAACTGCGGGTTTAATTCTTCAATGAGTTCGTGGAGCACACAGCCGGGGACACCATCCGGTCCCATGGATGCTGTGTTTTTTGCCTTGGAGAGAGCAGTTCTCACCTGGGCGTTGGAGATGTTTGGGGGGCTACAATCCTCTGGTATGGATATCTCTCCTTTTGGGGAGCAGGGGGGGGGGGAGTTTGCACTGAACCTGTCAGCCAGTATGTTGGCAATGTGTGTAGGTTCAGTAATCTTCACATCATTTTGAACTAATTCTGAGCATATCTGGGAGTTTCCTCCTAGGTTTCTAACATAGCTAAAGAAGGCCTTATGATTGTCTTTTGAGTCCTTGGCGATTTTTCTCTCAAAATTTGCCTTGGATGATTTTATGAGAGCTCTTAGTTTTACTTATAATGATCAAAGGTGTCTTACCTTTCAAGGATTTTGCTCTATCTTGTAGTAGCTTCCTCTTTTGTTGTAGAGCTTGTTTATGGCTGGGGTCCACCAGACTGGACGCTTGCCTTTGGTACAAAGAGTCTTAGTTTTGTTTGGGATTGCCTGATCCATGCAGTCCTGTAGGTGCTGGTAGAAGGCATTTGTAAGTGATTTAGCGGTTTGAGTAATGTTTACCACTGACTCAGGGGCCTTAAAGGAGACCACACTAGTTTTTAGAAGTGTGAAGTCGGCTTTTGAGAAGTTTTTCACTGTGGTCTTTTTTATTTCAGGTGGGGGCGGGATGAGGATCTCCAGCGAGATTAGTTTATGATCTGATCTCACCAGTGAGGGGTATACTTCTGGTGTTGAACATTGTGATCCCATGTTCGTGATGATGAGATCAAGTATGTTTTCTCCTCTTGTGGGGATGGTGACTAGTTGTTCCACTGCATTTGAGTTTATGAACTCCAGGAATCTTTGGGTTAGAGTGTTTGGGCTTGAGTAGTGTTCCCAGTCTATATTAGGGTAGTTGAAGTCACCTAGTATGATGGTGTTTGGAGATACATTTATCCCCTCCAATGTTTTCAGGAAGGCCATGTGAGGTTCCTGAGTTTGAAAGGGTGGCCTGTAACATGCTACAAATTGCAGAGCAGTCTTGCCTATGGTTAATTGCACCTGGATGGTCTCCGATGCATCGTGCGTTGCCACCAACCTTGAGGTGTGGGTGTCCTTTATGAATATGGACACCCCCCCTCCTTTCTTGGTGTTGTCCGGATTTTGGGGCCGGAACGCATGATATGAGGTGAAACCTGTTAGTGCTGGGGTGCTCTCAGGAGCCTTGAACCAGGTTTCTGTCACAGCACAGACATCGATGTTCTCCATATTGAGAAGGGCCTCGAGTGCGTGCATCTTGAGATTGAGACTTCTGGCATTGAGCAGCATTACCCTTAGTTTTTTTCCTTTTTGGTGTTCTAGGGTGGTAGGTTTAGAATTTGAGCCTTGCCTAAAAAAGGCACTATGGGGTGGCAAGAGCCTTTGCCAATATCCGGAAGCCCAGGGGTGACAGGTGCAAGCCGTCCCTTGCGAAGCAGCGTGGCTTGTCCAGCATGTCATCCCAGGCAGACAGACATTGGATCCCCTTTGAATGACACCAGAATTTAAGCCAATTATTAAAGCTGATCATCTTATCACTGTATTGTGGCATAATTCTAGGTGAAGGTAGGATACTGCTCAAGGTCAGGGTCATACCTGCCTGGGCTACATAATCAGTGAGCTCCTCGATGTCCCTTTTCATGTAGTCCAAGGAGGTACGTCTCAGGTCGTTGACACCAGCGTGGACAATGACTGAGTCATACTTGTACCTGCTGTTGAGAGACCTGAGTGCTTGCGTTATGTGGTGGATTCTAGCGCCCGATAGGCAGCTTATTGTGACCTTCTCCTTACTCAGTCTGGTGAGCGGGATGTCAGTGTGTCTGACTATGGAGTCACCAATGACAAGTGTGTCTGGCATTGTGTTTGGCCTTAAGGGCTGTGACTGTTTGACACTCTGACTGTGTGGTCTATGTGTTGCATGTGTTGGGTCCTGAGGTGGTAGTTGTTTGGGTGTCTGCTTTGGTGGCCTCTGCTGTTTTGGTAAACTTTTGATCAGAGCCTCCGAGTATGTCTTTGTGTGAGTATGTGTATGATTTGAAGTTGTGATGGTACTATGTGTGACTGGGTATGTATTGTGTGTGGTTACCTTCTCCTCCTGTCTGGTCTTGCCAGTCCTATGTTGAGAGAGCTCAGCCTCCAGTTTGGCCGTATAGTTGCATCTCTCGCATGTATTTGTGTTTTGTGGGAGAAGGAGAGGATTGTCTGTGTACATGAGGCAATTGTAACATTGCCTCAATATTCCCAGGTTCACCAGTTGAGCAGGAGAGGACACTAGCAACTGATCCCTCGCCATACTAGAAGTAGTAGATAAAAAGACTTTCAAAGGACTCCGGGGGAAGTGGGTTTTAGGCTGGTGGGATACTATCTATAATAAGAGTGATTTATCAAGGTGCAAGTACTGTAGGAGTAAGTGCTAGGCTTTACAGATAGAGAATAGTCTACTTGGGAATCAAGTAGAGATGAACTTTTCAGTTATAGGATACGCTGGTTAGATCAGCAGTACAGCTCAAGTAAGGTAGTTTTAAGGGAAAATCTGAAGAGTGGAATTTAGATGGCCCGAATACTTTAACCGTCGCTGCTCTTGTGTGCAACAGTGGCAACTCCGCGCTAATGCGCGTTTAGCGTGTTTTATATCAGGGGGCTGAAAAAAGCTAGGAACTGGCCCAAAACGACCAATAGACTACAAGTTACTGGCTGAAACCTCACAAAACTGGACCAACAGGCAGCTCAATGCTTCCCACTCCCACTGGTAAGCAAGGGAACTTCCTCTCTTCCAAATTAGGCAAAGAATCAGTAACAGGAACTATAAAACAAAGTCCAGGGATCAGCAACTCAAACTGGAATACTCTAGCTCAGTAAGGCGGGAAAAACAAGAGATATTTTTTTTTTTTTTTTTTTTTCCAGAAACAAGGAGAAACTTGAAAGCTGTCAGGGCATTCTGAACAGCTAGCATCTCTTTTAGATTGATATGAAGATGCATCTGGCTTGCGAGCCATGTGCCCTAAATACATTTTCCTGCCATGTGGGCTCCCCAGGCATAATCATCCGTTGTTAGTGTCTGCCTGGCTGTGGGTAAAGTGAATGGCTGTCCCTTGTTGTGGTGACAAGCCTGTACCCACCATTGTTTAGGCCTGTAATGAGCCTTGGGGCTGGGATCTGCCTCTGGGGCATTTGTATCTGCCTCTTTGTGGCCTGTCTGACACTGGAAAGGACCAATTCTTTGTAGGCCAGTTCCTGCTAAATCTGGGTGGCTGCACCTGTAAGAAATCCTTAACTGTCTGCATAGTTTTCACTTTGTCATCCATTTTATTCAACACTTCTTCTGCTTTAACACTAAACAAAGTATCATGCTGTAATGGAGCATCTAATAATTTTGCTTTAACGTGATCAGGCAGATTCTGTTCCTTTAACCAAGCATGCCGCCTAATTACAGAACTTGTAACAGCTGCCCTGCAAGAGGCCTCCAGAGAATCAAACCCACATTGCAAAGTATGCTTTCCCACTTGTTCAGTTGCATGCAATAAATCCTGCATTTCCTTGTTTTCTGCACATTCAGAATTTAGAAGAAACATTCAACTACTGATAGCCTTAACCAGCTTCAATTTCACCAGCTTACAATAGCTCAAAAGACCCTGTATCAACCTAGCAACACTCCTATTCTCTAGCCTCATCACACCTTATAACAATCTCAAAAATCTACGTTCCTCAAACAAACTGCCGATTAATACTACTAAATCCAACAATTCAGCAGGTGACTCATTCTCCAACTCTGTAGGAAAATTATGGAATCAACTTCCTTCCGATATCACAGCTCAAACCTCTCTTTTTCTTTTTAAAAAAAGAACTAAAACCATATCTCAATAATCACTGGCTATGCACCTGTACTAACCCTGACTAATTCTCTCCCCCCCACCCCACTCACTCTTCTCACCCTTCCTTCATTTACTACCTATTACAAATTAACAACATATCCTATAGTACACAAATTTTATGTATATATGTAAGCAAAAGTTATCTCTGTACCTTAAAGAACTGGATTACTATTCTACAGTATTTGTTAAAACTTTTGTATTAGCTTATATTTTTTTGATTTTTTTTGACAACACTGTATAACTTCTATTCTTTTAGCATCTATTTACTCTGTACAAATATGTGGAGCTTTTCTCCCCGGGCCTCTACTGGAAATGGACATGTATCCAGTTAGACTAGCCCAGTCAACAAATGTAAAATGTAAATGTAGTATACTTTAACCTACTTAGTATACTACCCTTCTAAGACCTGTTTCTAGTAAGAGTAGGTTATAATTGAAAAAAAAAAAGAGAGAAAAAAACCTTTTAATTCTTCTATTTTTTATATTCTTTTAAGAATTTCTTTAGCTAACATGTTATGCTAAAATTATTGCTGTATAAAACTGCTTTTATGGTATGATTATTGCTGTTTAAAACTGTTTTGATGTTATTCTCTATTAAATTGTATGTTTTTTCCTTGGAGCTTTTCTCCCCGGGCCTCTACTGAAAATGGACATATATCCAGTTAGACTAGCCCGGTCAACAAATGTAAAATAAATAAAATAAAATAAATTTGTTAACATTTTCTGTTTAAGCAGTGACATTAAGTACTGCTGATATTTAAGCATATGAAATTGACAATTTAAAGCCCTCACAGCCAAGGTAGCAGAAGTGTAAACCTTTCCCCCCCCATCTGTCCAGTGCCCTTGAACCCCTATCAGAGGGGATAGGGTTTTTTGCAGTGGGAGCCTTGACCCCTTTGGGACCCTGAGAAATAGTTTCTGGGTCAGTAGCAGGGTTTTTATAAAGAAATTTATGTGAATTTGGAACCCTGTAGTATCTGTCTGGCTTAACAAGTGCAGGGGGTAAAGAGTCAAGAGACAGGCCGGACTCTGAAAATACAGAGACAATGTCTAAAACAGGAGGGATAGCAAAAGGCCTGTGCCGAGGTAGTAAATGAACGTCTCTGAGCCTCTTCTTAGATTCTGAGTAGTCTTGGCTCTCCCAGAGGAAGTGCTCCCTCATGGTATGCAGAGTTTCCCCAAAAGAATAGTCCTCGGGAGGGGAGTCTGAAGGGATAGATTCTTTAGCATCGGATTCCTCATAGGGAGGAAGAGAGTATTCCTGTTCAGAAGAAGAGTCAGAGGAAATGGAAACCTGATCTGAAGATTCATATTCTGTCTCTTGCCTAGGCCTCTTATCAGGAGGGGGATGGGAACCCCTGATCAAAGTAATTAGGTCTTTGGCCATTTTGAGCATCTGTTTCTTAGGCATGGAGGCCTGTCCATGGGATTGCTGTACTTGTTTCTTTGTCTTTAATGATGTTTTAGTCTTTGCCTTTGAAGCTGTAGTCTGTTTTATATATAACTGTGTAGGCCTGAAAACACCCTCAGAAGCCGATGCCTGCTTAGCGGCTCCGGACCCATCTGAGGGAATATTTTCCAAGTGTCCAATACCTTGAGTTTTCAGAGGCCTATTCTGCTCCACGTGGGGCCTGTGGTTCTGAGGTAGCGGGCGTCAGGGGCTGCGAAAGCGCCTCACTGAGAACCGGCGACTGGCTTAGAAGCCGCCTCGTCATCAGTTTTGAACCTCGGATGCCTGTCCTTTTCCTTGCGTTTCTTGTGAATTGTGGTAGTTGGATGGCTATCCGACGACATTGTGCAATTAAATCTTCGGCCAAAGTAATGAAATGGAAAATCGTTCCGATGCTTAATAGTGCGTTGGTTAAATCTAGCACAAAACCTACAATTAGCAACGTCGTGATCAGGGCCTAGGCAAGGAATACAATAAGAATGGAAGTCCTTATGAGGTATTTGCTTCCCACAAGAAATACAATTCACTTTTTCTGACATCGGTCTGGAGCAAGAAAAAAAGTTTCCCCAACTGGGTACTTAGCTTTAAATGAAGACTTCGGATCTGAAATTCGAACACGAAAATCTCAGGAGTCAGCCAACCGGCACTTGCGAACTGCTTCTGCTTCGGGCACCGCGCGGCAAAAAAGACCGAAGAAAATGGCGTCGGCTGCATCTTTTATACCCCTGGCACACTGACGTCAGGGAAGAGGTGACAGCAACCGACGCCGGACCAAAACTTTGAAATTCAGGCCGACTGCGGGTAGCCTGCCAGCAGGATAACCCAAGAGTAATGACTGCAACAGTGAAACACGATGAACATCTGGCAGTTTAAGGCCCTAATGGCCAAAATTGCAAAAGTGTATACTTTCTTACCCCATCTATCCAGCGCCCTGGAGTCTCTATCAGAGGGGGTAGGATTTTTGGCAGTAGTAGCCTTGATGCCCTTGGAGCCCTGTGAAATGGTCTCAGGATCAGCAGTAGGATTTTTAAAAAGGAACTTGTGAGAGTCAGGAAACAGTACAGTTTTGTACCTACCATAAATGTAGATGTTCGAAGATCCACATTGCTGCAGTCCTTACATATGGGGTAGTCCGCTGTCCTCGGTTGGCCCGAATACCAAAGTATTAGGCTGACGTCGGTCATGGGCGCTCAAATCTGACATCAGAGCGTCAGGGTATAAAAGCGCATGACCGACGTCATATCCTCAGTCTTTTCTTGCCCCAGATGTCAGAAGGCCCTAAAAAGAAAGGCCACAGCCCAAAAACAGGATACCTCCCAAAAACATGCCCAACAACAACCATCACCCAAACCATATAACCATGCTAAACTACAGTGGGGAAGGAGGGAGGGTAAATTGGACTGCAGCAATGTGGATCTTCGAACATCTACATTTATGGTAGGTACAAAACTGTACTATGTTCTTCATCTCACATTGCTGCAGTCCTTACATATGGGTAGAATCCCAAAGCAGAGGTAAAGGGAGGATGGCAAAATCATAAAGCATTAGGGGCTGCTAAAATGCCCTGTAATATTGCAGTGGCAAATCCAGCCCTAGACTTAGAATAAAGAGGAAGGTGGTAATGCTTGGAAAAAGTATGCACTGAACTCCAAGTGGCTGCTTCCAAAATATCTTTTGTAGCTACCCCTTAGAAAGGCAGTAGAAGTGGCAGTAGCTCTAGTGGAATGAGGTCTGATTCCAGCGGAATCTCCTTACCATGATGGGAATAACAGAAAGAAATACAAAACCCAATCCATTTAGAAATAGTTTGTTTTGAAACAGGTTTTCCCTGAGAACCCAAAGCAAAAGAAACAAACAACTGCTGAGACTGCCTGAACCCCTTGGTTCTGCTCAAATAATAACGTAACTGCCTGTGAATATCCAAAGTATGCAAAATCTTCTCCCCTTTATTTTGGGGTTTGCATAAAAAGTAGGCAAATGAATAGTTTGGTTCAAGGCCACACTAGAAACCACTTTAGGCATAAAGGAAGGATTAGTACAAAGATACCCTATCCTTATGAAAAATCAGGAAAGGTTCCACTGCCATAAGGGCCTGTAATTCAGAAACCCTTCTTGCAGAGGTAATGGCCAACAAAAAGCAGTCTTCCATGATAAATACTTTAACTCGGCAGTAGCTGCAGGCTCAAAAGGTTGTAGAGTAAGCTTTTCCAACACAAAATTGAGATCCCAAGCAGGAGTAGGAGCTCTATTGGGGGTCTTATGTTCTTTGCCCTCTAAGAAATTGCTTAAACAAAGGATGGGAAAATAAAGGAGGGTCACAGTCATAGTGAGCAGAAATGGCTGCAGCATGAACCTTTATCGAGGAGAAAGACAAACCCTTGTCCAATAACTCAGTAAGATATTGAAGAGAAACACTTAAATCAGGCTTGGAAACATCAAAGTCCTTCGCTTTGCTCCAAAGAAAAAATCTCCTCCATTTATCAGCGTAAACTTTCCTTGTACTAGGCCTTCTGGCCTCCAAAATAACATTCAAAACTTGTTGTGGAAGCTGAGACCCTCCAGGGCCTAAAACAGAATATGCCAGGCTGTGAGATGCAGAGACTGAATCTTGACATTGAGGAAGTGATTGCCCTCCTGAGACAAAAGATGCGGAATCAAAGGCAGAGGCCATGGAGGCTCCTGTACCAAACTCCTCAGTAGTGGGTACCAGTGCTGTCGAGGCCAATCCGGCGCTATCAGAATCATGGATGGCTTGTCTATTCTGGCCTTCAGGAGTACCTTGGGAATGAGAGGCAGAGGTGGAAAGGCATAGACATGAAGATTGCTCCAACTGAATGATAGAGCATCCACCTTCCAAGCTGTGGGATGAAACATTTTGTGCAAAACTTTGGCAACTGGTAATTTAGTGGAGAAGCGAACAGATCTATGTCTGGAGTCCCCATAACACTGTCAACTTTTGAAACACATGAGGATCCAGTTTCCACTCGTGAGGATCCACAATTTGTCTGCTCAACACATCCGCTAAGGAGTTCTGTGCTCCTGGTAGAAACCTTGCCTGAAGATTGAGGTGTAAACTGAGAGCAGTATCCCACAAAATCATCGCTTGCCTGCAAAGAGGGTAAGAATGGGTTCCCCTTGCTTGTTGATGTACCACATGACAGTAGTGTTGTCTGTTTGAATCAACACCTGTCCTGGGTGAAGTAAATCCTTGAAAGCCATCAATGCAAATTGGACTGCTAACATCTCCTTCAAGTTGATATGCAAATGTTGAAGTCTGACAGGCCACGTGTCTTGCACCCATTTTCCATTGAGGTGTGCTCCCCAAGCCTTGTCCGAGGCATCTGTCGTTAGAATCTGACTCGCCTCTGGTCGGGTCACAGAGAGTCCCTTGTTTAGGTGACATTCCTGAGCCCACCACAAAAATTCTTTCTGAATGCAAGGTATTATCTGAATGACAGTGTCTAGATCTTGGCAGTGTTGTGTCCATACATTTTGAGATACCACTGAAGCTTCCTCATATGCAGTTTGGCATTGGGAAGCACCAGAATACAAGATGCCATGAACCCCAAGGCTTGAAGGACTGTCCTTGCAGTCAGCCTGGACTGTAGAGACATTTGATGGAAATAAAGAGAAAGGCTCCTTTGTTTGTCCGGGGTCAAAAGGCCATCTGGGAAGCTGTATTCAGTCTCACACCCAGAAAGCACATGTCCTGAGAGGGTACTAGACTGGACTTTGTTTCGTTCACAGAATACCCTAGGCATCTTAACACTACCATCACATACTGTAGATGATGCAGAAGTTCGTCTTTGTGTTGTGCAATAATCAGGCAATCGTCCAAATAAGGATAAATCTGTATTCCTCTTAACCTGAAAAAGGCTATCACTGGAGCCAGAACCTTTGTGAACACTCTGGGCAGTAGATAAGCCAAAGGGCAATGCAGAGAACTGATAATGTAAATTTCCAGCCCAAAACGCAGGTACCTCCTGCAACTGGGCCTGATAGGAACATGAAGATAAGCCTCTTTGAGATCCAGAGTTACCATCCAGTGATCTTTTCCCAACAGAGGTAAAAGCTGTTGTAACGTCAGCATTTTGAACTTTGGAATGTCCAGATAAGTGTTGAGGATAGATAAATCCAAAATTGGTCTCCACGTGTTCCCTTTCTTTGGTACTAGAAACAGGCGAGAATAAAATCCTAGTCCCACTTCTGACAGAGGAACTGGCTGTAGAGCTCCCATTTGAAGAAGTAAAGAAATCTGCTTGTGAGCCTCTATCCTTTGCCGAGGAGGAACGTCTGGCATGCCTTTGAAAGGAGGCAATGTATGGAAATAGAACTTGTAGCCTCGGTTTATAATGTCCAATACCCATTTGTCCTGGGTGACTAAAAGCCAGTTTTGCTTGAAGAGTGCTAACTTTCCTCCCAAAGGAGCTGCCAGGGAAGAAGAATCTGGCAGCTGAAAATGCAGGTCATTGGGCCTGTTTACGAAAGGACTGGCCCCTGCCCTCACCTGCAGATTGTGCAGGTGAACTCCAAGTTCTAGGCCTGAATGTACTGTGAGCTCTGCCCCTGCCACGTCTAGATCTACCCCTAGACTGAGAATCAGAAGAAGGGTAGGTCCACCCCTTAGTAGGCCAATTTCTACTAAACTTTGGAGGTTGCACCTGCAAAAATCTTTAACAGTCTGCATGGACTTAGCCTTGTCTTCCATTTTCTTCAAAACCGACTCCACAGGGGACCAAACAAAACTTCAGACTGTAAAGGGGCATCCAGAATTCTAGTCTTAACATGCTCGGACAAATTCTGATCCTTAAGCCAGGCGTGCCTACGAAGAACTGAACCAGTGGCAGCCACCCTAGAAGAGGCCTGTACAGCATCAAAACCACACTGCAAAGAATGCTTACCCACCTGTTCAGAGACATGTACTAAATCCTGCAATTCTTTACACTCTATGCCCTCTGCCAAAGCATCCACTTTAGATTTTAGCTGAGAAAGGAGGAAATTCTGATATTTCAACATATGAAACTGGCAATTTAAAGCCCTCATTGCTAAAGTAGAAGAGGTATACACCTTCTTACCCCATCTATCCAAAGCTCTAGCTTCCTTATCTAGAGGAACCAGATTCTTTACAACAGAAGCTCTAACACCTTTAGGCCCCTGACTAATAGTTTCTGGGTCCGCCCTAGGACTCTTATACAGATATTTATGAGCCTCAGGCACCCTGTAATACCTGTCTGGTTTAACTGGCGCAGGAGGCAAAGAATCTGGATTAAGGGAAGCCTCCGAGAAAACATCTTGAACAACATCCAAAACAGGAGGTATAGCCAAGGGTCTATGCTGTGGTAAAAACAAGAATTCCCTAAGCCTCTTCCGTGAATCAGAGAAATCCTGTCCTTCCCACTTAAAATGCTCCCTCATGGAATGCAGAGTTTCTGAAAATGAAAAATCCTCTGGAGGAGAGGCAGAAGGAGTGGAATCCTCTGCATCAGAATCCGAATAAGGGGGAAAATCTTGAATATCTTCAGCAGAAGAGTCTGAGTCCTCTGAGGCCTGATCCAAACTTTCCAACTCTGGCTCCACCCTGGGCCTCTTATCAGGAGGGGGCATAGAACCTCTAATTAAAGTAATCAAATCATCTGCCATTTTAAGCATGTGCTTTTTAGGCACAGACCCTGAAGTACCTGGAGGAACACCAGAGGAAGGCAAAACAGACCTGCCCTTAGAAGAAGCCTTAGAAATAGTAGCAGAAGGCCTAACCACCTTAGGCATAGAAGGGAGAACAGTAACCTGAGAGGCCCCTTCAGCTTGACCTGACTCCTGTGAGGCCACATCCTGCAAAATCAAAGGTTCCCCCTGAGACTCAACAGAAACTTCAGCCGGATCCACCTGCTCCACTGTAGTTTCTGCAGGACCGGCGTCCGAAATGGACGAATCAACCTGTCTAGGTTTCAAGGATTTGTCTTTGCGCTTCTTCATGGAAGCGGGCGTCGGAGGATCCGACGGCATATTATAATTACACCGCCTACCAAAGACTAACCTAGCACAATCTAACCCTCTTTTTATAGTGCGCTTATTAAACCTAGCACAAAACCGACACCCAACTACGTCGTGGTCCGGTCCCAAACAAGGAATGCAAAGAGAGTGATAATCCCTATGCGGTATCTGTTTCCCACAAGAAATACAATTATTCACTTTTTCTGACATCCGGAATTAACTGAGGCAAGAAAAACAAAATATTCCCCAACGGGGTACTTAGCCCAACTTGGTTTCGGTCTGAAACTCAGAATACGAAAATTTCAGAACGCCGAACGGCACTTGCAACGCTGCTTCTGCATCGGACCATGCGGCAAAAAAGACTGAGGATATGACGTCGGTCATGCGCTTTTATACCCTGACGCTCTGATGTCAGATTTGAGCGCCCATGACCGACGTCAGCCTAATACTTTGGTATTCGGGCCGACCGAGGACAGCGGACTACCCCATATGTAAGGACTGCAGCAATGTGAGATGAAGAACATCTGTAATATTTATCAGGTTTTCGGACAGCAGGAGGTAGAGTCAGGTGTCAAGCTAGATATAGAAAAGGCATCATCAACAATGTCTAGTACAGGAGGGTTAGCTAAAGGCCTGAGCTGGGGCAGGAGTAAGAAATCCCTAAGCCTCTTTTTAGAATCAGAGTAATCCTGGCTATCCCAGTTAAAGTGCTCCCTAAGAGTATGCAGAGTTTCACCAAAAGAGAAATCCTCTGGGGGGGGCAGAGGGAATAGAGTCCTCTGCATCAGAATCCTCACAGGTAGATAAGGGTAAATCCTGGTCATAAGAGGAAACAGAAATTTCAGAATCCTGGTCAGAAACATCAGTATCATAAGCAAATTCAGTCCTAGGTCTCTTAGAGGGGAATGTTGGCTTCCCTTGATTAAAGTAATAAACTCTTCAGCCATTCTTATCTGTTTTTTTAGGCATAGAGGCCTGACCATGCGGTCTGGGTGTCTGTTTTCTAGGCATAGTTCGAGTTTTAGACCTTGAAAAAGAAGATGGTATCTGTTTAATATGAAAGTCAGTAGGCCTGAATTCATCCTCAGAAGCCGGTGCCTGCACAGCGGCTCCGGAACCATCCAAGGTAGAGACATCCACAGGTTCCACAGTTGAAGCATCTCGTGGCATACCGGACTCCGAATGGGTCTCAGTAGAGGCCTGCGAATCTGAAGTAGTGGACATCAGGGGCTGCGAAAGCACCTCACTGTGTACCGAACTGGCGACTGGCTTAGGAGAAGCGTCAAAGGCAGCTTTGGAACTAGGTGGCCTGTCTCTGTCTTTATCTTTGTGTTTTTTTGGAATGTCGGTAGTCGGATGGCTTACCGAAGACATATCTGGATAATTGAACAGAGTACCAAAATATTTAGAAGCATAAATATACAGACGATGAATAGTTCATTGCTTAAATAAGGCACAAAACCAACAGCGAGGTACGTCGTGGTCAGGGCCTAGGCAAGGAATACAGTACGAATGAAAATCTTTGTGAGGTATTTGCTTTCTACAAGAAATACAATTATTGACTTTTACCGACATTGGTTTAGAACAAGAAAGTTTCCCCAACAGGGTACTTAGCTTTAGTTGAAGACTTTGGTTCTGAAACTCGAAAATGAAAATTTCAGTAGTCGGCTGACCAGCACTTGCGAACTGCTTCTGCTTCAGCACCGCACAGCAAGAAAGACGGATGTAATGGCGTCGGCTGCATGCTTTAAACCCTTGACTACCC
This sequence comes from Protopterus annectens, assembly GCF_019279795.1. Taxonomy (NCBI): domain Eukaryota; kingdom Metazoa; phylum Chordata; order Ceratodontiformes; family Protopteridae; genus Protopterus; species Protopterus annectens. The sequence goes on along the minus strand of NC_056726.1, from coordinate 130,611,719 downwards.
GATGTCATGGAAGATGAGACAGCAGCCGACGCAGGACCCAATCAGGCCGACTGAGGGCTACTGCAAGCAGATAACCCAAATGTGATGACTAACAGTGAAACACGAAGAACATCCAGTTATTCCTCTTTTGTCAGCCATGTTAGGAGTGTAAGAAAAAAATCAGGCACTGCAGAATACAGTAATTCAAGACAGATAACAGTCGGAGGAGAGAAATATCTAAAAATACTGTAAAGAAAAGTTTATTTTATTTATTTGTTTTTTAATATAGATATAGAAAAGGAGACTAGAAGGAAAGGGAATACCAGTGATGGCATAGTAGATTACCACAGAAAAAGTCACAGATGAAAATAGAAGTAGAGAGAAAACTATTCCAAGGAAAAAACAAAGACTAGAGAGACTTAAGAGAAAATATCAAAAATAGTTCACTTAGCTGAGAGAGCTGGCTTGGCAAGTCTTGGAAAAGTAAGTGGCAAACAATATCTGGAGAAAGGAGAAGAGGGACACTATGGGTAGGACTTAGCTTGAGAGAATTTGACTGGCACAAGCTTGTATACTGGCCGAGTCGGTTCCGAGGTCGGAACCGAAGTCCTATCCGTAAGGAATGAAGATTTACAACATCAGATTGCTTTTTAAGCCATACACCTGAATACTTCATGTTATCATGTCACCATAAACATGTATTTTTCATAACCAATTAATGTGAGGGTACATACATTTCCTATACAGACTTTTTTTAGTCATTTATTTTTTTATCTTGAAAAAAAAAAATCAAATCTGTATCAGAATGTTCCATAACACCAAAACCTCATTTTTTGGATGCATCAAGTACAAAATAATATAATCTGTGAATAAAGCTAATTCTTCATAAAGGATGCGCACACCTTCAGACTGGTAGCCCAACATAATGCATATGAGATACTTCAGGTGCAGCTAACATTGGGTAAGACAGCGATTTAGATCGCAGCCTATAGGTCCCAAGACTCATACTCCATGTTCCTAAGCACCCTGGAGAATATCAAGGTCCAACCTAACACTCTCATACTGGGCGACTTCAACTACCCCTCCATTAACTTTGAAAACTACTCGTGTACCAATACACTTGCCCAACGTTTCCTCGAATTCATCAGTTCCAATGCCCTGGACCAGCTTGTTCTCACCCCCACTAGAGATAGCAACATCCTTGACCTGGTCACTGCTAACAAGGACGACCGTTGCTCTATACCAACAGTCCACTCCTCCCTGGTTAGATCCGACCACAAACTAATCACCTTGGAAATCTACCCCCCCCCCCCCACAAAGGTAACCACCATGAAAAACTTCTCCAAAGCTAACTTTGGGCTCCTAAAAACAGAGGTGGCTAACTTCACTGCACCCATGCAAACAGAGATCAGTTGCAGAACTGCCGAATCATACACCAATGCACTGTACGAACACGTACACAAATGCATGGATCTAGCCATACCCAAGAGAACCAAGACGCTCTCCCCCCAAAAGAGGAAGCCGATCTGTGGTCCCCTGCCATAAACAAACTCTACAACAGGAGGAGGAAACTGATGCAGAATAAGGTTAAGTCCCAAGACTGGAAAAACTCCCTCATCAGCCTCAACAAAAAGCTGAGATCCCTCATCAAATCCTCTAAAGCTAGCTATGAAAACAGAATTGCAGCAGATGATAAAGATAACCACAAGGCCTTCTATAGTCATGTAAAGAATCTCCACGGCAATACCCAGAGTTGCTCTGAGCTACTCCACAATGGTACCTCCTATACCAAGCCAACAGATATTGTCAATATACTGGCCGACCGATTCAGTGCCAACTTTACCCCTCTCTCCCCCACCAAAGGACCAATCTCAATACCAGTAGATTGCCAAGCACCCAATATTACTGCTGCACAGGTTAAAACCGCACTATCCAAGGCCAAGAATACAGCTTCTATGGGACCTGACAATATCCCTGGCTGTGTTCTACATGAACTACAGAGTGAACTAGCACCTTCACCTTTGTGCCCTGCTCAATCACAGCCTCACCTCAGGCTTTGTCCCTATCAAATGGTGCACTGCTACAGTCATCCCTCTTTATACAAAGAAGGAGCGACTACAGACCCTGGGAACTATCACCCCATTAGCCTGACAAGTCTGATATGCAAAGCTATGGAACGCATCATCATGGACCTAATACATAAGGATATAGGGAATCTCCAAACTCTGGATCCACACAGTTTGGTTTTGTGAAGGGTAGATCATGCCTGCTCAACTTGGTCAATTTCTTTGAGTCAGTCACCAGAGCTGTGGATGAAGGCAAGGTGGTTCATACAGCCTACCTTGATCTGGCCAAGGCCTTTGATACCATCCCCTTCCCTGGAATCATAGAAAAACTCACTAAGCTAGGCATCAACCCCTATATCACTAGGTGGGTTGCAAACTGGCTCACAGGTAGAACCCACAGTGTGAAAGTAGCTGACTCAAAGTCAGACTGTCGACCAGTCACGAGTGGAGTCGCACATGGTTCAGTGCTGGGTCCTCTCCTGTTTGATATCTACTTCTCTGAAGTCCAAGCCAACACGAAGGGATGCTGGTTGACAAAGTTTGCAGATGACTGTAAGTTAGGAGCTATTAACTCCCCAAATGATGTTGACATCCTACAGAAAAGGTCTCACGGAGACCAATGACTGGTGTCAGAACCATGGCCTTAAGCTCAATGCCAAAAAATGTGCCGTCATCCCCTATGGGAAAAAAACAGTTCTCACGAATTACCACATTGATGGTAGACCACTGAACACAGAAGGCGAGATCTTGGAATACAAGTTGACAGGTTGACAGCAACCTCTCTTTTGACCACCACATTGCTACTGTGGTCAGAAAGTCCTTCTAAATGGCACATCTCATTACTAAGGATTTTGCATCCAGGAAGAGAGAGGTCATCGTCTCCCTCTACTCTTCTCTTATTAGGCTAATCATGGAGTACAATGCGCCATTTGGCATGAACCTCACTAAACACCTGCAACAACTGGAGAGGCCACAAAAGTACCTCACAAAGAGAATCCTAGGCCTTAAACATTTGTCCTATATGGACAAACTAAAACAACTCCAACTATTCTCTGTCTCACATCGCCTATTTAGAGGCGATCTCTGCTTGACTTACCAAGCATGTCTGACCCATCTCTGTTAGAAATGCCACATCTGAAGAAATCCCAATCCCTCTGCACCACATGCTCCAGAGACCTCAACCTCATTACCACAATCAACAGAACATGCTAGAGGGAAAGGTTCATAACCCAGAGACTGCCCATGCTATGGAATAGACTTCCCATACATGTCTAGTAGAGCACCTCACTGGCCCTCTTCAATAGAAATCTTGATGAGCGGATGGGACATAGAATATGCACCCCAGGGATCACTCCAGTACCCGACAGAGGCACTGGAACTAAGGTCGGGTGTCACAATGCCAGGGTAATCCTATGGGCTAGGCTTGTAAAGGCTCCAGGGCCATTAGCCTAGTACACACCTATGAACCTATACCAGTTATATCTTTGAATTTGAAAATCCATTATTTTCTTTGCCAATGGTTCTAAATTTAAAGCAAATAATTAAGTGGAAAGAAGACAACCCTGCCTTTTTTCCTTTGCTCAAACACAGTTTGTCAGAGAGACACCTCCCACCTTAATTCTTGCCTTTGACCCTTTAAAGGCCCCCTAATTAACCCAATTATTCTAGAAGGAAATACAAACACTACCACTGCCCTACTTATAAAGTCCCATCTGACTGCTGAATGCCTTCTCTGCATCAAGACCCATTAACAGCAGTAGAATATGCTTACATTCTACTTTCCTCTGGATCATCACCGCTCTATTAAGATTATCAAATGTTTGCCAACCCTCCACAAAACCACAGCAATCCATCTTTAGCAGTCTTGGCAATACCTTTAACTTTTTTTAAGCTAGTATAAATATAGTTTACAATGATGTTTTAAAATCAAAATGACTCTACATGAAGCTGTGTCTGAAGGGTTTTAACCATCTTTGGGTAATACAGCCACCAAAGCTTTTTTCCAAATGCTGGTACTCCCCCACCCTCCACCCCACTTCCCCCACACACCCGTTTTCCTTCCCTCCTAACTTCCAAATTTCCACAGGTATACCGTTCCTGGGGATTTCCGTGATAACTGATTATACATCACCTTTTTAAATCATCTCTTCCTATTTTGGCTATTAATTTTTGAGCCTCATCTGCCTCTACCCTTGGAATAATTAAGTCTTCCATAAATATTTCCATTTGTGTCGTCTTGATTTCTACATTTCTCTGCTTTTTATAAATGTTTACAACATTTTCAGAATGTTTAATATTTCTGTACTATAGGATCTCTTATCTTTCTTGTTATAGTTTCCTCAAGTCTGGAAACAACCCCTTCCGCCTTCTGGTGACCAAGTAACTGAGCTTAAAGTTTTTTATGCTCTGGAGTTATCAAAAATAGTTGCTTAATGGCAACCTTTCTAAACAAATTTTTATACTCCCTTATTCTCATTTTAGCATTTCTCAGTTGTCCCTCCTTTTGTTCTGTGAAACAGGTGAAACTCTTTTTCTAGTGATGTCATGGACTTCGGAATAATGAACTAACAATTCAAAATCCAAACACTCTTGAAACACTTACCATGACAACAAGCTAAATTAAAAATAAGAAAAGATTCCCAAACTCAGTAATTATTCTCCAAAAGTTACATGGAGGGGGGCCAAAAGGGAAAACTTTCAAATGGTCATCTTCTATGGCAAAAAAGAAATAAAAATAGTGTGGGATGGTTTCATCTTTCAGCTGTGCACTGAACCAATGCCCTAGTAAAGAGAGGAGTTCTACTACCCTAGCAGAATATTGTACAGCTCTGAAAGCCTAAGGGTTCCTTACCATGGATAACAATTTTTCAGTACTGGTGATCTCTGCTACGAACTTCTGGATATTTGCAGACAAGTACTTTAAAAAGCTCTATTAAACAATATTTAACAGAATGACTGGGAAAGGGGGTTAACAAATGGAATAAGATTTATACAGAACAACATCATGAGTTGTAAGAACTGGAGATTTGATCTTTTGAAAAGATTAACATTACATAGAAATAACTGGAACTTGTGGGAACATGAGGTAAAATATTCAAGAGGAGGAGTGAGGTTTACGAGAAGGCAAGAACTGAGCAGTTTATGTGATGTTGGAATGAAGTTTGCTGTGCAACCCATGAAAGGTTAATGAAAAACAGACACATTACAAAGACAGAGGCTCTAAAAATCATATATAATTTTTAGTAAAATAAATGTTGACCACTAGTGAAAGCAGTTTAAACATCTATCTCAGTAAGTCACTCAGCTTACAGGTGCAATAAAAACATTTACTGAAAGGAGATCATTTTGTTTGTAGATTGCTCCATCTAACTTGAGTTCCGAGGCAAATCAGTGATTTCCAAGCAAAATTGTCTCAAAGAACAGTGAAATGCATATTAAGTGCTTTTTCTGGTTTGCTCTAGACATGTGTACCCAGCAGTGACCAAAATACAGCTCCCACATTAACACTGTTTTAGTGTATCACAAGTTATTTCATAACTGCTTTAGAGCAGAAATGAGAGCTGCAGAAGAGAAACAAGGTCAAACTGTGCTTCCAGGAACAAGCACAATTTTCTGAACACTTCAAATCTGTGGTGTTATGCATCTTACTTAAGGATGTTAACTAGCAAAGACAAGAAAACGTGATGTAAACCTGTGTGTGAACACTCACAGTAAAAGCAAACATTCAAATATTAAGACCACTGTTGCAGAAAGTGATTATATGACTAGGATATCATTAAAGTTGGACAGGAGTCTTCCAACTAGACCATTTCCATTAGTCAGATATCTCCAGGGATGCACAGGTGCAACCTTACACTATGGCCAACAGAAGCCAGCCTACTTACAAAATATGTACAGTAGAAGGACCTGATACAACAGTTTACATGAAAAAGCAAGACTTGTGCATAAAGGGAAGCCCTAAAATGTTCCAGTCCAATAAATAAAGGAGCAAGTTATCCATATGACTGTCATGGCAGCAAAGGATAAGGAGCAACAGTACAGCATATACTATTGAATAGCTTTGGAAGAGTAGTAAAACAGGGAAGCAAATACCATTTATAAACATACTGAGTACTGTAACAATTAGATGGAAATAACCTACACTGTGTGGAGTGAGAAAAATTGTCATGGACGAATGTCTGCATAAAGATTTCACTAAGAGACTGGAATACAAATGTGAAGGAATACCCTTTATTGGACTGACATGAGTTTTGCAATTACTAAACCTTTCAAGCTCACATAAGCCCTTCATTGTGAGTGCAGAATGAGATTTTTAAGATTCCTTGTTTCACCTAGAACGAAGTTTCATAGTGAGTGGCAAATTTGGAAGAAAAAACTTTCAATAGATAATATAACAAAAGATGACCTAACTGCAAGAACTCCAGCTGTTTAGGACCTGACAGAATTTGATGACTAGAGACTATTCTTAACAAGGCATGGGCTAAAGTTTGAACATACCAGATTATACGGTTATTGTAAAAAGGAAATTTGCTCTTTTTATTACATGAAGATCAGTAGCAAGGGGTGGGATTAAATCTGAAAAGTAAAAGGCGCAAACTTACTATAACAGCAGACATCCTACTGATCACCATTGCAGTATTCCAGTTCTACTGGGTTATCTTGCCCACGTAACTTGACATCTGTCCAGGGTACCGAAAATATGGTCAACAGGACCCAACCCCATTAGATGCTCAGACTGTCTAAGCTAGGAGATCTGGAGACACCCTAAGAAAAAAACCAGCAAAAGACTAAGGTCAGCTAAAAACATGGACGTATGGACATGACTCCCCCTTGGTCCACAATCATCCATAAGATAAACAAGGGAAGTAACACTGCAACAGTGAAAAGCAAAACATCTACTGTTATGTTAAGTTCTTACACAACAGTACTATGTCTTTCCCCATGGATAACTGCTGCAGTACTTTAATACTACTGAGAGATTCCTGAAGCTTATCAATTACAAAAACAGGATGGACTAGGAAGAGAGTCGTCACTCAACCTAGATAGCACTACCCTATAGTGTGCACTACCCTATAGTGTTTTCTGAAAGTGTGCAAGGACAGCCAAGTGACCGCCTCTAAAATAGACCTGGAATCAATTCCGTTGGAAAATGCTCCAAAGGAAGAAACTGATCTAAAAGGAAACAGATACTGAAAGCTGACAACTGCTTGCTTGGAGACATGATTGCTCAGTGTGATGGTGTACGTTTCAGTGTATTCAGTGGAGTTAACTGGGTTTGGAGGGGATTTGAAACTTGCCAATATATCAATTAGGAGTAGGTAGCTTGTCTTAAAGAAATTTCTAAGGGTACCTTGGGTGGAGGGTGTCGCTCGTTCCACTCTAACAAGCAAGCGAGGTATTTTGTTTAGATGCTTTAATAGAGAGAGAAACATCAGGATGGACAGCAGCATCATAAAATATAAACAAAATGGTTAACACACAGACCTTACGTACATACATGCTTACATCTCAATAGCTTACTACAAAATGGTAGCCAGACTTGCATGTGCTCAGTATTTATACAGTTGTGCAAGTCCTTGGATAGCTTCTTAAATGGACCTAAACACACATTGATCTACACCCCCCCCCCTTAAAAAGACTGCCCATTGAAAAAACAATATTAAAGTTAGACATGCATTATTATAGACATTAGAAACAAAACACAATTTTCATGTCCATGTTTCCATATATCTGCTACATGGTCTGGAGATGCAACAGGATCTCGTAATATAACCTGGACTGAATTTAGCAAAAGGGACAGTCTTCAGTGAACAACTCGTTATCAAGAAATTCTGGATTCGTCACAGGAACAGAAATATTCTCTGGAACTTCCTCTAGAACTGGAACACTGGATAACTCACTCTGAGATCAACAGTCTTTCTCACAGGCTATGTGCTGTAGTATAGGCTTGGACACAAACATCAAATGTTTCAGATTCCACCCAAACTCTGCTACTTCTGATTCCACAATGTATGATCTCAGCTGTGGGCAAATATTCTTCATGACATCAATCCAATGATAACCTTTGGACATTTGCTTCCTTACCACTTATCGTAACAGATTGAGTGGTTTGTTGGTCTTATCGTAGTAGGACTTTTGGGTTAAATGCTTCAACAGATTGGTTTTCATTGATCTGTTCTTTAGATAAGGAGCCAACAATTGACTACTGACTGGTAATGTGGTTCTGGTTTGTCTTGACAGAAGTCTCTGAGCAGGTGAACCAAGATGTTTATCATGAGGAATGTTTCTGAGATTCAAGAAAACGATCACTATTATCTTGTTTAGACTTCTCTAGTAACTGTTTTGAACTTTGAACTGCACATTCTGCCAAACCATTTAACTAACTGCGGGTACTCAGAGCTACTTGTGACAAGAGTAAAGTCCCATTCTTCACCAAATCTTTTGAACTGTTGGCTTGTAAACAGTGTGCGGACTACCATGGACTGCAAAATGAGGCTTCATCTTAGCAATGATAGTACTGGATGCTAGGTTAGGAAGCAGGTCAATCTTGAACCAATTGGAGTAAGAGTCTACTAACGCCAAATAATGTTGATCATTCCACTCAAAGATGTCAGTGGCTGCTGACTACCAAAGTAGTCCAGGAATCTGGTTCAACTGATGTGGTTCTTTATGTTGATGTGGCTTTGTACGATTAACACGGAATGAGATGAAAGTGCCCTCTCAATGTCTTGTGACATAGAAGACCAAAATACTAGTCCTCTCGCCCTTCTTTTGGAAGAGTCTATTCTTGGGTGACCATGATGCAAGACAGTAATGTACTCTTGATGCAAGGACTTTGGAACAATTACTTTTGGACCTTTCACAATGATACCATTGTCAGACAATCTCATCTCTGTATGGAAAATAAGGTTGCACTTCTTGAGGTAAACTGGATTGCTAATGACAGCCATCCTTGAATGATAAAGTCGTTGAGCCTCTGTAAAATTGGATCTGTGGCTGTATGACCTCTCAGCTCAACAAGGAAGTTTGGAAGAAAAATTTCTCACTTCCATAACTTTAAAATAAAGGTTCTCATTCTCATGCTGTTCAGTGGTGTTTCTGGGCGATTTGGATAATCTATCAGCAAGATAAAGTTTGCCTTTCTTGTAGACAAGATTGAAATTATACTTTTGCAATTTCAGCATCATACGTTGTAATCTGGCTGCAGCAGAATGCATAGGCTTTCTCAAGATCGTGACTAGAGGTTGGTGGCCTGTTTCAATCTGGACAGGTCTACCATAAACATAACCATGGAACTTCGAACATGCAAACAACTGCCAAAACCTCTTTCTCGAGCTGAGCATACTGCATCTCAGTTTGGGTAAGAGACCTCAATGCATAGGCAACAGGGTGACCCACTTGTAGAATGACTGCACCAAAACCAAATTTCGAAGCATCATATGAAAGAGTAACTGGCTTGTGAACATTAGAATATCAGAGTTGGTGGACTAGTAGTTCTCTGTTTCAGGACATCAAATTTTCTTTGGTGTTGCTCTAAACAAGACCATGATACATCTTTACAAATCAGCTCTCTTAGTGGTGCTGAAAGTTGTCTGAAGTCTGGAATGAACATGCCTAGATAGATAACCATGCCAAGAAAATGATGCAGGGCTTGAACATTGTCTGGAGCCGTCATCTCAAGAATGGCTGTTTGCTTGGAAGGGTCTGGTCATAAGCTTGAACTAGTAAATAAATGAGTAAATTCTTGTAGCCTGAATTTGCATTTCTGTGGAATGAGCTTAAGAATAAGCTGAAGTGCCCTTTCCAGAACTTTTCTGAAGTTTCTGTCATGCTCAGCTTTACCATTACCTCCTAGTAGTATGTCTACTATAGCAGTACAAGGATACCCAGAAAAAAGTTGCTCCACTGCACTCTGAAAGACTTCACTTGCAGAATTAATCCAAAATATCACTCTCAAAAATCTGTACCTGTCAAACAGAGTACTGAAAGCAGTGAGTAATCAGGATTTCTTGTCAAGCTGAATTTGCCAAAATTAATTCTCTGCATCCAAGACAGAAAAAAACAGTGGCATATGGCATCAAGGCTGCAACTTTGACTGTGAGCATTGGATGATGTGGTCTTTTTAGTGTTTGTTCAAATCACGTGGATTAATATATTCTGATGTTATCTGAACTTTTCTTAAGAGCTACCACCATGGAAGATACCAATTCAGTTGGGTTCTTCAACTGGACAAATCACTCCTTGTCACACCATTTTATCTAGCTTGGCTTTGACTCTGTCCTGAATAGCTACTGGAACCTTTCCAGATGGCCTGATAACTGGACTGACATCTGGGTCCAATTTCATGAAGTCCACAACTGGAAGCTTCCCTAATTTGTCCTTGAAAAGATCAGCATAGGTAGAAAAAGTGTACTAGGCAAACTTAGAGTATTGGTCTTTTAAGCTAACATGATGGACTTCCTTATTAAATGAAAGCAGTCCCATTTTCAAACGTTCTCTGAACCTTAACAACTGAATGTGCCTCTTTCCCACATAAAATAAGTTGTAGCTTCTTTCAGCAGAGTAACATGAAAGCACAACCGAGCCTTCGGTTTGCATTTCCTCACCTACATGAGCAACAAGCTTCGCACACCTTGCCAAATCAAGCCTTTCACCATGACACATTCTAGCAAATGTTTCTGCTGACACAACACTACACTTAGAACCTGTGTCAACTTTCAGCTCTATGGGTTTTCCATTTAACCGAACAGTAATACTTCATTCTTTACCCTTAAATCTACTGCATTAACTGTTACATGAAGAACTGACACACCATCAACATAAAGAGAAGGGCTGCAGCTTTCTAATTGATTAACTCATTTCTTAAAATGTTCCCTTTTAATAAAAGAATGTGGGCATTATGATTTACAAAACATTTTGAAATTATTCCATTTATTGCATTTGTGGCATTGCTAACCAAAAGCTAAACATTTCTCCCTTTTATTTTTTTTTCCATAATAAATTTTTATTGAAATATATTTTCCAAAAACATTACAAAAATACAATAAACATCACACACATAGGTTCATAGGTTCATAGGTTCATACTAGGCTATCTGCAACTATACCCATTATTTTGCTGTGCTTCTGTTGAGCAGTGACACTGAGGTAATCCTATCTCCCATCCATTGGTCAAGATTTCTCTTGAACAAGGCCAGCAGGTGCTCTGCCTCACATATACGGGATTTTATTCCACAGCATAGGGAGTCTTTGGGTGATGAATCTATCCCTCCAGCACGCGTCCATTAATAGCCGTGTCGAGGTTTAAGTCTCCGCCCTTGTGACTCTGACGGATCTAGATTTTTGAGGTGAAGCATATTCATCAAATCTGGGTTTGACATGGCCTTGTATGTTAGGCAAAGGTCACCTCTGAGCAAGCGATGGCGACTGAATAGAGCTGGAGTTCTTTCAGTCGGGCAGCATAGGACAGATGTTTGAGACCCTTTATCCTTTTGGTGAGGAACTTTTGTGGCCTCTCCAGCTGCTGCAAGTGTCGGGTCAGATACATTCCGAATGGGGCATTGTACTCAATCATTGGTCTGATGAGTGATGAGTATAGGGAGACTATAACTACTACAAACCATTTATACAATATCTACATGAAATGCTTCCTATATTTAATATATTCCTAAAATCAGTATCATGCTAATATAATATTGAAGACCTTTTCCCATATTTTCGGGTTATTAATATTTTTGTTAGTTTGTTTCAGAAGTAATTTATGTGCTAGTATATGTTTTATAGGCACAAGCTTAAAATTATTCCATGATGTCTTATGTGGTTCTAGCCAATTTGTGGCTATATAGAGTTTCATCAGCAAAAAAATATTCATACAAATAATAGTTTGCAATCTGGAAAGCTCTCTTGGAGGAATGTGTAGAATCATAAATTCCCATGACAGTGTAGAACTTTGATAACCCATCTTTTGCAGTTGTACTTTAATAAACATTTCTCCCTTTTAGATTCATGATTTCCACCACAATTACGACAGTTGACAATGAAACTAGGTTGGGCCCATACTTTGAGTTTGCTGACTCACTCTTACATTTTACTAAGACTGTGTGATCTCTGGAATTTGCTGGAAAGCTCTGGGGTTTACCAGTGAGTGCTGCAGGGGCTACAGTTGCTGCCATGTGCTTGGGCCTGTTTCTTTTAACTACATGCTGCATACTATCAACATGAGCTTTATCACTGTGCCTTCTACAGCTATTCTCATTTGTAAGCATATTTATGTGCTTTTCTGTAAGCTCGTATATATGACCAATCTCAATGGCCTCATTCAAAGTTAAATCACTGTAAATAAGCAAAATCTTTCTCACAGAATCATCTTTAATATCACACCAAAGTCTGTCCTTTATCAACTCATCCCTTAAATCACCAAATCTGAATGTGTTCAAGTTAGTTATATATGCTGCAAAAGTTTCACCAGGCTTCTGATTCCTTGTATAAAATAAGTGCCTTTCCATTGTAACAGCTGTCTGGGGGTTTACACGTTTCTCTAAATTTGTGGTTTTAGCACTCGGGGCCCTCCCTTGACACAGCCAGTACAACATGACTGCTTTTCCCCTCTCCTGTACAGATAGCAGGTGCATACACAAATGAACGCTCCTTTTCAATAGCTTCTGACCCAGCTAAATTAAGCAAAATAAATGCCTTTGTATGGTCATCTTTATCAGAAAATGCAGCCCATATGAAAATGTACTCTTACTCAACTCTTCGGTTCTCAGCAATATTATTGTCAAACACAAGTGCACTGGGTTTTCAAAATCTGTTTGCCATGCTCACAAAGTATGTGTTTGTGCATACACTGAAAATATGGCCTTTGTAACTGTATATGAACAAATAGTTCTGTGAGCTTATAATAACATTCAAATGCACAATAAAATCTTTGAAATACTGTACTTTGCCAAGTATGCTCTGTAATGGCACTATTCTGTGAAATAACCTTACTGTAATGCTGCACACACATGCAAACACATTATTCATTTCTGACAACTCAGACATCTTTAATACGAAAAAAACATGCTTAGTGAAAACACAATATTTTCCTCAATTTATTTGTTTTATGCAATTCTGACTATTTCAAACATGTTCCAAAGTAATTTGAATATTTTTATCGATATCGGACATACTGGTTTATTAGAATATCATTTAGAACATTCTGTATGCCTCGCTTCATATTTTGTGAAGAAGAAACACTGCTGAACAAGTTTTAACATCTAAAATTAATTTCTGACCTGTTTTACAACATAAACATGCTACAAGGATGATTCACTTCTTTATATTCTTCCAGTTCCAACCAGATGCCCCTTGAACTCAAACTGAAGAATCTGGATCCCATCCTGGCCTGAACTTTTTTTTTTTTTTTTGTATAGACATGCCGCTTCTGACACCATGTTACTCGGCTCTCTCTAACACAGATGAAACGCAGGTGGGGTATTTCGTTTAGATGCTTTAATACAAAGAAACACATCAGGATGGATAGCAGCATCATAAAATATAAACAAACTGGATAACAGACGGACCTTGCATACATACATGCTTACAGCTCAACAGCTTACTGCAAAATGGCAGTCAAGACTTGCACGCGCTCCATACTTACACACTTGTGCAAGCCCTTGGATAGGGTCTTAAAGGTACATACACTGATCTGCAGAGGGGATCTCTGATTTCAATTTTATTTCACATGAGACTGCTTTATGGTCAGACCTAAAAAGTGATGAAGACATGCAAGAGACAATGCAAGATGCTCCCATATTAGTAAGGACAAAATCCAAAATGTTACTCCTCCTAAATGGCACTTTAATTTGCTACAGCATTTACACTGGCAAAGTCCAGGAATTTCTGTGCAGGTGCACTAGTGGTGGTGTATGTTTCCCAGGTTTTAGTTGGATAGTTTTGAACACCTAGGAAAATGGGATTGGGTTTACTACCGAGTAACTATTTCCTGTACACAGGCACTGTGGCTTTTGTGCGTCATACACGGAGTTCTACAGCTAGCTAATATATGGTGCGGGACACTTCTGATGGTTACTTATACACAAAGAAGGTTTAGTGCATCACGCTGCTTTGCCAGCCTTGAAGAGTCTGTCTTCTGAATGCAGATCGATACACCTCTACCTTTTACTCCATTCCTTAGCAAGTAGCTGGTCTAAATGTGTGGAAACCATTATGGCCCTGCACAGCTGGAGTGCCATCTGTTATTTTAAACTAAGTCTCGGTCACTACACAGACCGTCAATTTCCTCCAGAGTGAGAGGGGGCTGTAGGGAGTGGAGCTTCTTGTTTAGGCTCCTAGCATTAACAGCAGCACCTTCATATTTTTCTTTGCTTGTTCAAGCTGGCATTTCATAAAGAATGCAGTATGGGGGTGGACAATGTCTATTCATAGATTATTACTAGGCTAACTGCTCTCATGGATCATTTTTAAGCCTAGCCAATTACCCCCTGTGAGAATCAAACCCTGCACCTTGTGCTTCTAAGGTAAGCACCTTAACTGTTATGCCACCCTCTCACAATCATCGAAACCCTAGAGGATCCAGAAACATGCTTACTGAATCACAAGAAAGTTGTCCTGGGATGGAATGTAAAGTACATTTAGGGACGGATTTGCTTTTATAGTTTTTTCTCACACAAGAAGAGACAGTCTGCATAACTTGGAAGACCTGCCCTCAGCCCCCAAGTTTATATACCATATGACTGTTCTGTTTGTGAAAATTCTGAAGTTGCAAGGCTTACAGGAGTGTGAAAAAACTGTAGAGCCTGAACAAGTACCCTAATTTCTTTCACACTGATGTGTTCCTTTCATGGTCTAGTGGTCCATTCACCCTGAACTGTTAAGGAGCCTGTCCTTGCATCCCAACCTAGATCTGATGCCTCTGTGTACATTTCCTGAATAGAAACAATTGGTTTGAATGGTAGCTCTGGATTCAACTGTACCTGAGAGATCAATCAAAGTAATTCTCAGTTCAGAAAAAGATAGTGGAATCCAAGTGTCCAATAAGTGGCATTGTTGAGACCAGACAGACTTTAGAAACAACATGGTCTTTCTCATGTGAAGTTTGGAATAGGGAATGGAAGCTGCCATAAATTCCACAGCCCTTAGAATTTCCCCTTAGAATTTCCCCTAACAGGACATGACTGAAGAGGAAGGAGACACTGAAAGTAGCATGGAGAGAATCTGCACCTTCTCTTGTGGAAGAAAGGCTAGCATGCAATGCGCGTCACGCCTGCAAACAAGAAAGATTAGATCCTAGGTAGGTGTCAATCTAAAAAAAATGCCTGCATTGATCGTGAAACCCAGTCTATGCAGATGGAAACAGTGTAATTCAGATGTATTAACAAATCTTCCTGAGTGGTTGCCTGTATAAGAAGGTCATTGAGGTATGGGAATATTTGAACTCTCAGAATCCTACAAAAGGCAATAGCTGAAGTTAGGGACTTTGTGAAAACCATGGAGGGCATTGGATAACCCAAAGGGTAAAGACGAGAACTGAAAAGATTATGAATAAGCTGAGAACTTGAGGAACTTCAGATAAGATGGGTAAATGGGAATGTGAAGGTAAGCATCGTTCAGATCCAAGGATACCAGAAAACCTTGGGGTAAGATAAAGGGTAGAGGATCTGGAAAAGAAAACATTTTGAAAGAAGATGCCTTCAGAAAGGTACTGAGGGCAAGACAAGTCTAGAATGGGTCACCAGTCTTCTTTTCTGGGTACCAGGAAAAGGCTGGATAAAAACCTGCTCCTAGAAGGTGTCATGGTACAGATTCTACAGTAACTTGGTTGCAAAGACAACCCTGCAAAATAGGAGGGAGAACATACACTGGTTTGATGGAGGTGGAATATTTCTGAAGGGTGGAATTTCCTTCAAAGTCAGTTTTTAGCCTTGGTGAATAACAGAAAGAACCCACTTGTTTGAAGTGATCAACTGCCAAGCTGAAAGGTAGGAGGTTAGTCTTTTTGACAGAAGGGGTGGACTGAGGGGAAAATGAGGTTGCAAAAAGTAGTTAGGCTGACTTCTCAGAAAAGGGAGGATTCTCAGACTTGGAATCTCTTGGACATTAGCTCTGAAATGTTCTTCTTGGTATTTTCCCTCCTATCTGTGTGGATTTTCGTCTCTGACAGAAAAGGAAGTCGGCTTAGTCAGATAATTAATCTGATACCTGGGAATGGAGCTGATAAAATTTTGCTTGAAATATTACATTAGTTTTTCCTATCTCCTGTAAATATCCGGATAGGTCTGCCACAGCACAGCCAAATGGTAGGTCCCTTTTTAGGGAGGAGTCAAGCAGCTTAGCTTTGATATCCTCAGGAAGGGTCTGAGAATGAGGCCATGCAAACCTTCTGACAGATCCAATAGCAGCTGCCCTGGAAGAAGCTTCCACTGCTTCACAGCTACATTTGATAATGTCTGGCCACTTAAGTAGCCTGACCCAAAATAAAAACAGTAGGTTATTTAGTTTCAGAAACCTCAAGGTAAGTTAAAGTCTGGTTTAATTCACCAAAAATACACAACAGATATTTTGTCATTTAGGCTTGATGACTCAACACCCTGAAGGCCAGAGTGGCAAAAGTGTAAAGCTTCTATCCATAACAGTCCATAGCACTAATGTCTCTGTTAGAAAATAAAATATTAGCAGCAGTTAATAGTTTGGAAGGCTTGTCCATGGAGAAAGAAAAACACAGAGGTCTGCCAAAGGATTTTTATATAGGAATTTTAGATCCTCTGACACTTTGTAAAACGTATCAGGCCTAGGGGGCCAAGTGGATGGGAGTCAGGCTAGGTAGAAATGGATGCAAAAGCGTCAAGAAAAACCTCCAAAACTGGAGGAATAGGTGCTGGCATAGGAGTTCCTACCTCCAAATTGTAATACATCTTCTGCACATCAGAAACTTGCATCAATTTTTATTCAAAATGTTTTATAATTTTTGTGATAGCTTTCCCAAAGGAGACTATCCCCTGACTCTCCTGTCGAGGGAATTTGTCTTCATCATCTGAAGCCATTTGGCCAAGGGAATGAATCAGAGATGAATTCAAGATGAATATGCTAGTGTGTATTCATCAAAATCAGACTCTTTCTCCTCCTCAGAGAAGGAGTACTCGTGTTCTCTTCTGAGGGAGGGAGGGAAGGAAGAGATGAAGTAGAAAAAAAGTAAGGAGGTTTGAGAGACAAAATGGCCGTGTGTGTGTGTGTGTGTGTGTGTGTGTGTGTGTGTGTGTGTGTGTGTGTGTGTGTGTGTATATATATATACACACACACACACACACACACACACACACACACACACACACACACACACACACACACACACACACACCTATGAAAATTCCAGCCTCTCCTTTCTTGTGATGTCTGAGATGCAGAAACATCTTAATATTTTGTTCCTTCCATACAGCCAATGTATGACTTAAGCCAGTGGGTGTAAAGGTATATACTCCCTTGGGAGTGACATCTGCTTTTACAGAATGTGGTGAATCTGACCCCGGCATACCTCAATTAAACATCCAGGTACATACCTCTCAACCTCTTATAGCAAGCAAGAAATCTACACAAAGGCATTAATAAAAGTGGGACAAAAGCCCCCAAAATAGGGACAATTCTTAAATACTGCTCTTACAAACTTAGAAAGTTGGCAGAATAACAGGTTTTGCATTAGCCTGAAGTTTCTAAAGGGTGTGAAGTCTGAAACTCAAATGTCTGTCATCACTTTCTAATTTAAGTCTTTGATTTGCCAGAAAACCACAATTTTATGAAAAACAGACTAAAAATATGAGGCAAAAACCTGGACATTCTGCAAAAATCTGTACAGTTGAGAAGTATGTCCAGCCACCTCTTCCCTAACCAGGATTTGAGGTACACCCTCCAGTACTTCAGAAATAATGAGTTTTGGTTCCCCCTTCTCAACAGTATCATTATGATCAGTCCTATCGGATGCGTGAGAATCAGGTGCCACACCAGCCACCATCGGTGAAGTGGTAGTGGGTGCCTACGAAGTGATCTGGTGTGCAGTCAGTTTCCTACAATACTCAATGGGTAATCAGATTCTAACTGGGCAGGCTATAGCTCAAGTCTACGCCTTCTGAATTTCTTTTTCTGAATAAGCAGGACACCAGATGTTAAAGGTTCTGCCATTTTGGACTACGTGAGGAGCTTCATAAGCTGGAGCTTCACAAGCTCTAGGTTTACTAAGAGGTATTTATAGAGGAAAGACTTGTACGAAGGATTTTTGGGAAAAGTATCTGACAAATCTGACACTTCTTACAATTGCATTCAGCCCAAAGACAAATCAAGCACCAGGAGAGGAGGTCTTTATTTGGAATCTGCTTACCACTATCACACTTTGACATCTAGCTGATTTAAACACCAAAATACATGAAAAAAAGGATGGTTCCAAATGGGGCACTTAGCTTTGCCTTCACTTAATCAGACAACACCAACAACCACACCAATGGTTGAGAGACCTGCATTCAGACTGGCAATGAGAGTATTTTACGCCCACTTACGTACCCTTACACGCACTGGCTTAGGTCATACGTCTGTTGTATGGAAGGTTTTGGTGTTGGTACCCTGCACAGACATTAGGTTACCTCTGTGAGATAACCCAATATAATACGGGGATAATACAATAATGGGCTACTGCAACAGTGATTTAAAGGGAGGACATCAGTAGTTTATGAATAATTGCTCTAATGAAGAAAGACTCTCCTTCTTCTATAAAGGGAGAATCAGTGCTATTGGGAGTACTGTCATGTGCTCTGTCATCTGACAGGTCAATAAATGTAAAGAATTTATTTACAGCCATTTGTATTACAACCAAGTTGTTTGGACTGTGCACTGAAACTAGTGATGAAGCACAGTTCTGAAATTTTACAAAGAAACTTTACTGTCATTTAAGACCACATATGGGCAGCCTAAACGAAATTACAAATGTCAGCTCACGAGAGAAATGCAGTGCAAATACTACAGATAGTGGTATCAGAGAATAACATAAGAAAATAAGTATGACATGCAAGAGGTAGTTCACATTACATAAACACACTCAATGCCCATTATCCAATGATAAGAAAAATAAATACCCACCACCAAACCCCCTTCACTGTTAAGATAGAGAATAGAGGCTAGTGAATAGCAGCTGTTTAATTACTGTAAGGCACTTGTTAACCTTAAATGTGACTCAGTATAGCCATCATATTGTGTAATAGTAATACTAGCGGTAATTGCTCAGAGCAGCAGGATTAACTAAAAAAAAAAGAGGATTCAATGTATCAGGTATTACAGTTGGTGGCCAAGTTAATAAGCCTCACAGCTGTAGAATACAAACTGTTCCTGAATCTGGTACTCCTACAGCAGAAGCTGCAGTACCTCCTTCCAGATGCAAGTTGTAGGCCAGATGGGTCGAATCAGCTAGGATTTTTATGTTCTCTTTCTTGCTCTTGTAATGAAAAGCTCCTGAATATTAGGGAGGTTCATGCCCAAGATTTTCTCAGCCACCCTCACCACCCTCCAACTTCTTCTTCTCAGCAACTGTGCAGTTGCCGAACGATGCTATAAAGTTGCTAGTGAGGATGCTTTCGATAGCTCCCTGTAAAAAGGGTAAGAGCAGACAGTGGGAGCCTGGCCTTTTTGAGCTTTCCCAGGAGGAATTACACTCCATTTATTCCATTTTTGGTTATGGATTTACCTTCTGCCAAGAGGTGGTTTGAAACTCTAGATGTTAGTTTGAGCTGTGTTAAGACTACCATCAGAACCTTCAAACTGATTATGGAGAGAGAAAAGATTGAGTCAAGGTAAAGGTCTAGTGGTATTTGTAATCAGTCTCTTATGGATTTGCTCAAAGTCACAAACAGTAAGTGTTAGGAAATGAGATTTTTGATTAGTGCCAGACAGCAAGAATTTGTTTTCGTGGTTTTAACCATCAGACTATGCTTGTTGAACCATGGTCAAAATTTACAGAAGTCAGACTGTAGTGACATTTTAAAGTCTAATACTATCTGAACTTTGCAACAGTTTAATTTAGCAGGTTTGCTGAGGGCCGTTTCTGAAGAATTAAAACATACTGTACCCAAAATAAAACCTTAGAGGACTCCAACACTCCAACATGAAGTACTGAAAGGGAAGACTGTACTTTCCCCACAGTCTATAGTTGCAAGTCTGTCCCTGAGACAGAAGAGGAATAGGATTCAGGTGCAGGTTCTGAAACAGAATCAGGGTTCTGGTGTAAAGCCTAAGTTTGAAAGTTGTGAGAGGAACAGGTACTGCTCATCTCCAGGAGATAGAAAATCTTTAATCATATCAGTAAAACTACAGACTACGTCTTGAAACAAAATATTTGTTGAATTAATGTTCTGTATTAAACCATGCTGGAACTGCTCAAGAGATGCCTGATGGATGTGAAAGTCAATTTGTTTATAAATAAGAGACACAAAGGACTTTACCAGTAAGGATAGACTGTCTACAGGACGAAGCTGTGCAATGTTCATCTTAATAATCCGCTGCAGGAAATCATTACCTGAGTGGGAAATTACAAAACAGTATAAAAGTACAGTTGTGTAAAAACATGACCATAAAGATAGATGTCCTTCTCTTTGCTGTTGCAGCATCCATAACATGTGGGATCCCCTGCCAAGGGTGGCCCAATGTCCGGACAGTTAACCAAAGCCTTTAGGTTGCCGTAAGGTAAGCCGTACATCACACGTATGCTCTTCACTTAATGTAGGGCATAAAGGTGACATCCGGACGTACCATCCTCAGAAATAAGAGCCCCAGTAGGAATGCTAGTCAAGGAAAATCAAGAGGTGAGCAGTACATCTATAAAATGTGGATTTACTGGAAAAGCTCACCCAGACTCTGCCACAACTTGCTGTCAGGGAAAGGTTAGTTTGCTTTCTTGTATTCTGAATTACTTAATTTCATTCTTTTTTGTATACTGTGATTTCTTTTCTTTACACTGTGTTTTATTTGTATTCTGTGTTTAATTGCATACTAAACCTAGGAAAGAGAACACAGCTGTGCCTCCTGCCAGACGCACAGAAACTTTTTCCCACATCCACCCTGCTGTTGTATTCTTAAACACAACTATCTTCTAGTTGCCTGCCCCTTATGTTAATTTGACCTCCTTCCCTCTCCCCTTTCACTGGCTTTTGTGAGTAAGCACAAAATTATCATTCTGTGAAATCACTCCCCTTCAACTATTTAAATTAATTGGCTACCCCAATGTATTCCATATTAATAGTGCCCACCCCCTTTCAATCTACCTTGCTCTTTTAAAATTAGTCTCTCTCCACTTAGACAGCTAAAGCTTAAGTTACCCCTTTTTCATATCTAACTGCTTAGTGCACACTGCAGTATTTAGGATATTAACCCATTTTTTTTCATCTTACCTTTAGACATCTATTGCAAGACCACCATTCTGCCTCTCAGGGGTCATCTTGGGATTAGTGCTTCTGTTATCTCCTGGTAAGAGAAGCAGCACAGGGACATTATTTGCTGAAGAATGCTGATCACCAGGAAGCCTAATATCTACTTCATAAATGACAGCTTGGAATTTGTGCTTATATTCTATTCCTGGTGACGGAATGAACAGAGTGCATTGATCCCGGACTTTCTGGCTGGGCAGGAAGTGCCTCTGCTTGACATTCCTGTTTGGTCTGGCTGCTATTCAAGTCATCCATCAGGAAAAGGCTACAACAAACCTATAAACCTTGCATCATCTGGGACAAGGCTGTGGGTCATCAATTAGGCTGTGGCCTGCTTCTCACCTTGGGACTAGTGCTAATGCTTTGCTTCTGATGAGAGAAGAAGCAAAGGAACATTGTATCCCAGCAGAGTGAAGCTGCGGTGAGACCAACACTAGTAGCAGCTAGGCAGCAAACATTCAAGCTGCTCCCCTCTTTTCATCATTCTTGACAAGTTAATTCTTTATTTTCAGTAACTACTCCTTGACTTGTTTCTAACTTCAGAATACCTGCCTAAATGCTTCATCCTTAAATTTTCAGAGTCTACGCATTAACTGCCCCTTAAGTGCTTGGCAGTGCACTGTACAGACACATGACACCTTGAGAGACATTTTTCCTGTAAAAGCATAGCTGAAATTTCACCAATACCTAGTTGCACACAGGACAACTAGTTTGCGGTGATGAGCACTGTCCCCAGAGTTGCAAACCAGATACTCCTGACATTTCTTTATATACTCACTCCAACAGTCTAAGCAATAAAAAGGGGTCTGTTGCCATGGATATAAACTTTCTCACCATCTCCATTACCAGCTTGGTGGATATGGGCATCCTGAGGCAAAGTAGAAATTGCCTCACATTTACTGCCAACCAGTTAATTCTCAAACAAACTGATATGGTATGTGAGAGATGTATTTACATAATGTCACCGGAGCCAAAGCTTTAAATAAATGTACTCCGAATGTCAATAAGGTTTATTTATTTATTTATTTATTTGCAGTTGATTTACCAGGATAGTCCATTGGGCCAACAAGAACCCGTTTTCAATGGAGTCCTGGGGAGAAAAGCTCCAGTACAGAAAATTGGGTACATACAAAAGATTGCTAAATAATTATACAAAATGGTAGATAATAGTCATAGGGAGAAAAGCTCCAACACACACAGAATTAGGTTAATACAAGATTGCTAATATTTATAGAAAAGTGGTAGATAAAACATTTAAATTCACAGTTCATAAACATTCAGAACAATACAAACAAAGAGGATTAATGTGAAGTAAATGAGCTTGGAAATAATGTAAAATACATAGCAAGGAGTTTTGCAGAAGGAACGTAAAAGTACCTTAAAGGGTGGAAACAGAGGGAACACAAGCTTTGTTAGATAAAAGTTGGTCCCGTAAGCATATTGGTGGAAGGATGTGATGTATTTATGAGGGGTGGGAGCAAGAGCAATCCCATTGGGAAATTAGATGCGAGTGAAGCTGTTTTTTGAACATGTATTGGTTAGAGGTGGTACGAATGGATGGTGGGAGTGAGTTCCAGAGACGGGAAAGGTTACAGGATAGTAAGTGTTTACCTGGGGGATAAGATGGTTTGTCAGTAGTACACACACTGCACCCATCATGCACAATTCAAAGCAGACATATCGACCCACATAGGTTGAGGCGATTAAATGTAACCTTCCTAAACCACAAAGACCTCCTAGGCAAAGTATACATAACAAATACCCTCAGCACCCAAAAATGCACTCTTTCAAAACACCCACATCTCAAGGAATCTCTATTTCTAAGCCCATAAGGCAGACCACCACACAATCCAACGTTCTGGTCATTGGAGAGTCCCATTGTGAGATGCACTGATGTCCCTCTCAACAAGCTAAGGGGAAAGTCATGGTCAGCTGCTTATCAGGGGCTAGGATCCGCCATATTAGTCATGCTCTCACGTCACTGGAACAAAAGTACCAGTATAACTCAGTCACAGTCCATGTGGGAGTAAATTACCCGAGATGTTCCTCCCTAGACTATATTAAGAAAGACATCATGGAGCTCTGGGAGTGTGCATCTCAGGCTGGTATGAGCCTAGCATTGAGCAGCATTTTACCTTCTCCAAGAATGATGCCACAATATGAACAAAAGAAGACTAACTTTAATAATTGCCATAGTTTCTGGTGTCATTCTAAGGGGGTGCAATATTTGTTAGCATGGAAGGAGGTGGTCAACAGACCAAGCTGCTTTGCCAGGGATGGTCTGCACCTGTAACCCTATAGGCTTTTGAATATTGGCTAAAACACTGTCTTCCCCCATAGTGCCTTTTTTAGGCAATGCCAAACTGAAAGTACTTCCAATATAGCAAATCAAAACTAAGAAAACCTAAAGGTATTACTGCTCAATACTAAAAGTCTACACAAACTCCACCCCTAGAAGCTCTCTTCAGCCTAGAGAATGCTGATGTCTCTGTGGTCACTGAGACATGGTTTAAAGCTGCAGAGTGCACACCGACAGTGCAAGGGTACAATGCCTTCCACACATTTAGACCAGTTACTATACAGACAGGAACTAGAGGTGGTGGTGTCTCAATTTACATCAAATAAATATACCTCAAGGATGGTCAAACAGGACAATGCATTTCAGAAGCTCCATGTTCAAATCACCAAAAGCAAAATCCAATACCACTTACTTGCAAGCTATATGTCCCCTCTATGACCCAGGAAACCCATATCATGTACTTAAACTTATTAGAAACACTCACCATCCAACCCAATACCATATTCATGGGTGACTTTAATTAGCCCACTGTTAATTGGGAATCCTATATGACACCAAACTTACAGGTACAGAGATTCCTGGATTTTGTAAACACAAACTCCCTGGACCAGACTGTCAAACACACCAACCATGGGTGCAACCATACTGGATCTGATACTAAAATGGGAGAGTGTTGCACACCCCCTACTGTAATTTCTTCCCCGGTAAGGTCAAACCACAAAATGATCTCCTTTGAAGAAAAATAAAAGCCTAGACTTCCCCCTGCAAAATATGGTACATACAGGAACTACACTAAGGCTGACTTCCTGCTACTAAGTGATAACCTGGCAAAATGTGAAGCCTCCATAAACCCTGAGAATGGAAGCAGGACAGTCTGATCCCCGATGATTTGACCCCAGACAGTCTGACCCCAATGCAGGTGGATACACTTTCATATTAAAATTCACATTTATTGTCTATGAGAATACTTACTGGAGAGTTTGTCTTCGGACGTTTTGACCCCAATTCAATTTATTAAAAGCATTTTAATACTTAATATTTTAATTAGAAATGTTTAAAATATTAAATATATGTAATATCTAAACACAATTAAATTAACAATAGTTTTTAATGTTTTGGGTGGAGCAGTGGTGCAGCAGCAATATTACGTTGGCCTAATGGTTAAGGTGTTTGCCTTACAAACACAAGGTGCAGGGTTTGAGTCTCACAAGGGATAATTGGCTATGCTTAAAATGGCTCACAAGGGCAGTTAGCCTAGTACTAACCTATGAACCTATGAGCGGTTAACATTGTCGCCTCACAGCAAGAGGTTCTCCGGTTCAATTCTCTGCTGGGGTGCCTTCTGTGTCATCTTCTCCCTGCATTTGCATGGGTTTCCTCCAGGTACTCCAGTTTCCTCCACATTCCAAACACATGCATCTGGAGCATTTCTCCCCAGGCCTCCACTAAAAATACTCTGTCCTAGTTGGACTTTACCTTTAAACAAATGTTAAATAAATAAAATAATGTGTTAACAATGAAATCAAATAACGTGTTAACAATGAAATCAATCATGAATTTTACATAGGAAGTTAACATTTAACTAGCATATTTGAAAATTTACTCAGCGAATCTGAAGTTTTACTCAGTTTTATGCATTTAATGGTTATTAAAGCCGGTTTTATTCTCTAGACATTTTTCTTTTTTTAATTTGCTAATGTTAGTTCTCTATGATTGTACCAGGTTACAAACAAGTAATGCGAGTAATATTTTTTTTCTGATGACTGGTTATTTTCTGCAAAATGACTGTCATATGTTTTTGCTATTCTTGCTGAGTGGTATAAATTAATACAAAGCCTTGTTAACTAGGGCATAACAGTAGTATCAAACTATATTCAAAGTGTTACAGATCTAGATAAAGAATGTGTTAATGCAAGGGTTATTGCAAGGGTCAAAACATCCTGTTTTGCTTATGCAAATGTCCTTTTTTTGCCTATGCACAGCTGTTCACAGAAAAGTACAGTTTTGTACCTACCATAAATGTAGATGTCCGATAGATATGCAACTGCAGTCATAACATGTGGGTTTGTCCTGCCTCAGGCAGCCCTCGGTCGGCCAGATTCCAAAGTCTGGGTCCGACGTCGGCTGATGTCGCATTTCTCTCCGACGTCAGTGCGGCTGGAGTACATAAGCATCAGCCGACGCCATTTTCTTCAGTGTTTCTTGCCCCAGATGCCAGGTGCCCTCCAAGGAAGGCTGTAATCAATTTGGAAGGAGAAAAACAGGATTCCAAACAAATAAATAAGCAATAAACAGATACACCATAACTGATATCCCCAGCTAAGAGGAACAGGGATAGGAGTGGACCCAAGGCATAGAGGGGTATGGAGGGAGGGACTGCAGTTGCATATCTATCGGACATCTACATTTATGGTAGGTACAAAACTGTACTATGTCCTTCAAGAATGCAACTGCAGTCATAACATGTGGGTAGAATACCATAGCTTAGCTGGGGGAGGAGGAATGCTCTAGGAAAGGGATGGTGTGGCAATCAAACCCTGCAGGACTGCCGAAGCAAAGCCTGCTCTGGATCTGGAGTATAGAGGGAGATTGTAGTGTTTGGAGAATGTATGCACAGAGCTCCATGTAGCAGCTTCTAGAATGTCCTTTGTAGGCACCCCTCTTAAAAATGCTGTAGAGGTGGCTGTAGCTCTGGTGGAGTGTGGTCTGACATTGGCTGGAACAGTCTTCCCATGGAAGGAATAACAAAATCTGATGCAATGTCCAATCCATTTTGAAATAGTCTGTTTTGAAATTGCTTTTCCTTGTACTCCAGGTAAGCTACAAAAAGTTGATCAGACTTCCTACTGGTCTTGGTTCTATCCAGGTAGTAGCGAAGTTATCTGTGAATGTCCAAGGTGTGTAACAGTCTTTCCCCTTTGTTTTCAGGATTGGGGAAGAAAGCAGGTAGATGAATGGCTTGATTTAAAGAAACCCTAGATACCACCTTTGGCATAAAAGTAGGGTTGGTTCTTAAGGAGACTCTGTCTCGGTGAAAGATTATGAATGGTGGTATTGCCATTAGGGCCTGTAGTTCCGAAACCCTTCTTGCTGAGGTAATTGCCAACAGGAAAGCTGTCTTCCATGAGAGGAATTGTAAGTCCACTGAAGCTGCTGGTTCAAAAGGAGGTAGAGTTAGTTTCTCTAGAACAAAGTTGAGGTCCCAAGCTGGCACTGGAGCCCTTCTTGGTGGCTTAATGTTCTTGATTCCCCTAAGGAACTGCCTTAGCAAAGGATGTGAAAACACAGGTGGATCAGTGTTATATCTAGCTGAGATAGCTGAAGCATGTATCTTTATGGAAGAATATGAGAGTCCATTCTGAAGCATATCTGCCAAATATTCCAGGATGAGTGGGATGTTCAATAGTGATGCATCATGACCCTTGCTGGTGCTCCAAATGCTGAATCGCCTCCATTTTGCCAAATAAACCTTTCTGGTGGATGGTCTTCGAGCTTCTGTTAGTATCCGTTGGACTTCCTTGGAGAGAGAAAGAGTGAGGTTATTCATGGAATCTCCCAGGCTGTTAGTTGCAGTGTCTGAAGGTTTGGATGCACTGTTTTGAAGTTGTGCTGAGTCAAAAGTAGGGGCCATTGGGGAAGGACCCACTTCTTGTTGTGACATATGCTCCGTAGTAGCGGATACCAGTGTTGTCTTGGCCAGTCTGGAGCTATTAGGATCCCTTTGGGTCTCTCTGCTTTGATCTTCAGTAGCACTGTGGTCATCAGTGGCAGAGGTGGGAATGCATATATTTTTAGGGAGTTCCAGTTGAATGAAAGAGCATCTATTTTCCAAGCTTGTGGATGGTATGTCCTTGAACAGAATTTTTTCAGATGATGGTTGAGGTGAGAGGCAAATAGATCTACTTCTGGCCTGCCCCATATCGAGGTGAGTTGCGTGAAGATCCTTGGGTGTAAGCTCCACTCGTGAGGATCTATAAAATTCCTGCTTAGGCTGTCTGCCAGCACATTGTCTTTGCCTGGAACAAACTGGGATTGTAAGTGTATGTTCAGGCTCAGTGATTTTTCCCAAAGATTCATTGTCAGTCTGCAAAGGGGGTAGGAATGGGTGCCCCCTTGCTTGTTTATGTACCACATCACAGTGGTGTTGTCTGTCCGTATCAGTAAATGGCCTTGTTGAAGTTGTTGTCGAAAGGCCTCGATGGCATGCATTACTGCCAGCATTTCTTTTTGGTTTATATGCAGATGTGTTTCCTTTGGAGACCATTGTCCTTGTATGCATCTGCCTTCCATATGCGCCCCCCCATCCAATGTCTGAGGAGTCTGTGGTCATGGTCTGTGTTATCTGAGGTTTTTTGAATGACATACCTGTGTTTGCCTGGCTTACCGAGGCCCACCATAGGAATTCCTTTTGTAGGCATGGAATGAGCGGTATGGTTGCCTCTAAGTTGTTGTTGTGCTGAGACCATAGACTTTTTAAGTACCACTGAAGTTTTCTCATGTGTAGTCTTGCTAATGGAACCAGGAGAATGCAGGATGCCATGTAACCCAGGGCCTGTAGGAATCTCCTTGCAGTCATCTGGGTGAGTTTTGCCAAACCCTTGAAATAATGAGTTAACTTCTCTTGCTTGTCTTCTGTCAGGTAAGCCATTTGAGAGGCTGTGTCCAGATTGGCTCCTAAGAAGGTTATTTGCTGGGATGGTTGAAGTCTTGACTTTTGAAAGTTGACTGTGTATCCCAGAGCCTGAAGTAATTGTATGACACAGTTCAGGTTTTTTGTCAACATCAGTTTGTCGTCCGCTTGTATAAGGCAGTTAAATTTGAATCCCTGGAGCCTGCAATGAGCAATTACTGAAGCCAGGCATTTTGTGAATACTCTGGGCAGTAGATAAGCCAAATGGCAATGCTGAGAATTGATAATGCTCTGGCCCTGCAAGAAATCTGAGGTATCTTCTGCAGCTGTGTCTGATAGGGACATGCAGGTATGCCTCCTTGAGGTCCAGAGTAATCAGCCAAGACCCCTTGCCCAGCATGGGAAGGAGTTGCTGTAGAGTCAGCATTTTGAACTTTGGTACTATGAGAAAAGTGTTTAATGCGGACAAATCCAGTATTGGTCTCCATTGTGTTTCTTTTTTTGGCACAAGGAACAGTCTTGAGTAGAACCCCTGGCCTTGTTCTTGTTGTGGTACTCTTTCTATTGCTTTTATCTGAGCCAGAAGAGAAATTTGCTTGATAGCCTCTGCCCTCTGGTTTTGTGGTAGGTTTGGCATGCCCTTTTTTCTGGGTAAGGTGTGAAAATGGAACCTGTAACCTTGGTCTATAATGTCCAAAATCCATTTGTCTTTTGTCAATCTGTGCCAACTGTCTGAAAACAGAGATAATTTTCTGCCCAAGGGTGCCTCTGTTTGCTCCTTGGTTGGCGGTTGTAGAGGAAAGTCATTGAGATTGTGTCTGAGGGGTGGGGGAGACCCAGTGTCACTTCTTTGGTTTGCTGGCTGCCATTGTCGTCCCCTGTAAGAACCTCTGTATTGTCCTCTTCCTCGGCCACGCCTATTTTTACCCCTTTGAAATTTTTCAGGGTTAGGAAAGGACCAGTTCTTTGAAGGCCAATTCCTGCTGAATCTGGGGGGCTGAACCTGGAGGAAATCTTTGACCGTCTGAACTGATTTTGCTTTTTCCTCGATGGACTTTAACACATCTTTAGCATTAGCACCAAAAAGCTTGTTCTTTTCCAAGGCAATTCAAAGCTCTCATAGATAAAGTGGTGGAGGTGTACACCTTTTTCCCCCATCTCTCTAATGACCTAGCTTCCCTGTTGGAAGGCAAGGGATTTTTAGAAGTGGAAGCTGAAACACCTTTAGGTCCCTGAGAAATAGTTTCTAAATCCACAGTATGGGCCCTGAACAAATGGGAATGTGTGTCTGGGACCCTGTAATATCTGTCTGGTTTGGGTGGTGCAGGAGGAAGGGAATCAGGGGTATCACTGGAGTCAGAATATAGATCATCCAAAACATCAAGCACAGGAGGAATAGCTAGGGGCCTGTGCTGGGGCTTTTTAAGGAAGGTTCGAAGGCGCTTTCTGGAATCAGAATATTCCTGGCCTTGCCACTTGAAATGTTCCCTCATGGTATGCAGAACTTCCCCAAAGAAATATCCTCAGGAGGGATGGAATCCTCTGCATCCGAGTCCTCATAGGTCTGAAAGAGGTCATCCTGTCCCTCGGAGTGGATAGAGTCCTCAGAGTCTTCATCTGTAGGGATAGGTTCAGAGGGATCTACCCGGGGCCTCTTACCTGGAGGAGGCTGGGATGCTCTCTCAGGATGGGCTTGTGAACCTCTAATCATGGAAATTAAGTCTGCGGCCATAGACATGATTTGTTTCTCAGGAGTAGTTTGAGGCAAGGTTTTTGCTGTAAGGTGCTTAGTCTTGCTGGCTGCCTTAGCCCGAGTGTAGGCCTTAATAGACATGGCCATAGGAGGCCTGGCAGCTCCACGTGCAGGAGTGACCTTATCTACAGCAATGGTCTCTGGCATTTCCTCGGTTTCAGTATCCGGAGGAAAATCTATAACTGGCGTCGGAGTGGTATCTGGTATCGGAGAGTAATTTCTGACATCGGCTGAGGCAAGAAAAGGTCCCCAACGGGGTACTTAGCTTTTTTGATGACTTCGGATTCGAAGAGTATAGGAGCTGACCGACCGGCACTTGCGAACCGCTTCTGCCGCACCGCGGCAAGAAAGACTTAAGAAAATGGTGTCGGCTGATGCTTATGTACTCCAGCCGCACTGACGTCGGAGAGAAATGCGACATCAGCCGACATCGGACCCAGACTTTGGAATCCGGCCGACCGAGGGCTGCCTGAGGCAGGACAACCCACATGTTATGACTGCAGTTGCATTCTTGAAGGACATCCCTGTACAAGCATGTTAACAGCTGCACAGAGGCAGCTGTACCCACTACGAAGAAGTACAGAACTGTAGAACACAGTGTGTGCACTGTATGTTTAAGAAGCGTTTCAAGGACTGAACTTGCATATAAATAGCAAGCATGTGCTAGCTTCAGTGCCATTTTGAGTGCGCAGCCAGAGTGTGAGCATGTATGAGTGTAACAGATAGCATGTATAGAAGTTTACCTAAGTTAAAGTTATTAACCCTCAAACCTGATGTGTTTGTATATAAGAAGTCTAGTCTATTACATCCTGACTAGATGAGCGACATGGAGTCAGAACTGGGATTCCAGAGACAGCTTTCCTGAGCTACGAGGTGCAGAGCTAACAGTGAGGGTTAAACTAAGACTAAGAGAAACGAGCACAAAAGAAATCCAGAAAAAACCCCAAAGGTAATGAAAACTTGCACAAACAGTTTATCTTATAAAAAAGATAAAACAAGACTGTGATGCCCGTGCCCTGGCCCAGAAATCAAGGAGCCTCAATCCTCACCACTAACACCAGAGATGGCGTCTGATATATGAGGAAAGGATAACAAATACACACAGTAAAGTGCAATTTCCCTTAAGAGCACACAGAGGTCAGTCAGTCCGGGGCTGATCGCTCCACTGCCCTCCAGGTCCCCAATAAGACTCCCCACTGGCACAGCTATGGGTCCAGATCTCGGCCAGCTGGGCAAGCTAAAATGTCCAGCACCCTCTGTCCAGCCAGTGCGTTGTGTCCCTGCCCAAGTAGCTGACACACACACACACTGAGAAGAGTTTATACAACCACACAGACACTCCTGGGAAGGCTGGCACAGGTTCGCCAGCTGTGCCCACTTTTCCCAGACTATACGGTAGTACCCTACCACCATTCAGCTAATATTTATCAGTTACTCAAAGGCCCTTAAAAGGGTGTCCAATTATTACTGTGCAATATTATTATCCAACTGGTAGTATGACTAAACAGTCAAAGCTTATTAGAGTGACTTGGTACAGGATCCTTATACACATGCAATGTACTCTTAGAGCTTAATGTATCTCTACACAAAACAGCCACAGTTGAAAGGTTTTAAAGTATTTAATTATAAAAAATAAAAACACAGAATAATGCTTCTTACTACACAGTGCTAGTCAAGAGTTCAGAGATCACAGAGAAATACTTAAAATAATTCAGTAGTACAGTTTTGACATCACAGAAAAACACAGTCTAATCTTTCCAATTTCTAGCTATTTCTAAAAGAAAACACAAGTCTAAGATAACTTGCATAAGAAAAAAGGCAGAGTGCTGATGAGTTTGATGGTCATGACAAAAATGCTTAATGCCTTCTGATTCTCTCTGTTTAAATTGCTATTTTCAGTCCTGATTCTCATTACATCATTTCACACTTTCCTGGTGTTCCCAGGCTAACAGATACTAGATTCTTGTTATCTTGCAACTGCAGGAAACTACAGCTATAAAAGACATTCCACATGTAAACTCTAGTAATTATTCCTTAAGTTAAAACAATAGGCAGGATGCTTCATTCTTGACTCATCAACTCCAAAGTTTAACTTCAAAGGGATAGACATGAAATAATTTTAACCTCAAAGGACAGACAAGAAGTGCTTTCTTTACAGCACAGTGCAATGTTGCTACATTGTTTTAAGTTCAATATTTCACAGCATATTCTTTCATTTAAGAAAACAAGCTTGCAGTTCAACATTTCACAGTATTTTCTTTCAATTACGAAAATAATTTAACGCTAAGCAAAGCTATTGAGAGTTGTCAAATCCATGAAGTTACAGACAGGCACCCAAGTATGCTTGGAAGTGATAACAGCATGGTCTTGGCAGGCTCCAGAGCCAATGCAGGCAGCATGCAACACATGGTAAACACAAGCAGGCTTAAGCACATGGCAACCATAGCCCCTGCGGGTTTCTCCGGGGAAACCACGTAGCTTTACAGCAAGTTCTAAGAAAGGAATATGCTCAGTGCAGCACAAGCATGAATCAGCAAAACCCAAATCTAGTTTTGCAGTTAACTATTGCAATTGCGTTGCCAATCATGAGTCTGAGATAGAAATGCTTGGCATTTGGTCAGCAATGCCACAAGTTTAAAAAATGGAACCAATTTCAAAAGTTTTGCAAATTAAATAAACATCATACAGTTATAAAGAAGGGTCACTCAATAAAGCAAGTTGATCATATCGAGAGCTGCAATTCTACTTTCTATGTAGATGGTGCATCTGTAATTGGTGAAAAGGTTGATGCAGTGAATTTGCTGGCAAGGAGCAAAGTGTTTTGTACTGTCCAGATCAATGGTAAATCCACTGAGCTAAAAGTACACACTGGTTCAAAGTGTAATGTTACATCAGCAGACATTTGCTGAAGTAAGAGCTGGTGAACAACTCAATGTGGCTAGTAGTGCAAAGCTTGTTGCTTATGGAGGTGAAGAAATTCAGACCCAAGACTCAGTAGTGCTTTCATGTTATTCGGCTAGCAAATGTTACAGCTTTTATCCTATATAGTCCGAAGACCTGTGCAGTGCGTCTCAGATACAGTTTATCTGCTTTCTTTTACCAAAGAAGTTTCATTTAAGCACATAGCCTAGTTCCAATTTTTCTGAAGCCATTTACTCAGAGTATGCTGATGTTTTCAATGAAATGTTGGGCAAACTTCCAATTGAGTATTCTATGAAGTTAGACCCAGAGGTCAGTCCAGTGGTCAGACCAGCAAGAAAAGTTCCAACAGCTATGCAGGATAAAGTTAAAGCTCAGATGGATAAACTGGTGGAGCAAGGTGTAATTTGTCCAGTTACAGAACCAAATGAGTGGGTGTCATCCATGGTAGTAGCCCACAAGAAAGGCTCAGACGAAATCAAAATATGTACTGACCCAAGAGATTTGAACAAGGGATTAAACAGACCACATTATCCAATGCGTACAGTCAAAGAAGTCACAGCTCTAATACCGAATGCCACTGTTTTTTCTGTGTTGGATGCAAAAAGCTCATTCTGGCAAGTGATGCTTGATCACAAATCCTCATTACAGACTACTTTCAGCATCCAGTCTGAAAGACACAGATTCCTAAGGATGCCATTTGGAATAAATTCTGCAAGTGAAGTCTTTCAGTGTGCGATGGAGAAATTTTTTCAGGTTATTCTTGTGCCATAACAGCAGAGGATTTACTGGTTGGAGCCAATGGTGAAGCACAGCATGACAGAAACCTTAAGAAGGTTCTAGAAAGAGCACGTGAAGTGAACTTAAAAGCTCAATCCTCTAAAGTGCAAATTCAGACTACCAGAAGTTACATATGTAGGTCATTTATTTACCAATACTGGCTTGAGACCAGACCTGTCCAAGCAAGCAGATATTCTTGAGATGCCAGCACCTGATAAGATGCCAGCACCTGATAATGTTCAAGCTCTACATTTTCTTGGTATGGTTCACTATTTAGGCAAGTTTATACCAGACTTCAGTAAGTTGACAGCACCTTTGAGTGAGATGATGCGCAATAATGTTACATGGTCATGGCTGGAACAGCACCAGACAGCATTTGAAGACCTTAAGCGGAAAATTGCCACCCCAACTACATTAAGACACTATGATGTTAATAAAGCAGTAACTCTTTCTTGTGATGCTTCAAAATTTGGTCTTGGTGCAATTATTCTTCAAGAAGGCAGACCAGTAGCCTATGCATCTAGAACCCTTACCCAAACTGAAATGCAATATGCTCAGATTCAGAAAGAACTTTTGGCAATAGTATTTGCATATTCAAAGCTTCATGATTATATTTATGGTAGAGCTATTCAGACTGAAACTGATCACCAACCTCTAGTTACTACTTTAAAGAAGCCTACGCATTCAGCTCCAGCAAGATTACAAAGAATTATGCTGAAATTGCAAAAGTACAACTTCAAAATGGTCTATACAAAAGGCAAACTTCTTTATACCTTATCCAGATCACCCAGAAATACAACGGAACAGCTTGATACAAAGAATTTTGACTGACTTAATGGAAGTGCATAACTTTTCTACAATTTTGCAAAAGCTCAGCCACTACATTAATGTTGGATGGCGGTCAAAGCAATCAAGTGTACCATCTGAAGTGCAAACTTGTTTTCCTTACAGACATGAGACGCTGAAGGAAGATGGCATTATTTTCAAAGGTCCTAGAATTGCTCTTGTTGCCTTACAACACGAATATATCCAGATTTTGCATCACTGTCACCCAGGTTCTGAATCTACAAAAAGAAGGGTGAGATCTAGTATTCTGGCCTTCTCTAGTAAAAGGCACTGAAAGTACTTTTCTTGTTCAGTATGCAATAGTACTAAACTGCATTTGCAGAGAAAACCACTTCAGCTAAGTCAAGTTCCTGAACTACCTTGGTCAACAGTAGCCACTGATATATTCAAGTGGAACAATCAGCATTACTTAGTATTGGCAGACTCATTCAAACTGGTTTGAGATGGATTTACTACCTAACCCAATGTCCACTGCTATTATCACCAAGTTGAAACCTCATTTCTCAGTCCATGGTAGTCCACACAGTTATTTCGGACAATGGTGCTCAATTTACTAATCAGTTGTTTCAGAAATTTGCAAGAGAACGGGACTTCATGCATGTTACTAATAGTCTAGCATATCCACAGTCAAATGGACTAGCTAAATGTACAGTAGAGTGCAAAGCAGTTACTTGAAAGGTCAAAACATTACAATACCAGTGTCTTTTTGAATTTATTCAATCTCAGAAACATACCCCGTGACAATAAACTTGGTTCACCTGCTCAGACACTTCTATCCAGGTAAACCAGAAAGTACAGTTTTGTACCTGCCATAAATGCAGATGTTCGAGTGTAAAGGAAGGATTAGTTTGTAGAGAGACTCTGTCTTGATGAAAAATGAGGAAAGGTTC
The DNA here is from genome assembly GCF_019279795.1 of Protopterus annectens. Lineage (NCBI taxonomy): Eukaryota > Metazoa > Chordata > Ceratodontiformes > Protopteridae > Protopterus > Protopterus annectens. The sequence goes on along the minus strand of NC_056726.1, from coordinate 130,576,101 downwards.
CACTGCCATTAGTGCCTGTAGCTCTGAGACTCTTCTAGCTGAGGTTATTGCTAGTAGTAGGGCAGTTTTCCATGAAAGAAATTTTAAATCAGCTGAAAAAGCTGGTTCAAAGGGCGGCAGTGTAAGCTTTTCCAGAACAAAGTTGAGATCCCAAGTAGGTGTTGGAGCTCTCCTTGGCGGTCTTAAGTTCTTAGCCCCTCTGAGGTACTGTCTTAGGAGTGGATGTGAGAATAAAGGAGGATCCGTGCTGTAATAAACTGAAATTGCTGAGGCTTGGATCTTAATAGATGAAAAGGAAAGTCCTTTGTGTAACATCTCAGTTAAATATTGTAGAATCTGAGGGATGTTTGGATCAAGGGGATTTAGGCCATTAGCCTGGTTCCAGGCAAAAATCTTTCCATTTGTCTGAATAGGTTTTCCTAGTGCTGGGCCTCCTGGCCTCCAGAATGACATCCATAACAGCTTTGGATAAAGGTGTTGGCTGGTTGTTTAGGTAATTTGCCATGCAGCCAGGTTTAAAGTCTTGAGCTGGCTGTGTAGAATCTGATTGTCTCGCTGGGTGAGCAGGTGAGGAATTTGTGGCAAAATCCATGGTGGGCCATGGGCCATGTTCCTTAAAACTGGATACCAATGCTGGCGTGGCCAGTCTGGTGCAACAAGTATCATTTGTGGCCTCTCTAATCTGACTTTCAGCAGTACCTTTGCTAGAAGAGGCAGTGGAGGGAAGGCATACACTGTTAATGTTTTCCAACTGAATGAGAGGGCGTCCACTTTCCAAGCTAGTGGATGGAAGGTCCTTGTGCAAAATTTTTGAAGTTGGTAGTTGTGGGGGCTTGCAAACAGATGTATGTCTAGGTATCCCCATTTTGCGCTATCATTGCAAATACTTGTGGATCTAGTTTCATTTCGTGTGGATCCATGATGTTTCTGCTTAGGTCGTCTGCCAATGCGTTTTTCTTTCCGGGCAGGAACTGTGCTTGTAATTGAACCTGGTAAGACAGTGCAGTGTTCCACAAGGTCATTGCTTGCCTGCATAGAGGGTAGGAATGTGTGCCCCTTTGCTTGTTTATGTACCACATTACTGTGGTATTGTCCGTCTTTATTATTAATTGTCCTGGGTGTAGAAGGTCCTTGAAAGCTGTTAGGGCATTCTGTACTGCTAGCATTTCTTTTTGACTGATATGCAGATGCCTCTGATCTGTAGTCCATTTGCCGTGAATGCACTGCCCTGCCATGTGTGCTCCCCAGGCATAGTCCGATGCATCTGTTGTCATAGTTTGCCTGGCTGTGGGTAAGGTGAAAGGCTGACCCTTGTTGAGGTGACATGCCTGTGCCCACCACAGAAACTCCTGTTGAAGGCAGGGAATGAGTGGTATCATTGTTTCCAAGCTGTGGCTGTGCTGAGTCCATACACTTTTCAGGTACCATTGTAATTTCCTCATATGCAGTTTTGCAAATGGTATTAGTAGTATGCAAGATGCCATGAATCCCAAGGCCTGCAGAATTTTTCTTGCAGGGAGTTGGGTCTTTGTTGCCATTTTGAAATATTGAATTAGCTGTCGTTGCTTGTCTGGCGTGAGATAAGCCATCTGGGCCATTGTATTCAAGCTGGCACCCAGGAATGTTATATTTTGTGAGGGCACTAGTTTTGATTTATTTTCGTTTACTGTGTACCCTAGGCAACTTAAAAGGTGTTTGACAAATGCCAGATGGTTTAAAAGAATGTCCTTGCTTTCTGCTTGAATAAGGCAGTCGTCCAGGTATGAGTATATTTGAATTCCTCTGTCTGAGTATGCAATTACTGGTGCCAGACATTTTGTAAAGACCCTGGGCGCAGTAAATAAGCCAAAGGGCAGTGCAGAGAATTGATAATGCGTTGAACCTGCAATGAAGCGGAGGTATCTTCTGCAATTTTGTCTGATAGGGACATGCAGGTATGCCTCCTTGAGGTCCAAAGTGACTAGCCAAGCATTCTTGCCCAGCATGGGAAGAAGCTGCTGTAGTGTTAGCATCTTGATTTTTGGTGCAGATAGGTGTTCAGAACTGAAAGATCCAGAATGGGTCTCCATGCTTTGTCCTTTCTTGGGACTAGGAAGAGTCTTGAGTAAAATCCTTGTCCTTGCTCCTGTGTAGGTACCTGTTGAATGGCTCTCATGTTCATGAGAGCTGTAATTTGTTTTTGTGCCTCTGCCCATAGATTTGGAGGCAGGTTTGGCATTCCTTTGATCCTTGGTAAGGTATGAAAGTGGAATCTGTATCCTTGAGAGACAATGTTTAGAACACATTTGCCTTTTGTGATGATGTGCCAGATGTCTGCAAAAAATGCTAGTTTTCCTCCCAAGGGAGTTGCCAGGAGAAATTTGCTTGGTAGTTTGAAGATAGTCATTGTGTTTGTCTTCTACTAGCTTGGGGCCTGTCTTCTCCTCCTTTCTGGGTAGCAGAACCCCATTGGCGAGGTTTGTAAGGGCCCTGTGACTGACCTCTGCCCCTTGGGCGTCTGTATGTGCCCCTCTGTGATCTGTCTGAAGCTGGAAAGGACCAGTTTTTTGTTGGCCAATTTCTGCTGAAACGAGGGGATTGTACCTGCAAAAAATCGTTGACAGTTTGCATAGACTTTGCCTTATCCTCCATTTTCTTTAAAACCTCTTCTGTTTTGACACCAAATAATACATCCTGCTGTAAAGGTGCATCCAATAATTTTGCTATAACATGGTCATGGAGGGTTTGTTCTTTTAATCAAGCATGTCTAAGTATGACAGAGCCAGTAACAGCTGCTCTACAGGAAGCTTCCAATGAATCAAATCCGCATTGTAAAGTATGTTTGCCCACCTGTTCAGCTGCATGCAACAGATCCTGCATTTCCTTGAATTCAGACTGTTCTGAATGTGTGCTCATTTTTTTGTTTTAACTGAGACATTAGGAATTGCTGATATTTCAACATGTGAAACTGGCAATTTAATGGTCTCATAGTCAGAGTTGCTGAGGTGTATATTTTCTTTCCCCATCTATCCAGGGCTCTGGAATCCCTTTCAGAGGGCACAGGATTTTTAGCCATAGAAGCTTTTGCTCCCTTAGGACCCTGGGAAATTGTTTCTGGGTCAGCTACAGGGCTTTTATAAAGGAATTTGTGTGAGTCAGGTACTCTGTAGTATCTGTCTGGTTTGGCTGGAGCAGGAGATAGAGAGTCTGGATTTAAACTAGACTCCAAGTAAACATCATCCACAATATCTAAAACAGGAGGGATAGCAAGAGGTCTGTGCTGGAGTAGTAAAAGGAACTCTCAGAGCCTTTTCTTAGAATCTGAGTAATCCTGGCCTTCCCAGTGGAAATGTTCCCTCATGGTATGTAAAGTTTCCCCAAAGGAGTAGTCTTCAGGGGGAGATGCTGAGGGAATAGAGTCTTCAGCATCAGAATCTTCATAAGGTGGAAAAGTGTAATCCTGTTCCACAGAAGAATCTGAGGAGAGCGAAACCTGGTCAAAGGATGCACAATCCTCCTCTTGTCTTGGTCTTTTATCAGGAGGGGGATGGGAACCCCTAATAAGGGGAATCAAATCTTCAGCCATCTTAAGCATCTGTTTCTTAGGCATGGGGGTCTTGAACTGTAGACTGATATACAGTTTTCTTAGGTTTTAAAGGAGTTTTAAGCTTAGCATAAGATTTAATGGTGAGTGTAGTCTGTCTGAAGACACCTTCTGCAACCGAAGGTATTTCCACTGCACCGGTGTCTACTACTGCTCCGGTGTCGGTAGATGGCTACGTAGGCCTAGTAGGCTCCGCTTCGGAATCCGTAGCTGTCTGGGGTTCCATTTCTGCGGTCATCAGGGGCTGCGCGTAGGCGCCTCACTGAAAACCGGAGAACCGGCGACAGGCCCAGCTGAGGCCTCGGAGTCTGGCTTATTCCTAGGCTGCCTGTCCTTATCCTTGCGTTTTTTATGTATGGCAGTCATTGGCTGCTCCGACGGCATGATGTAATTAAATTTCCTACCAAAGTAATGCCGTGTGAAGTCAAAACGGCGTTTGATAGTTTGTTTATTAAACCTAGTGCAAAACCGACAACCTGTGACGTCGTGGTCTGGGCCTAGGCAAGGAATACAATAGGAATGGAAGTCCTTATGAGGTATTTGCTTCCCACAAGAAATGCAATTGTTAACTTTTTCTGACATCGGATTGAGGCAAGAAAATGTTCCCCAACTGGGTACTTAGCTTTACTGAAGACTTCGGACTGAAATTCAAATCGAAAATCTCAAGTGTCGGATGACTGGCACTTGCGAAATTCTTCTGTTTCGGGTACCGCACGGCAAGAAAGACTGAAGAAAATGGCATCGGATGCCTCTTATATACCCCTGTCGCACTGGCGTCAGGGAAGAAGCGACAGCAACAGACGCCGGACCAAGACTTTGGAATTCGGGCCGAGTGCAGGACCGCCTGATGGCAGGATAACCCAAGTGTGATGACTGCAGCAGGGTAACACGATGAACATCAACATTGCCTGTTGGTTCTAGTTTGTTGAAGCCTAAAACAGCATCACCATTAGAGCCCAATTATTCAGGAAGCATTCTTTCCAGAAGTTCAGCTATGACAAATCGAGCAGATTTCTTTGCCCATTGAAAGAAGGAGAGACAGTGAACATACAAACAGCAAAAGGTTTCGACTGGATTGGTCAAGTAACAGGTATATGCACAGAGCAGAGATCCTACTTCGTAGAATCTGAGGGTGTGGAGTACGAAATCGCAGACATCTTCCTGTACCAGAATCAATACTGGAGCATTGTTCCTGTGATACAGACTCTAGATCTCAAAAGCAATCTAGGCAATGTTCCTGTTGCAGAACATGTCCTGATAATGTTCCTGACGTTCCTAAGGTTGAACATTCAGCAGCGAAAGAGTCCCAGTTGCTAAATCTGATTCTAAATTTAATGTCACACACTTTGATCGCATTTCCAGACTTAGTGTGAAGTACACAGAGACCTGGACTTGATCGTATATATGTGTATCTAGTTCTGTATAACTGCATGACAAAGAATTATTTGTACTGTCTGAATGTCAAGTGATATTGTCTATACTGCATAACCTATTTCTCAAGGAGGGAGGATGTAGAAAGTACAGTTGTGTACCTACCATAAATGTAGATGTTCGAGTGTATTCACTGTTGCAGTCATTACACTTGGGTTATCCTGCTGGCAGGCTACCAGCAGTCGGCCTGAATTCCAAAATCCTGGTCCAGCGTCGGTTGCTGTTGCCTCTTCCCTGACGTCAGTGCGCCAGGGGTATAAAAGATGCAGCCGTCATTTTCTTCAGTTTTTCTTGCCCCAGATGTCAGGTGCCCCCAAAAGAGTATGCTAAAAATTCTGCTTATAAAAAAGCATGCACTAACAAACATTACCTTCATCTACAAGCAAATACACCACATAGGTTGTATAGAATAGAGAAGTACAGATAAGTCCCAGCAATGAAAAAGGGATGGAGGGAGGGTAACCTGGACTGCAACAGTGAATACACTCAAACATCTACATTTATGGTAGGTACACAACTGTACTATGTTCATCGTGTTTCACTGTTGCAGTCATTACACTTGGGTTGAATCCCAAAGCTGAGGTTGGGTCTGGGCCTAGATAGAATAGTGGCTATGAGGCCCTGCAAAACTGCAGTGGCGAAGCCTGCTCTGGATTTAGAGTAAAGAGGTAAGTGGTAGTGCTTTGTAAAAGTGTGCACTGAAGTCCAAGTTGCAGCCTCCAAAATGTCCTTAGTTGGTACTCTGCTGAGGAAGGCTGCTGAAGTGGCTGCTGCTCTGGTAGAATGTGGCCTAATGCCCTTAGGCACTGATTTGCCATGTTGGGAATAGCAGAAACGAATGCAGTGGCCTATCCATTTTGAAATAGTCTGCTTTGAAATAACTTTTCCTTGCGATCCTGCAGCATATGCCACTAAGAGTTGCTCAGTCTTTCTGAAGGCTTTAGTTTTATCCAAGTAGAAGCATAGCTGTCTATGTATGTCCAAAGAATGCAGAAGTCTCTCCCCCTTATTCTGTGGGTTTGGGCAAAAGGTAGGCAAATGAATGGTTTGGTTAAGAGCCACACTGGACACTACCTTAGGCATAAATGTTGGGTTTGTCCTCAGAGAAACCCTGTCCGGATGGAATATAATAAAAAGTTCCACGGCCATTAGTGTCTGTAACTCTGAAACTCTTCTTGCTGAGGTTATTGCTAGGAGCAGAGCTGTTTTCCATGGTAAGTATTTTATCTCAGCTGTATTGGCTGCCTCAAATGGAGGCAGTGTGAGCTTTTCCAAGACAAAACTGAGGTCCCATGCAGGTGCTGGAGCTCTCCTTGGAGGCCTTATGTTTTTGGCCCCTCTGAGATACTGCCTTAGCAGTGGATGTGAAAAAATAGGTGGATCCGTATTGTAATGAGCTGAAATGGCAGAGGCATGGATCTTAATTCATGAGAAGGATAGGCCTTTGTCCAGCATCTCAGTTAGGTATTGTAAAATCTGAGGAATATTTGGTACAAGCAAGTCCATTCCTTGTGCCTGGTTCCAAGCACAGAATCTCTTCCATTTTTCTGTATAAGATTTTCTGGTGCTGGGCCTCCTGGCCTCCAAAATAACATCCATAACTGCTTTAGAGAGAGGTGTGTTCTGAATGGTTAAATTATCAGCCATGCAGCCAGATTTAGGGTTCCGAGTTGGCTGTGTAGGATCTGATTGTTTTGTTGGGTCAGCAAATGAGGAATTTGGGGTAATGTTCAGGCTGGGCCTTGAGACAAGCTCTTTAGGATTGGGTACCAGTGCTGCAGTGGCCAATCTGGGGCAATCAATATCATTTTTGGCTTCTCTTGTCTGACCTTTAGGAGTACCTTGGGGAGGAGAGGCAGTGGAGGAAAGGCATATACTGTAAGGGTTTTCCAGCTGAATGATAGGGCATCCACTTTCCATGCTTGTTTGTGATAAGTCCTTGTGCAGAATCTCTGTAGTTGGCAGTTGTGGGGGGAGGCAAATAGATCTATGCCTGGGCATCCCTATTTCCTTGTTATCATGCTGAAGATTTATGGATTTAGTTTCCACTCGTGAGGATCAGTGAGATTTTTGCTTAGTTCATCTGCCAGAGTATTTGTCTTTCCTGGCAGGAATTGTGCTTGCAGGTGTACTTGATAAGTCAATGCTGTGTTCCACAAAGTCATGGCTTGTCTGCAGAGGGAGTAGGAATGTGTGCCTCCCTGTTTGTTTATGTACCACATGACTGTGGTATTGTCCATCTTTACCAGTAGTTGTCCTGGATGAAGTAGATCCTAGAAAGCTGTCAGGGCATTCTGAACAGCTAGCATCTCTTTTTGATTGATATAAAGATGCATTTGGGTTGCTGGCCATGATCCCTGAATACAATTTCCTGCCATGTGGGCCCCCCAGGCATAATCTGATGCATCTGTTGTTAGTTTGCCTGGCCGTGGGTAGAGTGAATGACTGTCCCTTGTTGTGGTGACAGGCCTATGCCCACCATCGAAACTCCTGTTGCAGGCAGGGAATGAGGGTAATTAATGTTTCAAGGCTGTGGCAATGTTGAGTCCAAACACTTTTTAGATACCATTGTAGTTTCCTCATATGCAGTCTTGCATATGGAATTAGTAGAATGCAGGAAGCCATGAAGCCCAAAGACTGCAGAATTTTTCTTGCAGATAACTGGGTCTTTGTTGCCAACATTTCAAATTAAGAAGTCAGTTGCCTTTGTTTGTCTGGCGTGAGATAAGCCATCTGGGCAGTTGTATTTAAGCTTACGCCCAGAAATATTATCTCTTGAGAGGGTACTAGTTTTTATTTCTTTTCGTTTACCGTGTACCCTAGGCAAATTAGTAATCTTTTTACAAACGCCAGATGCTTCATTAGAATGTATTTGTTCTCTGCTTGAATAAGGCAGTCGTCTATTTAAGGGTATATTTGAATTCCTCTGTCTGCAGAAAGCAATTACTGGTGCCAGGCATTTTGTGAAGACCCTGGGAGCAGTAGATGAGCCAAAGGGCAGTGCTGAGAATTGGTAGTGCACTGATCCAGCTATGAATCGGTGGTATCCTCTGCAAATATGTCTGATTGGGACATGCAGGTATGCCTCTTTTAGGTCCAAAGTTACAAGCCCAGCCTTCTTGCCCAGCATGGGCAGACACTGTTGCAGAGTCAACATTTTGAATTTTGGAACGTCCAGAAAAGTGTTTAGAATAGACAGGTCCAGTATTGGTCTCCATGCTTTGTCCTTTCTGGGTACCAGGAATAGTCTTGAGTAAAATCCTTGTCCCTGCTCTTGCTGTGGTACTCGCTGAATGGCCCTCATGTCCATGAAGGATGCAACTTGTTTTTGTGCCTCTGCCCATTGATTTTGTGGCAGGTCTGGCATACCTTTTGCCTTTGTCAGGGTGTGAAAGTGGAACCTGTAGCCCTGGGACACTATATTCAAGACCCATTTGTCCTGGGTGATAATATGCCACTTTTGTGAAAAAAGTGCTAGTTTTCCCCCTAAGAGAGCTGCCACAAGATAAGTGCTTGGTATTGGCAGAGGAAAGTCATTGGGACTGTTTTCTATATGGCTGTGATTGGTCTTCTCCGCTTTTGGAGGTGGAAGCACCCCATTGTTTAGGCCTGTAGGAGTCTTGGGGCTGGGATCTGCCTCTAGGGCGTCTGTATCGGCCTCTTTGTGGCCTGTCTGACACTGGAAAGGACCAATTCTTTGAAGGCCAGTTCCTGCTAAATCTGGGTGGTTGTACCTGTAAGAAATCCTTAACTGTCTGCATAGATTTCGCTTTATTCTCCATTTTCTTCAACACCTCTTCTGCCTTAACACCAAACAAAGTATCATGCTGTAAAGGAGCATCCAATAATTTTGCTTTAACATGATCAGACAGATTTTGTTCCTTTAACCAAGCATGCCTTCTAATGACAGTACCCATAACAGCGGCCCTGCAAGAGGCCTCTCCCAGTGAATCAAAACCACATTGCAAAGTATGTTTTCCCAATTGTTTAGCTGCATGCAATAAATCCTGCATTTCCTTGTTATCTGCACATTCAGAATTTGTCAACATTTTCTGTTTTAGCAGTGACATTAAATATTGCTGATATTTAAGCATATGAAACTGACAATTTAAAGCCCTTACAGCCAAGGTAGCAGAAGTCTAAACTTTTTCCCCCATCTGTCCATTGCCCTAGAATCCCTATCACAGTGGACAGGGTTTTTCGCAGTGGAAACCTTGACCCCTTTGGGACCATGAGATATAGTTTCTGGGTCAGCAGCAGGGTTTTTATATAGAAATTTGTGGGAATCTGGAACCTTGCAGTATCTGTTTGGCTTAACCAGTGCAGGGGGTAAAAAGTCAGGAGACAGGCTGGACTCTGAAAATACATCATCTACTATATGTCTAGAACTGGTGGAATAGCAAGAGGTCTGTGCTGAGGTAGTAAAAGAAAGTCTCTGAGCCTTTTCTTAGATTCTGAGTAATCTTGGCTCATCCAGTGAAAGTGCTCCCTCATGGTGTGAAGGGTTTCCCCAAAAGAATAATCCTCAGGAGGAGAGGCTGAAGGAATAGACTCTTCAGCATTAGAATCCTCATAGGGAGAAAGGGAGTATCCCTGTTTAGAAGATGAATCAGAGGAAATGGAAACCTGATTTGAAGATTCATATTTTGTCTCTTGCCTAGGCCTCTTATCTGGAGGGGGATGGGAACCCCTGACCAAAGAAATTAGGTCTTCGGCCATTTTAAGCATCTGTTTTTTTAGGCATGGAAGTCTGTGCAGGAGAATGCTGTACTTGTTTCCTTGTCTTTAGAGCTGCTTTAGTCTTTGCCTTTGAAGCTGAGGTTGGCTTAATGTATAACTGTGTAGGTCTGAAAACACCCTCAGAAGCCGATGCCTGCTCAGTGGCTCCGGACCCATCTGAGGGAATAGTTTCCGAATGTCCAATACCTTGAGTATCCAGAGGCTTAGTCGGCTTCACGTGGGTGTCGGAAGCGGCCTGTGGCTCTGAGGTAGCGGGAGTCCGGGGCTGCGAAAGCGCCTCATTGAGAACCGGCGACTGGCCTAGCGGAGGCCTCGTCGGTTTTGGACCTCTGATGCCTGTCCTTTTCCTTGCGCTTTTTATAAACTCCGGTCATCGGCTGTTCTGATGGCATTATATAATTAAATCTTCGGCCAAAGTAATGAAAGGCAAAATCGAACAGACGCTTAATAGTGCGTTGGTTAAATCTAGCACAAAACCGACAGCTAGCAACGTTGTGGTCAGGGACTAGGCAAGGAAAACAGTAAGAATGAAAATCCTTATGAGGTATTTGCTTCCCACAAGAAATACAATTGTTAACTTTTTCTGACATCGGTCTGGAGCAAGAAAAAAGTTTCCCCAACGGGGTACTTAGCTTTAATGAAGACTTCGGATCTGAAATTCGGATATGAAAATTTCAGGAGTCGGCCGACCGGCACCTGCAAACTGCTTTTGCTTCAGGCACCGCGCGGCAAGAAAGACTGAAAAAAATGGCGTCGGCTGCAACTTTTATACCCCTGGCGCACTGACGTCAGGGAAGAGGCAACAGCAACCGACGCCGGACCAGGACTTTGGAATTCAGGCCAACTGCGGGTAGCCTGCCAGCAGGATAACCCAAGTGTAATGACTGCAACAGTGAAACACAATGAACATCAGTGTGTGTGCTGTATCTTTAAGCATTTTAAGGACTGAACGCCCATATAAATAGTAAGCACGTGCTAGCTTCAGTGCCATTTTGAGAGCTCAGCCAGATGGCAGGCATGTAGGAGTGCAACAGCTAGTTTGTATATAAGTTTACCTAAGTTAAAGTTATTAACCCTCAGTCCTGATATGCTTGTACATAATACAGCTGCTTGAACAGAACTCACGAAGTCTAGTCTATTACATCACCACTAGATGAGCGACAAGAACTAACTCAAACAACAAGCCACTGTGGTTGGATCACAATCAACAGGCTGTATAACACAAGGAAGAAAATCATGGCAAAAATTAGGAGGTGCAGCACCCATCAGGATAAAAGCACTCTCAAACTAAACAACTCGGAGGAGAAATAAAGTCTACCAAAGAACAGTTTTGTACCTACCATAAATGTAGATGTTCGAGTGTATACACTGCTGCAGTCATTACACTTGGGTTATCCTGCCGTCAGGCTGTTCCCCAGTTGGCCTGAGTTCCAAAGTCTTGGTCCGGCGTCGGTGTTGTCGCCTCCTCCCTGACGTCAGTGTGAAAGGGGTATACAAGATGCAGCCGACACCATTTTCTTCAGTTTTTCTTGCCCCAGATGTCAGGTGCCTCTAAATATGTAGGCAATTCCAATTGCTAATAAAACATACATAAGAAAAGCAAAAAACAACTTACAGCTACCAGCAAATACTCCCCATAAGTACTAAGGGTAGAAGACATAGGTACGTACCAGCCAGTAAGAGGGGAAGGAGGGAGGGTAAAATGGACTGCAGCAGTGTATACACTCGAACATCTAAATTTATGGTAGGTACAAAACTGTACTATGTTCATCGTGTTACACTGCTGCAGTCATTACACTTGGGTAGAATCCCAAAGTTGAGGAAGGGTGGTTGGTCCTATAAGGCATTAGGGGGTGGCTATAAGGCCCTGCAGCACTGCAGTGGCGAAGCCAGCTCTGGATTTAGAGTATAGAGGCAGATGGTAATGCTTGGTGAAGGTGTGTACAGAACTCCAAGTTTCTGCTTCCAAAATATCCTTGGTAGGTACTCCCCTGAGGAAGACAGTTGAAGTGGCTGTTGCCCTGGTGGAGTGAGATCTAATGCTGCTAGGTACAGGTTTTCCATGGTATGTGTAGCAGAAACGTATACAATGTCCTATCCATTTTGAAATCTGTTTTGAAATGGCTTTTCCCTGTGCTCCTGCAGCATATGCTACCAATAATTGCTCAGATTTTCTGAAAGCTTTGGTTTTGTCCAAGTAGAAGCGTAACTGCCTGTGAATGTCCAAAGAGTGCAGTAGTCTCTCCCCTTTATTCTGGGGTTTAGGATAAAAAGGTGGCAGGTGAATAGTTTGGTTTAGAGCCATACTGGATACCACCTTTGGCATAAAAGTAGGGTTAGTTCATAAGGACACCCTGTCCTGGCGGAAAATGAGGAAAAGCTTCCACTGCCATTAGTGCCTGTAATTCTGAAACTCTTCGTGCTGATGTTATTGCCAGGAGCAGAGCAGTTTTCCAAGAGATATATTTTAATTCTGCTGCGTTGGCTGGCTCAAAAGGAGGTAAAGTTAGCTTCTCCAAAACAAAGTTGAGGTCCCAAGTTGGAGTAGGTGCTCTACGGGGCGGTCTTATGTTTTTAGCCCCTCTGAGGTACTGTTTTAACAGAGGATTAGAGAAAATTGGTGGATCCTTGTTGTAATGAGCAGAGATGGCAGAGGCATGGATCTTGATGGATGAGAAGGAGAGTCCTTTGTCCAGCATCTCAGTTAAGTATTGTAGTATCTGAGGAAGGTTTGGGACAAGAGGGTCAAGGCTGTGAGGTTGGTTCCAGGCACAGAATCTCTTCCACTTATCCGAACAGGCTTTCCTGGTACTAGGCCTTCTGGCCTCCAGAATGACATCCATAACAGCTTTGGAGAGTGGCATTGCTTGCTTGACTAAGGAATCTTCCATGCAGCTAGGTTTAAGGTCTTTAGCTGGCTGTGTAGTATTTGTCTGTTGTGCTGAGTCAGCAGATGTGGGATTTGAGGCAAAATCCAGGGTGGTTCTTGTGCTAAGCTCCTTAAGATTGGGTACCAGCGCTGGCATGGCCAGTCTGGTGCAATCAAGATCATCTTTGGCTCTTCCTGCCTTGTTTTTATGAGTACCTTTGGCAGGAGAGGTAGTGGTGGGAAAGCGTATACTTGTAGGTTCTCCCAGCTGAATGAGAGGGCATCCACTTTCCATGCTTGTGGATGGTAACTCCTTGTGCAGAATTTTTGTAGCTGGCAGTTTATTGGGGATGCAAACAGATCTATGTCCGGGCTCCACCATTTCTATGTTATCATTCTGAATATTTGTGGATTTAACTCCCATTCGTGGGGATCCATGATGTTTCTGCTTAAGTCGTCTGCCAGTGCGTTTTTCTCTCCTGGCAGGAATTGCGCTTGCAGATGAACTTGAAGGTTTATAGCTTGTTCCATAAGGTCATAGCTTGTCTGCATAGGGGGTAGGAGTGAGTGCCCCCTTGCTTGTTTATGTACCACATAACTGTGGTACTGTCTGTCTTTAGTAGTAGTTGTCCTGGATGCAGCAGGTCCTTGAAAGCTATAAGCGCATTTTGTACAGCTAGCATCTCTTTTTGATTGATGGGAAGATGACTTTGTTCTGCGGGCGACGTGCCCTGAATACATTTGCCTGCCATGTGTGCTCCCCAGGCGTAATCCGATGCATCTGTTGTCAGTGTTTGCCTGGCTGTGGGTTGTGTAAAAGGCTGTCCCTTGTTGAGGTGACAAGCTTGAGCCCACCACTGAAACTCCTGTTGAAGGCAAGGGATTAGTGGTATAACTGTTTCCAAACTTTGACAGTGTTGAGACCATATATTCTTTAGGTACCATTGTAGTTTCCTCATATGCAGTCTGGCATATGGAATTAGTAGTATGCAGGATGCCATGTAACCCAAGGCCTGCAGAATTTTTCTTGCAGGGAGTTGGGTCTTTGTTGCCATCAATTGAAAGTACTGAGTCAGTTGTCCTTGTTTGTCTGGTGTGAGGTAAGCCATCTGGGCCGTTGTGATCAAGCTGGCGCACCCAGGAATATAATCTCTTGTGACGGCACTAGTTTTGATTTCTTTTTGTTTACTGTGTACCCCAGGCAACTTAATAGCTTTTTTACAAACGCCAGATGCTTTAGAAGAATGTCCTTGCTCTCTGCTTGAATCAGGCAGTCTTCCAGGTACGGATAAATTTGAATTCCTTTCTGTCTGCAAAATGCAATTACTGGTGCCAGGCACTTTGTGAAGACCCTGGGCGCAGTAGATAAGCCAAAGGGCAGTGCAGAGAATTGGTAGTGCATTGAACCAGCTATGAATCTGAGGTATCTTCTGCAGTTTTGTCTGATAGGGACATGCAGGTATGTCTCTTTGAGGTCCAAAGTCATGAGCCAAGCTTTCTTGCCCAGCATGGGAAAAAGCTGCTGTAATGTCAACATTTTGAATTTCGGAATATCCAGGTAAGTGTTTAGAGATGAAAGATCCAGAATGGGCCTCCAGGCTTTGTCCTTTCTGGGTACCAGAAAGAGTCGAGTAAAATGCTTGTCCTTGCTCCTGTGATGGTACCTTTTGAATAGCTCTCATATCCATAAGTGCTGTAATTTGTTTTTGAGCCTCTGCCCATTGATTTGGTGGCAAATTTGGCATTCCTTTTAACCTTGACAGAGTGTGAAAGTGGAACCTGTAACCTTGAAATACAATGTTGAGAACCCATTTGTCTTTGGTGATCATTTGCCAATTGTGGTAGAAGAGTGCCAGTTTTCCTCCCAAGGGGGCTGCCAAGAAGGATTTGTTTGGCAGCTGTAGTGGGAAGTCATTGGAGCTGCTTTTTATATGGTTGGGGCCCGTCTTCCCTTCTTTCTGGCCTGATGCAACCCATTGTCGAGGCCTGTAAGGACCTTGTGTTTGACCTTTACCTCTTGGACGTCTGTATCTTCCCCTTTGAGGTCTGTCTGTAATTGGAAAGGACCAATTCTTAGTTGGCCAGTTTCTGCTAAATCTAGGAGGCTGAACCTGTAAGAAATCCTTCACCGTTTGCATAGATTTTGCCTTATCCTCCATTTTCTTTAATACCTCTTCTGCCTTAACTACAAATAACACATCCTGCTGCAAAGGTGCATCCAATAATTTCGCTTTAACATGATCTGGTAACGTATGTTCTTTTAACCAAGCATGTCTTCTAATGACAGAGCCTGTAAATGCTGCTCTGCAGAAGGCCTCTAGAGAATCAAAACCACATTGCAAAGTATGCTTTCCCACTTGTTCAGCTGCATGCAATAAATCCTGCATTTCTTTAAAATTAGGAGGATCTGATTCTGGAAGCATTTTTTGTTTTAACTGAGAGTAAAAATTGCTGATATTTTAGCATGTGAAACTGGCAATTTAAGGCTCTCATTGCTAAAGTTGCAGGCGTATATACTTTCTTTCCTCATCTGTCTAATGCTCTGGAATCTCTGTCAGAGGGAACTGGATTCTTGGCTGATGAGGCCTTAACTCCTTTGGGTCCCTGATAAATAGTTTCAGGGTCAGCTACAGGGCTTTTATACAGAAATTTATGTGAGTCAGGGACTAGTATCTGTCAGGTTTAACAGGGGCTGGAGGTAAGGAATCAGGATTTAAGCTGGATTCAGTACACACATCATCCACAATATCTAACACTGGTGGAATAGCAAGGGGTCTGTGTTGAGGTAATAAAAGGAAGTCTCTGAGCCTTTTCTTGGATTTTGAGTAATCCTGGCCTTCCCAGTGGAAATGCTCCCTCATGGTATGTAGGGTTTCCCCAAAGGAGTAGTCCTCCGGCGGTGAGGCTGATGGAATTGATTCCTCAGCATCAGAGTCCTCATAAGGGGGTAAAAGAGTATCCTAGGTCTGAGGATGAATCAGATGAGATGGACACCTGGTCGGATGAGTCATAGTCTGCATCCTGTCTAGGCCTTTTATCAGGAGGGGGATGGGACCCCCTGATCAGAGTGATTAGGTCTTTGGCCATTTTGAGCATTTGTTTCTTAGGCATGGAGGCCTGTCCTGGAGAATGCTGTATTTATTTCTTTGACTTTAAAGGAGGCTTAGACTTAGCTGAGGGTTTAATGCTTAACTGAGTAGGTCTGAAGACACACTCTGTAGCTGTGGGTTGCTCAGCTACTCCGGATCCCTCTAAAAGGTTAGTCTCGGTAGGCTTGTGCATCCGAAGGCCCAGCCATCTCCACATGGGAGGCAGAGGCGGCTTGTGGTTCTACAGAAGCGGTTGTCAGGGGCTGCGAAGCCACCTCGCTGAAAACCGGAGAACTGGTGACTGACCTAGAAGAGGCTTTGTCGTCAGTTTTGGGCCTCGGATGCCTAGCCTTGTCTTTGCGCTTTTTGTGTATTCCGATCATCGGAAGTTCTGACGGCATGGTAGAATTGAATTTTCTACCAAAATAATGTCGGGCAAAATCAAACCGACGTTTAATAGTGCGCTTGTTAAACCTAGCACAAAACCGACAACCAGTGATGTCGTGGTCAGGGCCTAGGCATGGGATACAATAGGAATGGAAATCCTTATGAGGTATTTGCTTCCCACAAGAAATACAGTTATTAACTTTTACTGACATCGGTCTGAGGCAAGAAAAAGTTCCCCAACGTGGTACTTAGCTTTGAAGAAGACTTCGGTTCTGGATTTGGAATGAAAATCTCAGGAGACAGCCGACCAGCACTTGCAAACTGCTTTTCGTTTGGGCATAGCGTGGCAAGAAAGACTGAAGAAAATGGCATCGGCTGCATCTTATATACCCCTGTCGCACTGATTTCAGGGAGGAGGCGACAGCAACCGATGCCGGACCAAGAGTTTGGAACTCAGGCCGACTGGGGAACCGCCTGATGGCAGGATAACCCAAGTATAATGACTGCAGCAGTGCAACACGATGAACATAGCCAAATTTGAGGTAAATTTGGCCTCCCAGGCCAAGGACAACCACAAGGCATTCTTTAGCTATGTCTGCAACCTCAAAGGTAATGTACAATTGTATGCACAGCTCATTGCAAATGGAGCCACCTATACTGAGCCAGAAGATATAGCAAACTTACTGGCCAATAAATTCAGTTCCAACTTTACTCCTCTCTCTGTCCCTCCACCTTCCCTCATGAAAAAACATCAGATACAACTCCCCCTGCTATCACTAGGGAACAGGTCCTTAACTGTCTAAGGCTAAGAACACTGCATCAATGTGCCCAGACAATATTCCAGGATGCCTTCTAAACAGCATGAAACATAACCTATCAGCCCTCTGGAATTGCTATTTAACTGTAGCCTCCAAACAGGCTTTGTACCTCATGAACGGAGAAGAGCAGCAGTCATAGTTCTGCACAAAGGTGGGTCATCTACAGAACCCGGAAACTACAGACCCATAAGTCTCACTAGTCTTATATGTAAAGCCATGGAAAGAATTAAGGATATGATCAACAGAGATATAGTAAACCTCCAGATACTGGACCCAACCAAGTTTGGTTTCATCAAGAGCAAGTCATGCCTACTCAACCTGGCGGACTTCTTTGAGGTCACCAAAGCAACGGGTGAGGGCAAAATGATTCACACTGCCTACCTTGACCTAGCCAAGGCATCTGACACAATACCGCACTTAGGCATGGTTGACAAACTCAAGACGTTGGGTACAAACCCATACATCACCAGTGGATAGCCAACTGGCTCACAGACAAGACCCAGGAGGTTAGAATCAAGGAGTCCACCTCTACAAAGAGACCAGTCATAAGTGGGAGTCTCCTCAGGGATCGGTCCTTGGACTGCTCCTTTTTTTGGCATTTACTTCTCTGAAGTCAAGGACAATGTCAACAGTCTCTGGCTGACTAAACTTTCAGATGCCTGCAAATTAGAAGTGGTCACTGAATTTCACACCGACTCAAATGTTCTCCAGGAATGGCTGAGACAGAAACAGCTGGTGTCAGAGCCATGGACTAAAACTAAATGCCAAGAAATGCATAACAGCATCCTTTGGAAAGTCAGTCACCCCTGGTAACTATTATCTTGACAACACAACCCCTAGAGCTGACCCAGTAGTCAGGAAAGTACAGTTTTGTACACTTACCATAAATGTAGATGTTCGAGTGTATTCACTGTTGCAGTAATTACATTTGGGTAATCTGCTGTCAGGTTGCCCTCAGTCGGCCTGAATAACAAAGTCTTGGGTCCTGCGTCGGTTGCTGTCTCCTCTTCCATGATGTCAGGTCATCAGGGGTCTAAAACATGCACCCGGTCACCATTTTATTCAGTTTTTCTTGCCCCAGATGTCAGGTGCCCCCCAAATGGGGAGCAAATTATATATATATATATATATATATATATATATATATATATATATATATATATATATATATATATATAAAATAAACAGCAATATATGTAAATGCACTATTAGCAATATAAACTTTACCTTCATCTAAAAGCAAATACACCACAAAGGCTTTAGAATAAAGTGAAGGAAAGAGAAGTTATAGGAAACAGGGATGGCGGGTGGGTAATCTGGACTGCAACAGTGAATACACTCGAACATCTACATTTATGGTAAGTGTACACAATTGTACTATGTTCTTCATGTTTCACTGCTGCAGTCATTACATTTGGGTAGAATCCCAAAGCTATGGATGGGAGGATAGAACCAAATAGCATTAGGAGTGGCTATAAGGCCCTGCAGAACTGCAGTGGCAAAGCCTGCCCTGGATTTGGAGAAGAGAGGCAAATGATAATGCTTTGTGAAGGTATGAACAGAGCTCCAAGTAGCAGCTTCTAAAATGTCTTTGGTTGGAACTCCTCTGAGAAAGGCTGCTGAGGTAGAGGCTGCCCTGGTGGAAAGTGACTCGATCCCCTTGAGCACAGGTTTACCATGGTGCAAGTAGCAGAAACGAATGCAGTGGCTTACCCACTAAGAAATAGTCTGCTTTGATATAGCCTTCCCCTCTGATCCTGAAGTAAATGCCACCAGTAGTTGCTCAGACTTTCTTAGAGATTTGGTCCTGTTTAAGTAGAATCTTAGTTGTCTGTGTACATCCAATGAATGCAGAATCCGCTCCCCCTTGTTCTGGTTTGGGTAAAATGTTGGCAGGTGAATTGTTTGGTTAAGAGCCACACTGGATACCACCTTAGGCATAAAGGAAGGATTGGTCCTGAGGGACACCCTGTCCAGGTAAAATGCAATAAAAGGCTCCACAGCCATGAGAGCCTGCAATTCTGAAACCCTTCTTGCTGAAGTGACTGCCAAGAGGAAAGCTGTTTTCCTAGATAAAAATGTTATATCCGCAGTAGCTGCTGGTTCAAAAGGAGGCAGGGTGAGTTTTTCCAGCACAAAATTGAGGTCCCATGCAGGAGTTGCCTTTGTTTGTCTGGCGTAAGGTAAGCCATCTGGGCAGTTAAGCTTGCACCCAGGAATGCAACTATTTGAGAGGGTACCAGTTGGGATTTCTTTTCGTTTATTGTGTACCCTAGGCATGTTAGAAGCCTTTTTACAAATGCCAGATGTTGAAGAAGAATGTCCTTGTTCTCTGCTTGAAGGAGACAGTCATCCAGGTAAGGAGAAATTTGTATGCTTCGTCTGCAAAATGCAATTACTGGTGCCAGACACTTTGTAAAGACCTGGGCGCAGTAGATAAGCCAAAGGGCAGTGCTGCAGAGAATTGGTAATGCAAAATACCTGGCTTGAAGCGGAGGTATCTTCTGCACGATTCCCTGATTGGAATATGCAGGTATGCCTCTTTTAAGTCTAGTCACTAACCAAGCGTTCCTGCCTAGCATAGGCAGTTGCTGTTGTAAAGTCAGCATTTTGAATTTTGGAATGTCCAGGAACGTGTTCAAAATCGGTAAGTCCAGTATTGGACACCAGGCATAGTCTTTTCTGGGTACCAGGAAAAGTCTTGAATAAAAACCTTGTCCTTTTTCCTGTTCTGGTACTGGGTGAATAGCCCCCATATCCATGAGGGACATAACTTGTTTCTGAACCTCTGCCCATTGATTTTGTGGCAGATCTGGCCAACCGTTTGGAATTGGCAAAGTATGGAAATGAAATCTGTACCTCTGGGATACTAGGTTTAATACCCACTTGTCCTGGGTAATTAACTGCCAATTTTGAGCATGAAGTGCTAATTTTCCCCCCAAGGGGGCTGCCAAAAGGTAAGTGCTTGGTGAAGGTAGAGGGAAGTCATTGAGACTGCTTTCTGTATGCTTGTGCTTTGTTTCCTCCAGATTTGGAGGTGGAGGCACCCCAATGCTTTGACCTGTAAGAACCCTGTCATTAAGAACCCTGTAATTGGTACCTAGAGCCTTTTGAGTGCCTGGATTTGCCTTGAGAGGCCCTGTTGGACACAGGAAAGTACCAATTTTTAGTAGGCCAGTGCCTACTGAACCTGGGTGGTTGCACTTGTAAGAAATGGGTGGTTGCACTTGTAAGAAATCTTTTACAGTTTGCATATATTTAGCTTTGTCTTACATTTTCTTTAAAACCTCTTCTGCCTTATTACCAAACACAGTATCATGCTGTAAAGGGGCATCCAACAATTTAGCTTTAACATGATCAGGCGGATTTTGCTCCTTGAGCCAGGCATGCCTTCTAATCACAGATCCAGTAACTGCGGCCCTGCAAGAGGCCTCCAAGGAATCAAACCCATATTGCAAAGTATGCTTTCCAAACTGCTCTGCTGCATGCAATAATTCCTGTAATTGTGTGGAAAATAAAGAATCAGAAATCAACATCATTTTCTGTTTCAATAAGCCCATATCATGCTGTTGATATTTAAGCATATGAAACTGGCAGTTTAAGGCCCTAATTGCCAAGGTTGCAGACGTATAAACCTTCTTTCCCCATCTATCCAGTGCCCTGGAATCTCTATCAGAGGGGGTAGGATTTTTGGCTGTAGAGGCCTTTACACCTTTGGGACCCTGTGAGATAGTCTCAGGATCAGCAGCAGGACTTTTGAATAGAAATTTGTGGGAGTCAGGAACCCCGTAATATCTGTCTGGCTTACTAGGAGCCGGAGGTAGGGAATCAGGAGCCATGCTTGATTCCGAAAACACATCAACAATCTCTAATACAGGAGATATTGCCAAAGGCCTATGCTGAGGAAGAAGAAGAAAATCCCTAAGCCTCTTTTTTGATTCAGAGAAATCCTGACTCTCCCATTGAAAATGTTCCCTTAAAGTATGCAAGGTTTCTCCAAAAGAGTAATCCGCAAGAGGAGATGCAGATGGGATGGATTCTTCTGCATCTGAATCCTCATAGGGTGGAATAGAAAATTCCTGATCAGAAGAGGAATCAGAAGAAATGGAAACCTGATCTGAAGATTCACAATCAGTCTCTTGCCTAGGCCTCTTAACAGGAGAAGGTTGGGAACCCCTGATCAAGGCAATTAAGTCCTCAGCCATTTTGATCATCTGTTTTTTAGGCATAGGGGCCTGAGCACGTGGCTCATGTGTCATTTTTTTTCTTTTGACACAGATGTTTTTGAAGCCGGCATCGGTTTTATATAAAAATGCTGAGGCCTGAAAATACCCACAGAAGCCGGTGCCTGCTCAGTGGCTCTGGACCCATCCAAGGGAGAGACATCCACGGGTTCAATACTCTGAGAATCTCGCGGCATACCGCGTGAGTCTCGGTAGAGGCCTGCGACTCAAAAGTAGCAGGCATTAGGGGCTGTGGTCTGTCTCTGTCTTTATCCTTACATTTTTTTTGAAAGATCAGTAGTCGGATGGCTTAACCAAAGCCATTTCGGAATACAGAGAATGAGAGCGAAAGACTTTATAGTGACAAAGATAGCCCAATGACGAATAGTTTGGGAGTTGAATAGGGCACAAAACTGACAGCAAGGAACATCATGGTCTGGGTCTAAACAGGTGACGCAGTAAGAATGAAAATCTCTGAGGTGTTTGCTTTCCACAGGCAAGACAATTATTAATTTTTTCTGATATCGGTTAGAGCAAGAAAAAAGGATCCCCAACAGGGTACTTAGCTTTAGAAGACTTCAGGTCTGAAACTCGAATAACGAAAATTTCAGGTAGCGGCCGACCGGCACTTACGAACTTCTTCCGCTTCGGGCTCCGCTCGGCAAGAAAAGCTGATGTAATGGCATCAGCTGCATGTTTTATACCCCTGACGACCTGACATCATGGAAGAAGCGACAGCATCCGACGCAGAAATCCCAAGACTCTGGTATTCGGGCCGACTGAGGGCTACCTGCTGGCAGATAACTCAAGTGTGATGACTGCAACAGTGAAACATGAAGAACACCTGAAAATGACAGGAAGCAACAGAGAAACATAAAAACTTCCTGAAAAGGGGATGAATGGAGATATGGAGGTAAGCATCCTTGAGATTCAAAGAAACCAGAAAACCTTGAGGAAGCAGCAAATGGAGCAAAGCCTGAAGGGATAACATTTGAAAGGAACCTTCAAAAAAAAGTATTCAGGTGAGAAAGATCCAGAATGGGCCTCCAAGTTCCCTCTTTCAGGAATAAAATCCTTCCCCCCCTCCCTTTGAGCAGGTGGAACCTCTTGAATAATCCCCCCCCCCCCCCCCCCGAGTCAAAAGTTGTTGAAGCACCTCTGGAAATAAATTTAACTGTTGATGAGGTGGCTGAGGAATGCCAATTAAGGGAGGTGGGGGATTTCCAAACCATGAAATACCCTTGGCAAATGATGGAAAGAACCCAAGAATCTTGGGTTATGCTTAACCAAACAGGAAGAGACAGAAACACTAAGAGAAAAAGGAATGGGAACAGTCTGGTAGTCAAACAGCACCTGGTTCTTCAGGAAAAAGTGGCTTCTGAGAAGTCGTCTGAGTAGATTTAGCCTGAGCAGCCCTCCCTACCACCTTTTTTACCTTTAGGAGGAGGACAAGACTGCCTCTGAACAAAAGCTGGCTTAGTAGGATAGTTCCTTTGGAACGTAGGTACAGGTGAAACAAAAATATGTTTCAGATCCTGTAACTTCTTGCCTTTCTACTGCAGGGACTTGAACAAAGTAGCAGCACCAAACAAACATTTGTTGTCACCAGCAGCATCCATGAACTTAGCATTAATATCATCAGGCAGAGGCTGAAGCCGTAGCCAAGAACATCTCTTCAGAACAGATCCTGAAGCAGCAGCCCTAGAGGAAGCATCTGCTGCATCATAACTACAACTGATGGAATGGCGAGCTACCGAAGAATCCCCTAACAAAGACAAGGCAGAAATCTTACCCTCAAAATCAGGAAGGTCAGAAATTACCTGACATGCCTGAGAAAGGACAGCCAAAACATAGCTAGTCATACGAGTCTGAGAATTAACAGTCTGAAAGGCTACGGTGGCTGAAGTATAAACTTTCTTATCCAGCCTTTCAATGGCCCTGCTGTCCTCATCAGAAGGAAGAAGCTTAGCTGAGGGTAATAATTTTGAAGGGTTATCAGAATCCACAGAGACCACTGAAGGGTCAGCAGATGGACACACGCAAAGGAATTTACAATCACTGGGCACTTCATAAAACTGGTCTGGTTTCTTAGGAGCAGGGGGCTGAGAATCCAGAGCCTGAGAAACAGAAGAAAAAGCATCCAGTAGAGCAGCGGGGTCTAGGAGACTCCATTGGAAGGAGCTCGTAATATCTCCTCGGCACTTGAGACATCTGGGAACAATCCCATTTAAAAAAAAACTCCATCATCCTAGCAATGGTATCCCCAAAAGAAATCTCCTCAAAAGGAGATTCAAGGACTAGTAGAATCCTCTTCTTCAGAACAGTACTCTAGAGGGGAAGGAATCTGGGTAGAACAGGCCAAGGATCCCTCATCCGAATCCTCTACTTCTTTTTCAAAGGAATCCTGATCCCTATATCTTTTGAGGGGGAAATGACCAAGGAGGAGCTGGAACAGAGACCCCCCCAAAGGAGGCTTCAAAGCCATAAGGGCATTAAATAAGCCCTGTGTAAAATTTTGCCATTCACTTTGAGGGTCCTTGGGAGCAGAAGAAACAGGTTTTGTCTTTTGCTTCTTTTTTAAGGGTACGTCCAGCTTATGAAATGCAGAAGGCTTCAACGTCGGTCTACACTTAGTAATAGTAGTCGGGACTCCCTTCCTCACCAAAATCTGAGGACCCCCCCCCCCCAGGCACAATCTGAGGACCCCCCCCCCCAGGCACTTCAGTAATAATCAGCTGTGGTTCCCCCTGCAAGGCCTCCTAGGACTTCTGAACAGCCGGATCCTTGCTGGCCTCCAAAACGGTCACGGCAGAGGAATCTAACCCAAAAACTGGGTGAACCTCCAGGCTTTCATCAGTCTTGAGTAAGCTGTCCCATGTAGGAGGCACAGCCAAAGAATCCAACCTAACATTTTTGGCTTTCTTCGAAGACTGCTTACTCTCAGGCTAAGAAGTACCCTCCATAGCATCTTTCACTAAAAGCTTGAGCTGCTGGCTTTCTAAATAGTGAGGGAGGAAAGATGACTGCATAAGGTCTTGGGTACAAAGGCTTGACAAATATTGCAGGATGTATGATCATGAGAAGACCATAAACAAAATAAGCACTGCTCGTGACAGTCTTTATGTGGAATCCATCTCTCACACTGGCAATAACCCTCACTGGATTACATGAAATCCGATAAACAAAAGCAACAAAAGATGAGCAAAAAACCCCAACGGGGCACTTATCTCAATGGCAAGGTAACCAACAATGACTTAGGCGATGACACGAACAATCAGAGATGGCGTTCAGAGTAGGGACAAAGAAGCTCTGAGGATGGTATGTCTGGATGTCACCTTTATGGCCCTACATTATATGTGAGAAGCACACGTGTGACATACGGCATACCTTATGGCAAACTAAAAGCTTTGTTATACTGGCTGTATGTTGGGCTGCCTTTAGCAGGGGATCTCACATGCTATAGATACTGCAACAGTGAATTGGAAAAAGATCCTTGGGTCCTCAAAATGGGTGGAATTTAAACATCCCCTGTAGTGCAGTCAAAGCAAAATTCAGCTCTTCTTCTTGATTGCACTTCCAAATTACAAGTGTTTAGAAACTGTGTGAATTGGGGTCCATGTGACCAGTCTTACAGATACTTTAGGAAGGTGCATTCTTGAAGAAGGCAGCAGCAGCTACTGATCTGACTGAATAGGTCCAACCTTCCCCAGTCAAAATTGCTTTCTTGTACTTTAAATGTAATGCACTCACATACGCACTAACAGTCTGTTTCATCTAAGGATAACTCAGTTTTCCCTGCATAAAGGACAAAAAATGATAAGACTGCCTAATATATTTGGTTCTGTCAATGCACACACAGCAAAACTCTTTCCCACTGTTGTCATCCTTAGAGAAAGAAAGAGATGATGTTTTGAACAACCCTACAAATTCTTAACTGCATGGATCATCGTTCCTTACGCACAGTTACTTGAGCTGGCAGATGCTCATGGTTTGTTGCTCACTTCAGAGATTTAGTACTTTAGACCTTGTAATTTGCTTTGTTTTTCTTCACAGCTTGCAGACCCCTGCAGAAAGAGCAAGACAGGTGTTTTGCTGCCTAATACTTGTCATTCTTTCTCTGAGATGCAGTGACTTCATACAGTGAGAATAACAAAGTGCTTACAGTGTGTAAGGGTGATCTTACCTCACTGCAAAAACACAAACTTTTTTTTTTTTTTAATTTTGATTAATTTTTGTCACTGTGCTATCTCATCTGCCTGTTGTTCAAGAGCTTGTGTACTCAAGCTGTCAGTTAAGAAGAATATTTGCTAAGCATTTATGATACTGACTTGGAAGCTTCAAGAATTTAGAGTAGATTTCTCACACACACTCGCACACCTTTCTAGTAGCGTATTACATAGTCCAACCACTATTAACATTCAGTTTGGCACTGAATCCTAAATGGTCACCTACTGTCAACTTTCATGTGCAGGTTATTTGACTAAATGTCTAAATTATCCTCCCATTCCTGATGGGCCCTCTGTAGATAACAGCATCTGTACATGAAGGAAACAACCTTTCATTTGACTACAATTTACCAATTATATTCCACACAACAACTTTAAGTAATATACTGTCATGTTAATACCTGGTTCATTGGTCATAGCAGACCATGTCAGATACATGGTATAAAGAGTGATGATTGAAGACTGTAGCAGACCAGATCTTGGTTGTGATTCCTAGGGATGCGAAGAGAAGCAATAAAACATTAAAATAAAATGTTTTAAACCCAGATTAACTCCTTAAAAAATCAAATGTGACATCATAAAATGCAAACCTAGTTATAGTATAGTTCTGATATGTTCAATCACACATCAAGTCCAACAAATGCAGACAGTGCTCGTCAAGCTACAAAATATTCATCAAATGCATGCTCATTTCTGAGGTCCACAATATCACCACTGTGAAAGAGTAAATGAGGAGAATCTCCACATCCACATTTTTTTTTATCCTAGGGCCCCATGTTCCCACTACTGTAACCCTTGTTCATCAATACCCCATCAACCATTGCTTTATTCTTCCTCCCAACTCCTGATGCCCAACTACAGACATGAGCTGCATTTATCAACCAACCAAGGGTTAGGAGACCTTTTTTGTTTATTCCCAAACCTTTCCTTTTTCTTTGTGAATGTCTAGAAAGCATGTAGTGCTGGACACTGTGTTGGCATGTGAGTGTGTGTTGTTCATGTGCACATTCGTGCATGTGTGCATACCTACAAATTCCAGCGACAGTGCTTGTGCCTTGGTAGTCTCTCTCTACCAGAGTTCCATGTTACAGGAAAGTATTGCTGTGTAAGAACTTACCATAACTTTAGATATCCTTCTCTTCTACATCTTGCTGTATCCATAACACAAGGGAGTTTGCCTCTCGTGAACTCTCGTACGTCCGGCCATTACACAAAAGTTAAATGCTACCCCTAGGGTGCGTGTGATGTCCCGTGTCTCTCCCTGTGGATGTTGGTCGCAAACGGACATCTGGTATAAAGTGGATGTCAGCAAGTACATTCCTCAAATTATTGCTGCTGGAATCAGTGGCTACGGAGTGTTTACTCCAGCAGTCAGGCAAGTGTGAGGGGGAAGGTTGGGTGGGAAACTATACAGCAGCGTAGAGAACAGAAGGACATCTAAAGTTATGGTAAGGTCTTACACAACAATACTATGTCCTTGTATTTGTATGCTGCTGTATCCATAACACAAGGGACAGTGCAAAAGTTCCTGTCCTATGAAAAGGGTGGAGAACCAGAAGCACTTTCCACAAACCCATGAAGGACAGCTCTGGCAAATCCAGCTCTGGCTCTAGAAACAATGTCCAATTTGTAGTGCTTAGTGAATGTGTATACACAGGACCAAGTTGGCTGCTTCGAAAATAGCAGCTGTGTCCAAACCTTATAGCCCTAGTGGAGTGTGCCTTTATTGGGGAGGTGAGCAATCTACCATGGGTTGTTTAACAGAAGATGGTTATAGATATCCAAGAGGGTATGGTTTGCTTGGAAACAGGGTGCCCCAGGGCTCTTGGGTAGAATGAGATGAACAGCCTGTCTGACTTGTGGATGGGTTTGGTCTTGGCCAAATATCTGAGTTGTCTGCGGTACATCCAAGAAGAGAAGTACCCTTTCTGCCAGGTTTTGTGCAGAGGGGAAAAAAGTTGGCAGGTGGATAGCCTGGTTCAATGACAGTTCATTGACCACTTTAGGCATGAAGGTTGGACTGGTATGTAAACATACCCTGCCCTTTTGGAAGACAGCGAAAGGGGCAAAGGCCATAAGGGCTTGAAGTTTCAAAACCCTTCTGGGTGAAGTGATGGCCACCAAGAGTATAGTTTTTCAAGTGCAGTGTTAGAGGAAGAATCTTTGGCTGGTTCAAAGGGTGGAGAGTCAGTTTCTCCAGAACAAAATTTCGATCCTAGGAGGCAGAAGGGGCTTTCTTGGGGGTCTGAGATGTAGTTCCCCTTTCAAGAAAAGTTTAACTACTAGCCTTGAAGCCAAAGGTGGTGCCAGTGGCAGGCATGCTGAGATGGCAGACAAATGGGTTTTAATGGAGGAATAGGATAGTCCAGACTTCCATCACATCACAGGTAGGACAAGATCACTGGGGGCTCTGCAGTCAGTAGTTGCAAGTTGTCTTTCTGACACCACACAGAAAATCTCTTCCACTCAGACAAGTGAGACTTCCTGGTAGTTAGTTTCCTGGCCTCCTACAAAACTGGAAGCACATCCTCTGTGCATAGGTGTCTAAAGGGAATCAGCACCCTATAACCCACAGTGTAAGATTCAGTGTGGACAGCTAGGGGTGTAAAAGTGTGCCCTTCTCCTGTGTGAGCAGGTCCATTTGGTGGGGTAACTTGTGATGATTACCCTTGGCTAGATGCAGTAATACGGGGAACCAATGCTGCCTTGGCCAACAGAGAGTCACCAGCAAGATTTGAGGCTGTTCCTTCTGAATTGTCAGTAGGGCTCTTTGTATGATAGGGAAGGGGGGATGCATAAGCATGCATCCCCTCCCAAGGGATTGAGAGCATATCCACCCCTCCATGCTTTTGAGTGTGATGTCCTGGATCAGAAGCTTGGAAGCAGTCTGTTGATGGGGGAGGTGTGAGACAGGGTCACAGTCCTGCTTAATGAGTCTGCCATCACATTTTCTGCAGAAGGGATGTACACCATTTGGAGGAGGATCTGTCTTTTAAGGGCAATTTCCTAAGCCTGCAGTGCCAGCCTGCACAGGAGGTAGGACCTTGTCCCCCCCTGTTTGTTGATGTCTGTACACCACCTCAGACTGCCTGGCAGAAGCTGATCTTTGAAGATAATCAAGGCCAATATCAAGGCTCTCACTTTCTAGATATTGATGTGGTCTTTCTGTTGAGTGAGGGACCATGTGTTCCTCACTCTCCATTTTCATATGGTTGCACCCCATCCTGTGTCTGATGCATCTGTAGAGAGATCCTGATTAGGGGGCAGGGGTTGTAAGGGCAGGCCAGGATTTGTCTGGATCTGGTTTATCCACCATTCAGTTCCCTGCCAAGGCATGGAAGCATGGGGACCATGAAGTCTAGAGGATGTAGGTGTTACTTCCAGATTGTTCTCAAGTACCATTAGAACTTCATGTGAAGCCTTGCCACAGGTACAATGGGGATGGTCAAGGCCATGAATCCTAAGATTCTGAGAAATTCCCTGGCTGAAATTAATTTGACAGGAAGTAGTTCCCTGAAGTAAGAATCAAGAATCACAATTTTTCTGGGAGAAGGCAGGCCATCATCTCCCTTGTCAGAATCCGACATCCCAGAAACACCTGATCCTGTGAGGGTACGAATGATGATTTTTTTGAGATTTCTGGTAAATCCCAGATCTGTCAAGAGGGAGATGGTGAAGTCCAGGTGTTGTAAGGCCGTGGTACTTTATGTAGCCTGAATGAGGATGTCATCGAGGTAGGGGAAACATTGTATTTCCTTTGTCCTGGCAAAGGCCATGAATGGAGCCAGACTTTTGTAAATACCCTTGGGTCCGTAGAAAGACCAAATGGTAAAGCACAGAACTGAAAGTGTACAAAATCCACTGAGAAGCGGAGGAATTTTCTGAAGAGGGGATGGATTGTGATATGTAAGTAGGCATCCTTTATATCCAAAGATACTAAGGCCTGTGGAAGGATCAGGAGCTGAAGGGGTAGGTAGACAGAGCATCCAAAAGAAGGGAACCTGGAGGAAGGTGTTGAGGTGTGAGAACAAGGATTGGTCTCCAGGGACCTTCCTTTCTGAGGACCAGGAAAATTCTGGAGTAAAATCCCTTTCCTCTTGCATGTGAAGGGACTTCTTGAATTGTTCCCTGAGCAAGAAGTTCCTGCAGGACTGGTGGGGAAAAGGGTAGTTGGTCTTGAGGGGGCTGAGGAATACCTTTGGGAGTAAGTCTGGCCACCCAAGTCATAAGTATCCCTGTTTTATGACAGATAGGACCCAAGAGTCCTGGGTTACGTGCTTCCAAGTGGGGAGTGATAGTGAGAGGTGCATGGAAACAGGGGTGTCTGGGTGAAGTGAATAGTAACAGGCTACCAGGCTTTCCCCTGAAAGGGCTCTTTGGAAGTAGGAGTGGAGGGAACAGACCTGGAAGGGGGCCATTTCCTGTGGTCCTTTCTAGTTTTAGCTGGCATTTTCTTAGCTGAGGTTCTCACAGAGGAGGTTTTGGCAAGGTAATTCCTTAGAAAACGTGGAATTGGGGAGACAAAAATATATGCCTCAATTCATGCACTTCCTTGCCTTTAGTCTGGAGGGCCTTGAAGAGGTCAGCAGCAGGTGTACCAAACAAGTTTTTGTCTGGGGGTGTGTCCAGGAGTTTTGACTTGATATCATCAGGGAGGGGGCTGTGACCTAAGTGAAGAGTATCTCCTGATGACAGATCCAGGGGCAGCAGCCCTAGATGAAGCTTCTATGGCATCATAACTGCACTTGAGAAAGTGTTTGGTTACTTGAGTGCAGGAATTTAAGAGAGTGGATATTTTGGCCTTGGCTGGGCAGTCACAGAGCTCCCCCAACTGTCTGACCACATCTGCCATTAGAGCCAGAGAGTATTTGGCTGTGTGTGTCTAGTAGTTGATGGCTCTTACTACTAAAGTGGCAGAGGTGTATACTTTTTCCCCAGACACTCCATCAGCTTGCTCTCTATCAGAGGGCAGTAGAGAGGTGGAGGGAAGTAACTCTGAAGTTTTATCAGCAGCTACAGGGATAACTGAAGGGTCTGCGGATGGGGCTTTGTACAGGAAGTTAGCTTCATCAGGGACCTTATAGAATCTATCTGGGCATTTGGGTGCAGGGGGCTGCAAATCAGGATTTTTTGAAGCATCCAGGAAGGCAGGGTGTACAGGGGGTACACAGCAGAGGGGTTAGGAGACTCCAGTTGGAGTAGTTCATAACGTCTCTTTTGGGTCTTGGTGACCTGACTACTGTCCTACTTGAAGAAATTCTGCATTTATGTAATAGTCTCCCAAAAGTGAAGTCCTCTCCGGGAAGTCTGTGCTATTGGACTCCTCCTCTGGGGAAGCATACCCCAGAGGGGAAGCAATTTGAGAACAGTAAGTGAGAAATTTACCATATGATGAATCCTCTTCTCCAGAGTGGACACTGGGGGCAGGTCTCTTAGGGGTAGAGGCCGAAGGGGCCTGGACTGGAGCTGGGACTGGATGCAAGGCCAGGAAGGCATTTAGAAGGCCTTGGGTGAAGGCCTGCCAATCTGGAGGCTGTTAGACGTAAGGTGTTGTCAGCTGGTGAGCAATATGCTTAGTTTTTTCTTTTCTCTTTTTATGCGACTCTGATGCTGAAGAATCAGATATAGTGAAGGGTAGGAAGGTCGGAAGGCACTCCACAACATCTGACACTATATAGGTTCATAGATGTGTACTAGGCTAATGGCCCTGGAGCCTTTACAAACCTACCCCATAGGGTTACCCTGGCATCGTGCCACCCGACCTTAGTTCCCAGTGCCTCTGTCGAGTAGAGCCACTGGAGTAATCCCCAGCGTGAAACCTCTATTTCCCATCCACACATCAAGATTTCTCTTGAAGAGGGCCAGTGAGGTGCTCTGACATACATGGGAAATCTATTCCATAGCATGGGCAGTCTCTGGGTTATGAACCTGCCCCTCCAGCATGTTCTGTTGATTGTGGTAATGAGGTTGAGGTCTCTGGAGCGTGTGGTGCGGAGGGATTGGGATTTCTTTAGATGTAGCATTTCTAACAGAGCTGGGCCAGACATGACTTTGTAAGTCAAGCAGAGATTGCCTATAAGTAGGCGATACGAGACCGGGAATAGTTGGGAGTTTTATTTTAGTCTGTCCATACAGGACAAGTGTTTAAGGCCTAGGATCCTCTCTGTGAGGTACTTTTGTGACCTCTCCAGTTGCTGAAGGTGTCTAGTGAGGTACATGCCAAATGGGGCACTGTACTCTGATTGGCCTAATGAGGAAAAAGTAGGAGACAATGACATCTTTCTTCCTGGATGCAAAACCCTTAATAATGAGATGTGCCACATAGAAGGACTTTCTGACCACAATGGCAACGTGGTGGTCAAAAGAGGTTGCTGTCGACCTGTGTTCCCAAATCTCTTATAACGCCTTCTGTGTTCAGTGGATTACCATTGCTATGGTAATTCATGGGAACCGGGTTTTTCCCAAAGGGGATGACAACACATTTTTTGACACTGAGCTTAAGGCTATGGTTCTGACACCAGTTGCTGTTCTGACACCAGTTGCTGGTCTCAGTAAGGCCCTTCTATAGGATGTCAACATCACTTGGGGACTTAATAGCAGCTCCCAACCTGCAATTGTCTGTGGACTTTGTTAGCTAGAGTCCATTCATGTTGGCCTGGACTTCAGATAAGTAGATCTGAAACAGGAGAGGACCCAGGACCAAACCCTGGGGGACTCCACTCGGTCAGCAGTCTGACTTGGAGTCCGCTACTTTCAAACCATGGGTTCTGTGAGCCAGTTTGCTACCCACCTAGTGATACAGGGGTTGATGCCTAGTTTAGAGTTTTTCTATGACTCCTGAGTGGGGAATGGTATCAAAGGCCTCGGTCAGATCAAGGTAGGCTGTATGAACCAACTTGCCTTCATCCACAGCTCTGGTGACTGACTCAAAGTTGTCGACCAAGTTGAGCAGGCATGATCTACCCTTCACAAAACCAAACTGTGGGGGATCCAGTGTTTGGAGAGTCCCTATATCCTTGTTAATTAGGTCCATGATGATGCGTTCCATAGCTTTGCATATCAGAATCGTCAGGCTAATGGGGCGATAGTTCCCAGGGTGTAGTTGCTCTTCCTTTGTGGAGAGGGATGACTGTAGCAGTGCACCACTTGGTACGGACAAAGCCTGAGGAGAGGCTGTGATTGAACAGGGCACACGGGTGAGGTGCCAGTTCACTCTGTAGTTCATGCAGAACACAGCCAGGGATATTGCCAGGTCCCATAGAAGCTGTACTCTTGGCCTTGGACAGTGCTGTTGTAACCTGTGCAGCAGTAATACTGGGTGCCTGGCAATCTACTGGTATTGTGATATATCTTCCCACACTAGAATCTGAGGGACCCCACGTAGACACTCTGAGATTATGAGCCTGAGTTCCCCCTTGGCGACCGAAATGGACGCCTACAATTCTCTGGGATGTCACCTCTGGTGCTATCCGCCAAAGGAAGATCCAAGGACTCCGGGCTTTCACCGGCCTCAAGAGGTATGGCTGGAGTGGAGGGCACAGTAGTCAGTTCAAACCTAAACTTTTTTGCCTTTTTGACTGAAGGCTCATCCAAGGAACCAGGCACGGGATCCATGCCAGAAGCTAACCATTTAAGTCTCTGATTTTCTAGGTACAATTTTAATGCTGCTAATCGGCTTCTAAAGGTTTTGGGGACGAAGGCCTGACAAAAACTACAGGTGGTGTGGTCATGTTCTTGGCCTAAGCAAAACTGGTCAAGCTCATACAAATCCTTATGTGGAATTTGCTTTCCACACCTACACTTGCCCTTTCTACCAGGCATGAACCTAAAGCAGTAGCAAGCAATTAAAAGACCCTATGATGTACTTATCTGAAGTTGGATGGTGCAAAATCCCTTTTTCCGAAAGAGCAACGACCAGAGCTGGCAGTCACACAGGTGTTAGAAAAGTTCTGAGGAGGATGTGTGCTGATGTCCGCTTTATATCAGATATCAGTTTACAACTGACGTCTGCAGAGAGACGCAGGACGTCGCTAGCACCCTAGTGATAACATTTAACTTTTGTAGAACGGCCGGACATACAAGAGTTCACTAGAGGCAAATTCCCTTGTGTTATGGATACAGCAGCATATGAATAGAAGGGCATCTGCCAATCCAGGGTCTTCCCTCAGATGGAGTTCTTGGTGGCAGGATTCAACTAAGCCCCTTTCCATTGGCCAGGTAAGCAAACATGACACTTAACTACACTAAATAGAGCTCAGGGTTTTCAAAAAAACTACAAAGAATACACATTAAACAGGTATGTTAACTACATTAAAACCAACCACCTACTAATGGACTTGTCAAAAACACAGACCTACTAAAGGGCCTTGAAGTATTCACAGTAAATAGAGGCAGTGTCAAAGGACTAAGGCTAAAAAAGGCAATCACTATTAAAATTTTTAAGATATTCAAACTTGGAAAATAAATGTATTAGAAATATCTTGGATCAAGAAACTTATGGAGTGGACAATCAATGGAAGTATTTCCAAGCAATAAAAAAGAAACACACACAAAAATGCAAAACATAAGAAATTTTGAGAGAAAGAAATGAAATTGTGCTAACAAAACACACTGTCAAGACTAAAGGTCCAGGCTGTAACTGTTAGTAAATGGCATGGACCACTGACCAAGATGCCACAGCATAAAATTAGTGATATAGAAACATTTATAAAACACACAAAATGTACAGCATTACTCCTGTTAGAATG
Source organism: Protopterus annectens (assembly GCF_019279795.1). Classification (NCBI taxonomy): domain Eukaryota; kingdom Metazoa; phylum Chordata; order Ceratodontiformes; family Protopteridae; genus Protopterus; species Protopterus annectens. Next base: position 130,541,988 of record NC_056726.1, on the reverse strand, counting down.
CCACTGAAATGCACTGAAAAGAAGCTTATTAGCTTACTGCCAAAAGAAAATAATGCAGTTAGCTAATCACACTGGATTATAAACAATGGAGTTTTATCCAATGCACAGAGTTTTCACTCTGAACTACAAACATCATATGTCAGTTCAAACACTACATAAATGAATATAACTGCACATTACAGCACAGGTCATGTTATCTAACTCCTACTGTTGCACTATTACATTCATCTCAGAAAATCTTGGCTGCTAACCTCTTCTGCTTATAAGCATACACCTACTACTTCCCCCATCTGCCCTATATATCAAACATTCACTTTTCCCGTTACTAACTCTTATTAGAGCTCTTACTATGGTACAACGTCTACTGCTTTCACCGTTACAATTTTTCTCCATATCTGTGTATACTACATCCATTCTTCTGGCTGAACCATATTTAACTTGCTTAGAACACCTGTATATTATACAATGTACAATCCTGGTCCTATTTTTTCAACTTTCTTGTAAACACGTGTGTATTTTTTCAAATCTATGTTATGTCACTATGCAGCAGAATTTAGTTACATCTTTAATGTTACTTTACTGTTATGTATGTAACCCAGGCTGAGTCTGCAAATGGTCAAATCTCGTCACTGCTCTACCCGGTTAAACAAAACAAAAGAAAAAGAAATAAGCAAAAAAAAGATGTTCCTAGTGTGAATATCTTAGCCACTAAAAACAAGGTAATACAGACAGCATGATTCAAAAACAGCCTGGGAATAACACTGGAAAAAAAATGGGTTAATGCAAAAAGGAACAATACATGTGGAAAACTGATTGGGGTACCCTAGCAAATAAAAGCATGGAGCTTCAAAGTCCTCAAGCTAAGACCATCAACGGTTTCTAGGAAAAGGATTTTCCAAGAAAAGCATCTTAATTCTGTCAAAAAGACTGACTAAAACTATATAAGTTATTAAGCCAGTCACAAAACTGAGCTCCCAGGGTAAAGCCACTGAAGACTCCCCACAATAAATAGCATCTATATTACAAAATCGTATGCTTAGGTTGTCGAATGCCGAAACGCCAACATCTAAATGTCGAACACTCAAAACTGCGACCAGCCAATTACAAGAATTTTTCCCGTGAAAAAATTTGCTTGGCCAACAAAACATACTCTAAAACCCTAATCAACTGTTCCCCCGACGTGAGGGGGCTATGCCCCCCACACTCCCCCAACTGAATATACCAACTCCGAGATTGCGCTACATCGGGGAAAAGGGCAAATCCCGGATGACGGCCAAGTGAATTTTTTCCCTGGGAAAAAAATCTGCGTAATTGGCTGGTCACGGTTTTGAGCGGTCGACATTTAGGTGTCGACGTTTAAGCGTTTGACGCAGTAATAGGAACCCGATAAATGTAACATTTACAACAATCCAACTTTCCTTACAAGTATTTTTTTGTCCCCCTTGTGACATCATTTTACCGTACGGGCCCACCAGCTTGCCTTCCATCCCGCTGGACTCTGCTGTGATGTTGCTGTAGCCTGTAGTGGATTCTAAAGGTTATTTTGGGGCTCAGCCATCACTGCTTTCTTCCTGAGGATGGTTCTTTAAATGTCCTACCTTACATGCACTCCATTTATCTTTGATTGCAACTCCTCTCTTTTGAACCATACCTCCCCCCTATGGGAATGTAAGTGACGAATGCTCCCCCACACAGGATGGGCATTCCCATCCCTCCCAGTTAGTCACACGAGCCACTAACTGAACCCATGTTGACTAGGCTGTAGTTAGGACTTTATCCCACTATGCCACCAGAGTGGCCTACTTTCCTTATATGGTTATGAATGGCTAACAAGGAAAATAAATGAGGGAATGAGGTTTGATATGTAAACAACAACTCCATAAAAAAATGCTTGAGATAATTCAAACAGTCCTAAACAGTAGTTAAACAGGAACTAGACCCCTTATCTTTGATCCAGAATAAAAAGTTTTACACTCAAGGGTTGTACATGAAGTTTGCAAAAAGGTTTGACTGTAATAAGGATCTAAGTAACTCCATCAGAAAGTGATAATGGAAGACATGGCTCCTCTAAAGCAGCCACATTATCATGTTCAGTGGCATTCTGAGGACTAGCCAGTAGAGGAGAACACTTACCTGTCATAGTGCTTTCCTAAGACTTGAACAACAAAGCATACCTGTAAAGAAATATTTTTATATCACCGAACGCCTGCCTCACCTCTGATGTGCAGCAAATATCTAGGCCTACTAGCACTACAACAGATGAGCTACAGAGCGAATAAGACTGTGATAGCTCTACTTCCACTTGTCACTCAAGAATGGTGGCTAAAGCAGTCTTTACCTACAGCTTCTCAAGAGTTAAATGACTTGATGCTAAATGATTGTGAAACTGAGTTCAATACTGAAGAGGAGGTGGCCATGGACAGGGATACATTATCAGGGGTGTGAAAGACTTGTCAACAAGGCAGAAATGTTTGCCTGATGCTTATCATACTGTTATGAAATACAGCCATCTGCCTTACGCAAACATCCTCTGATGGCTGCCCCTTTACTCATTATTTTGAGCAATAGATTTTTAGTGTCACCACACTTACATCTCTACTACGTAAAATATAATCAGGAAGGTCCTGCATTTCAAATGACATTTCTAGTAAGTTGCTGCATTAAAAATGTTGGCAGTTCTTGAATTCAGTTGCACTGTGCTTAAGACCAAAACAATACAAATAGTGATTCTGCTTTAGCATCTTGCTACTGCAGTCTGACAGACAATGGTAATGGTTATTTGTAATGTATGCAAACAGCATAGTCAGTAATGATGCTATTTGAAGCTTATCAGCTTCTCACCAGTGTCACACTAGAAAAAAGGATTTTAAACATGCCTTAACATGCTCATGCAAACATCTGACTTTACTAATAAAACAAGTAGTTTTTTTGTGCTCTATGTTAAGGGTTACTGTTGTAAGTTAAAATGTAGGGCCAACATTATTCCTCTTTTTATGCTATTGTTGACCATGATACCCCAACTAGGCTAGGGGCCTCTTCAGGGGAGAAAAGAGGGTGACAAACTTTTTGGCCTCCTTTCACCTCCTTACTTTGTGTTCAAAAGTACCCCCTACTTTTTTTTTTCTTTTCCCTTTTCTTCTTCAGAGCCTTTGTTCCTTCTTCATTTGCTCATGTTATAATCGCCATTTTTTTGCTATTTTACCTTTTATTTTTTGCTTTTCAAACTTTTTCTTTTTTTTTTGATTTTTTCTTTTGTGTTCACTTTTCTCCTTATCAACTTTTTTGGCATTTCTTAGTATATTTCAGTTTTCTTCTGTATGTTGTATTTTTACTGTTTTTATTGTTTTTCACTGCTTTTTTAGTCTATATTTTTTGCTGTCTTATTTCCTACCTGCTATTTAAATAAACAAAAGCCTATTTCTAATTTTCTCTGTTTTAACTGTTTTAAAGTTGTTTTTTTTGCTCTGCAAAAAAAAAAAAAGCTGTTTTTTGTTTTTCCTGCTACTTTATAGCATTTTAGTTAAGTAGTTTCTCCCTTTTTCTGCTTGTTTAAAAAAAAAAAAACTGTTCAATTGCTTATTTAGATTGTTGAAGTTTCAAAATCCTGGGTTTTGGAAATTGCTCCCATTGGGCCCATTTGTCCTCTCTGAGTCTTAGTTTGGGCTTTGCTGTAGTTTGCTCTATTTTCTGCTGTTTGTACCCACCTCCCCTTTCAGCTCGCTGTACTGGAACTGGTGATCCAAGCAAGTAGCAGCTTTTTTGCAGAGGCCCTAGCTCCTTTAGAGCCTGCCTTGTGGTTTTCCGCCCAGAGGCCATTAAGCTTTCTTGAAACCTTCCTCAGCTCTGCACACTGCCCGCGCCCTTTGTTTTGCTTTACTGAACCTGAGCTAAAACTGCTGCATTCACATCTGTTAGTATTGCTACATTTTTACACATCTTATTTTAAGCGACTGCATTTGCACTTATTACTAATTGTTGCAATCTGTTTGCATTTTACACACTTAATTGCTTTTTACCATTTTATGTTTTCAATTTTATGTTTGTTTTTTTCTTGTCTTAAAGTCTTTTTGCTTCCGTTTTTTTGTTTTTTCACTTTCTGTTTTTCCTCCATAGTCCTGTTAGAAGACTCTTGTTTTTTGTGTTTTTAGTGTCTGCCTGTTCTTTATCCCTTTTATTAAGTAAAGGATGTCTTTGCTTTTTTGTTCCATGGGAGTAGGAAGCACAGTTCCATTTTGCTCCTTGAAGGAGGGTTTCAGCCAGATGGCTTAGTGTCAGCCTTAAATTAATTAAGCCATCTTTTCCTAGGATCCCCTGCTTGAAAAGGCAATCTCTTAGTAAACTTCGATTACCTCCAGCATATCCTATAACTGAAAGTTCATCTTCCTACATTACTTCCTACCTTCCTGCTATTCATCTCTCCTTAGCCTAAAACTCTTAGCTAACACAGTACTTCTATCTAACAAAATATCATTTCTACTTCCACTACTTCTAAAAACTCTTGTTATAGACTATGTTTGAAAGTTCTTTTACTACTTACTACTAGTATGTCGAGGAGGGAATGTTTACTCTCTCTATAGTAAAAGTATGACCCTCCTTCTCCCCAGGCGTTCAAATACATGCCCTAGTCCTGCGTATCTACTGCAAAACTCTCATACTCACACAAACATAGGAATCCTCTCAACAACTGGAGAAACCTGCCACCTCGTGAATATTCAAACAATTATGGACAAGAGTAGGCACACAAGGACACAATAACTCCACACAACACAACACCTCGAGGCAGAGATACCAAACAATACACTCAACTACAGGTACACCAACACACCAAACAGACGTACCCACCAATGACAGACAAACAAGTAAACAATACACACACACAACCCAAAAACACCAAGTCACACCCCCACACAAACAAACAACTACATACACCACAAGACATACAGGGTCACACATCACATTCACCAACACCAAACAGAGGCCACTGGCCAGACAAGATTACAAACACCATAGGCCACCCACACGGTGATTCCATAGTCAGACACACCAGAGTCAGAACCAGGAAGGTCAAAAGTCCAACAAAATGCCTGACGGCCACATAACGCCTAGAATCGAGTCAGACTCTGAGCACTCAGGCCTTGACAGTAGTCATTGTCCACTCGTCAGTGTCCTGCACGCTGTCTGACACCGCACCGACCCTTACCTCTAAGGGACTCCCACCTTGGGCGTCGAGCAGGTCACAATACGAGCTGAGGCAGATATGACCTTGACCTTGAGCAGTATCCTACCTCACCCTCTGCATAGGTACGATTATGTCTGTCTGACATTAGCTTTAATAATTGGCTTAATGCAAGTTGTTCAAAGTAAGGACAGATGACATGCCTGTGACGCAAGCATGATGAATTGACAAGCTGCTTTGCAATCCTTAAGGCTGTCTGTCTCAGGCAAGGGCCTCCCTGGGCCCCCTGGCAGGGACAAGCTTGCCACCAAAAATTTGCCTTGCCCTGCCTCAAAAAATAAACCTACCACCCTAGAACACCAAAAAGGAGGAAGCTTTTTAGGCAAATGCTCATGCTAGAACTGTCCACCTCTCAATAAAAAGGAAAAAACTAAGGGTTCTCAATATCCAGAACAAAGTCATCTCTGTGACACTGACATGTTTGAGGGCATGGAGATGACACTTCCCAAGATGGAACAGGTGTCTCCTCCTGGTTCAACCCACCCCCCAAATCCCAACATCACAAAGAGGCCCCATATCCAAGGTTGGTGGCAGGACATTATGCATCGGCAAGAATACCTGCATATTAACCATAGAGACCATCCAGGTGCAATTTGTAGCAGGCAAGCTGCCCTGCAATTTGTAGCACATTGAGGACCACCACCTCTCCCTCTCAAACATTTAGGAGCCTTCCTCATCTACCCAAATACCATATGGGAACCAAACACCATCCCTAACTAATATAGACTGGGAAACCTATTGTAAAAAAAATCATACTCATCCTACAACTACAGGGTAACCTAACAAAATGTGAAATGGAAAACTACAACAACCCCACAAACCAGAACAAACTAACTTAAATCATCATCATAACGAAACATGGATCAACATCAACCAATTGAGTACACCTTCACAAATCTGGATAGATCTGATCAACAACTGATCACAAAATGACCTCATCACTCTACCCAAACGATGGAGGTCCTTCAAACAAAAAGACCACTGGAAAAAAAATCCCCACCCTGAAACAAGTGTCAAAACAAACAAACTTCTCTGAGCAGTTAAGACAAATTCAAAAAAAAGTGGTACTCTTTAAAATATAATGCCTTCTACCCAAACCTAACTTACCAAGTTATCAAGGACAAACAATCAGGTGGACCACCTGGACCAATGCAAAAGGTAACTAACTCAACCCTGGTGGACCCCAGCCATAAAAACAAACTCTACAACAAAAGAGGGAAGCTAGCACAAGGATGAACAAACAAAGGAAAAAGCTAAGAAATTTGATCAAAATAAGTAAAAAGGCATAAGTAAATATAAAAAAAATAAAAAAAATGAGAAAATCATAAAATACTCAAAAAACTAAAAGCTATCCTAAAAACCCTCATAAGCTAAGGAAGGAAAATGGGAGAAACCTCAAAGATATGAGAATTATATTGAAAGAAAATGATTGAAAAACTAGGAGGACAATGAATAAAACTGACTGGTTCTACTGCAAACTGGGTTCAGTGCAGACTTCAAAAAGGAGAGAACATCTCCCCAAAGAGGAGTAGCCCCCAAACATCACAGCCCAGGTGAAATTGCATCACTCCCAGAAAAACACAGCATCCATGGACCGGATGGTGTCCCCAACTGTGTGCTTCACCCACAACTAGACAAGGAAACCCAAGTACAGTTCAGCTGTTTAATCACACCTCACCTCAGGATATTGCGCACTAGTTAGCACAGCCTCGATCACACCCACGGTCACTCAGGGGGTGCCTGGGTGAGACCCTGGAAATTACGACCAGCGGTGCCCAAAGACCCTGGAATCAAAAGAGGAGCCAGGATCAAACTGGAACTCAAAAACATAGACATAGGGAAACTGCGGACTTGAGGATAGTCCATCTTTTGCTTTTGGACCAGAAATCCTGCCTCTTAAACTTGGTTGACTTTTTAGAGACAGTCACCTGGCCAATTGACTTAGGAAAGGCAGTCCATACAGCCTAGGCCAGAGAAAGGCACCTACCTCTCTACAACCTGGCCCAGGCCGACCATCAAAAAAAACTCATACTTGAATGTAAAAATCATCAATGAATGTAAACCCATTGCAACCTGGCTAGCGACAGAACTGCCAAGGGTCAGAACCCACAGGGTGTCACACAGACTCAAAGCCTGTCACAAGTGGTGTCCCACAGGTGTCTGTCCTGGTCCTTGTTCCTGCATCTACTTTTCTTCGAGAAGTACAAACACAGGAGGGAAGCAAACACAAAAGTTTGCATGACTTGACAAAAAACTGATTGATGAACGAAAACACCTGAAACACAGACATCACAGACAGATATCTCCAGAAGGGCTCGGCCCACAAGTTACGGATGGCAGAGCCCATAGCCAAATGTTAAAAAAAAAATATAAATGGAATAGTCTTCGGGAAAAAAACTACCTATAGGAGCACCATATAGGTGACAATCAACTGAGCACAGAAAAGTCATCAGGGGATCTGGGGACCCAAGTTGACAGTAGTCTTTAGTTCCTCATCTCATGTTGCTAAAGTAGTTAGGAAAACCTCCTATCCACCCCTGGATGAAGGGATTCATTCACATCTCAAGGGAGGTCATCCATCCCCCCCTCATCTCACTCATTAGACCTTATGATGATTGAGTACAATGCCCCGCTCGAATGACCTGACCAGACACTTGATGCAGCTTGAAGAAGTTCAAAGTTCCTCACCAAAAAGGAAAAAGGGTCTCAAAAATATGTGACTGAAAGAACTCCAGCTTTATTCAGTCTCATTCAGCTCATACCGTGACCTGTGGTGACCTGTGCCTGACATATAAAGGCCCCACCCAAGATTTGATTTGAATATGCTTCACAAAAAAAAAAAAATTCTCCTCAGAACCACAAGAAGGGAGACTTAAACCTGACACGGGTTATATAAATAAATGCTGGAGGACAGATTCATCACCACCAGAACTCCTATGCTGTGGGAACGGAAATCAACTGCACATGAGGCAGACAGAATGGCTGCTGGCCTTCAAGAGGAGGAATCTTGACCAATGGATGGGAGAGATACCCCCCAGGGGATATAGTGTCAGTGTCACTGCTGACAGAGGCACAGAAAAATGATAGGCATAGTTTTATTCAAACTAAAGGGTGGAAAAGCCACATAACTATGGGCTAGGCTTATAAATGCCCTTGGGCAGATAGCCTAGTATGAACCTATGAACCTATGAACTATTCATAGGGATCACAGCAAATATGGCCAGAGAACCTGGGAACGTCCTCTACTATTTTCAAGCACTAGGTGACGCCATAGGCTGTCCTAGTGCTTGGAGAATTCCAAGATGAACAAGTAAAGGAGAATTATCAAACAGATTCTGTAACAGAGGAGACTGTTACAAAATTGGACTAAGAAGGTCTGGAACTCTTGTGTTGACTGAGATAATGGATAGAACATGCCCCTGCAACTGTTGTGAGCAGTAAGAAAACTTTTTCTCATTTGCACAAAAATAAACAAAAAACAGAAGGATTATGTGAACAAAGCTGAAATAAGACAAGAACTGATGCTAGAACTAAACCAGAAGAGGATACCGGTGTTAAAAATGAAAAAGAGTAATCACATTATTAACATGCATGAAGTTATGGACAGCATTATTTTACCTTTGGGGGGTTAAAGTACAGAACAAAATGCACTGGTACAGCAAACTTACTGTTAACACTTGTTTTTACAGTTTTAACATTACTTTTTACTTTACCTGAAAAAAATAATGAAGTTGAGATAGTTAATTTGCACCATGGTATGGAGTATACTTTTTTAGAAAGTAGGACTGCAGTTAAGGAAGAAAATAAAGTGCAATTCACAATGTCTGACAAAGAGGAACTTGAAGACTTTTTCTGTCTGTAATCAAGTGCATGAAGTTAAAAAACGATGATGAAAGACATGTTTGGACAGGGGGGAGGGGTGAATGTGCATGACAGAAATGCAGCACACTTTAAATTTTATAACTGCAAATGGGAAATTGTAAGGTACTGGGGCAACCTAAAACATGTTTTTTTTTTGCTTTTCGTGGTTATGACTGCAATAAAAGAAAATGCAATGAATATGGACATTTTTGGTTTGACTGTCCAATACTAGAAAAGGAAAGGTTAGAACAGAATATTTCAGAAGACAATTTGGTGATAACTAAGTGAAGATACTGCTAGAGAAAGTACCAGAGAGAGACAACTAAATAAGAAAATATAATTAAGAAGAATGACAGGAACGAAATAGAAAATGTCCTCTACTAACAGAAATGATTAGAGTGCAAGATGCAAACAGATATGCAGCATCAGGAAGTAAAGAAGAAGGGGAGAATTTGGGCTAGGAGTGGATTAAGAAGAAAATGACAAGAAAATACATTTGCAGAAGGCTATGGAAAAGGAAAATAAAAATAAAAATTGGAAATAAGAATGAATCACACTTCTCAAAGGGGTTGAAAATGCATTTTTTCACATTTAATTTTAGGCCCTGGCCTAGCACCAATCATTTGTCTGATCGACACCCACCTGAAGGATATCTATGTCACTGGGGGATTCAGTGATTGTCCCCATCTTGCAGATGTCAGCAAACTTCGTCATCCAGAGGCCTTCCATATTAGACTAGACTTCAAAGAAATAGAATTCTGAACAGGAGTGTTACCAGCACTGAGTCCTGTGGCACATCACTAGTAACTGGTCTCTTGTTGGATTCTGGATTCACCCACTGAACTGCATGTCCTATCCATGAGCCAATTATTTCCTCAGTCTAAATAAATGAATCAGAAAGAATCAAAGCTAGAGCCCAAAGTAAAAACAAGCTACTATGGTGGACATCCAGCATCAACAAACTTTACAATAAATGCAAAAAGTTGCTGTCCAAGCAAACAAAGACAAGGCCCCAACAATGGAAAAGCACCCTCCTCTGCCAAAGACAACTTGTCAGATCCTCTTAGGGCTTCTTTGAGAGAAACTTAGCAAGCACAGCTAAGAATAACCACAAGGCCTTTTGCAGCTACGTACGTAACCTAAAAGATAGGACCCAAGCATGTGCAGAAAGTAAAGTTGTGTACACTTATCATAAATGTAGATGTTCGAGTGTGTTCACTGTTGCAGTCATCACATCTGGGTTACCCTGCCAGGGTAGCCTTTGGCCGGCCCACATACCAGAGGCTTAGTAGTTCTGCGTCGGTTGCTGTTACTTCAGGACTGACGTCAGGTTATTAGTAGTATAAAGCAAGGCAGCCGACATCAGTTTTTCTTGCCCTTTCAGGAGCCCCCAAGTGGGAGCCAGGTTATGGTGGAAGAACTCCACTAGTAGGAAGTAAATACCAAAATGTCCCTTGTAAGGAGAGAGAGAAGAATGGGATGGGGGGAGGGAAACCAGGATTGCAAAAGTGAATACACTCAAAAATTTACATTTATGTTAAGTGTACACAACTGTACTATGTTCTTCGTATTTCACTGTTGCAGTCATCACATTTGGGTTGATTCCCAAAACTGAGGAAAATGGTCGAGGCAGTCAAGGAGACTAGGGGCTGGCTAGGATGCCCTGCAAGACTACAGTGGCAAAGCCTGTCCCGGATTTGGAGAAGATAGGCAGGTGGTAATGTTTGGGGAAAGTGTGAACACCTGTCCAGGTGGCTGCCTCCAGAATGTCCCAGGTGGTGACTCCTCTGAGGAAAGCTGCAGAGGTGGAGGCTGCTCTGGTGGAGTCAGTCCTGAGGCTTTCCATGTTGCTTGCAACAGAAGTGAATGCAGTGTGCTATCCATTTAGAAACTATTTGTTTGGAGATGGCTTTGCCCTCTGCCCCTGCAGCAAAGCTAACCAGCAACTGATCAGACTTTTTGAAGGATTTAGTCCTGTCTAGATCGAATCTGAGCTGTCTGTGCACATCAAGAGAGTGCAGAATCCCCCCCCCCCCGTTCTGTGGGTTAGGAAAAAAAGTGGGCAAATGAATGGATTGGTTGAAAGCCACACTGGAAAGCACTTTGGGCATAAAGGATGGGTTAGTTCTGAGGGATACCCTGTCTGCATGGAAGATGATGAAGGGCTCCACAGCCGTGATTGCTTGTAGCTCGGAAGCCCTTCTGGCTAAAGCGATAGCCAGAAGAAAAGCGGTCTTCCAGGAAAGAAATGTTAACTCTGCTGAAGATGCTGGCTCGAAGGGGGGCAGGGTGAGCTTTTCCAACACAAAGTTAAGGTCCCAAGCTGGGTGGCCTCAAGTTGCTTGCCCCTCTTAGGAATCGTTTGATCAGAGGGTGTGAGAAATGGGGCTGCTCATTTGGGGAAATGAGCAGAGGCATGAATTTTAATAGGGGGAAAAAAGACAGACCACTGTGTAGCAAGTCAGCTAGGTAATCCAGGATGAGAGGGAGGGCTGTGCCATATAGGCTCCCTTAGCCTGAATCCAGGTGCAGAACCTTTTCCATTTGTCAGCATAAGACTTTCTAGTGCTAGGGTGTCTGGCCTCACGTATAACATCTAGATCCTGTTTACTGAGGTTGGCAGACTGATCAGTGGTTAGGGAATAAGCCAAGCTGTCAAATTGAGGGTCTGCAATTGGGATGCATGGGTCTGAGTGAGATGCCATGGTGGCAATGGAGACAGGCTGCGCAGCAGTGGGTACCAGTGCTGGCAAGGCCAGTCTGGAGCAATAAGAATTTTTTTTTCCTCCCTTATTTTGAGCAGTACCCTGATGAGAGGTAGTGGAGCAAAGACACAGACTGATAGATTGACCCCGGGGGAAAGGACAGGGCATCCACTTTCCAAGCCATACAGTGATGCACCCTGGTGCGGAACTTGCTGAGCTGATGGTTGATGTAGCAGGCAAAGAGGTTGACCTTTGGGGTGCCCCATTTCTGAATTATTATGGTGAAGGTTATTTTTTCTGGCTTCTACTCGTGTGGGTCCAGAAGATTTCTGCTCAAGTGATCTGCCAGAGAGTTTAGAGAACCTGGTAGGAATTGTGCTAACAGGTGTAGCTGCATGGCAGAGGCTGTGTGCCAAAGGGTCATGGCCAGCCTGCATAGAGGGTAGGAGTGAGTCCCTCCCTGGTTGTTGATATACTACATCACAGTGGTGTTTTGTCTGTTTTGATCAGGACAGGCCCTGGGGAGAGAAGGGGCCTGAAATCTGTCAATGTGTGCTGGACAGCTAATCTCTTTTTGGTTGATGTGCAGATGGATTTGTTGAAGCCTCCATTGGCCCTGTATGCACCTGCCATCCAGGTGTGCACCCCAGGCAGTGTGATGCATCTGGGTGAGAGTCTGGGCAGCAGGTGGTGATGAGAAAGGTAGTCCCTTGTTGTGGGAGCATGCTGCTGCTCAAAGAAAATCTTTCCTGAGGCAAGGTATCAGTTTCCAGATGTTGTTCGTGTTTCACTGTTGCAATCTTCACACTTGGGTTATCTGCCTGCAGGTAGCCCTCAGTTGGCCCAAATACCAAATTCTTGGGATTTCTGCGTCGGATATAAAACATGTAGCAGATGCCATTATATCAGCTTTTCTTGCCACACGGAAGCTCGAAGCAGAAGCAGTTCGCAAGTGCCGGTCGGCCGCTACCTGAAATTTTCCTTTTGAGTTTCAAACCTGAACTCTTCTAAAGCTAAGTACCCAGTTATCCTTTTTTCTTGCTCTAACCATGGTCAGAAAAAGTTAATTGTCTTGCCTGTGGAAAGCAAATACTTCATAGTTTCATTCTTACTGCGTCACCTGTTTAGGCCCAGACCACGACTTCCCTCGCTGTCAGTTTTGTGCCTTGTTCAACACCCAAGCTATTCGTCAGGCTATCTTTGTCGCTAAATTCTTTTGCTCTCATTCTCCATATTCCGAAATGGCTTCGGTAAGCCATTGTACTACCGATCTTCCGAAAAAACATAAGGATAAAGACAAAGACAGAGACCACAAAGTCCAAAATTGCAGATGATGCTTCTGTTAAGCTAGTCGCCAGTCCGCCGATGCTCTGAGGTGCTTTCGCAGCCCTTGATACCCGCTTCTACAGATTCGCAGGCCTCTACTGATACCCATTCGGAGTCCGGTATGCCATGAGATGCTTCTTCGACTATGGAACTTGCGGATGTCTCTACCTGAGGATGTATTCAGACCCAAACTACTTTGTTTCTGATTAAAACTACCAAATTTCTCAGGCCCAGAAAGCTCATTCTCAAGCTCCCATATCACAAAAACAGATGTTTAGAATGGCTGAAGACCTTATTACTTTAATTAGGACAAAGAATTGATTTTCTTTCTGATTCCCAGTCCATGAGTCCGATGACTCTGACTACCAGGACATACCCTTATCGACCTATGAGGATTCATATACAGAGGATTCCATTCCCTCTGCATCCCCCCACAGGACTTTTCTTTCGGTGAAACCTTGCATATCCTAAGAGAGCATTTCTGCTGGGAATGCAAGGACTACCCACAGTCCAAAAAGAGAAACAGGGAATTTTTAGACTTGCCTCAGCATAAGCCTCTGGCTATACCCCCAGTCCTGGATACTGTAGATGATGTCTTCATGGAATTCAGTCTTACCCCTGATAATTTACCACCAGCTCCTACAAAGCCAGACAGGTACTACAGAGTACCTGACTCACACAAATTTCTCTCTAAAAATCCCAGTGCGGATCCACAGACCATTTCCCAGGGACCTAAAGCTATTAAGGCTACTACAGCCAAAAACCCTACCCCTTCGGACAGGGATTCTAGGGCTTTAGACAGACTGGGTAAGAAGGTATATTCCTCTGCAACTCTTGCCATCAGGGCTCTAAATTGCCAGTTTCACATGATGAAGTACCAGCAGCATATTATGGAACTAGCTAAACAAAAAAAGGTTGTTGATTCCTGATTGCGCAGAAAATAATGATTTACAAGAGTTAATGCATTCTGCAAACCAAGTTGGTAAACATACTTTACAGTGTGGATTTGATGCCTTAAAAGCATCTTGCAGGGCTGCTGTCACTGGGTCTGCCCTGAGAAGGCATGCTTGGCTGAAGGAACAAATCTTGCCACACCATGTCAAAGCAAAATTACTAGATGCTCCATTAAACCAAGAATGTTTGTTTGGCACAAAAGCAGAAAATGTTCTTAAAATATGCAGGAAAAAGCTAAATCTATGTAAAATGTTAAAGATTTCTTACAGGTACAGCCACGTAGATTCAGTAGTCATTGGCCTTCAAAAAAACTGGTCCTTTCCAGTCTCTCCCAGACCTTCTCAGTCCAAACCCAGGGGCACTGACCACAAAAACTACAGTCTCAGGGTACACACAGATCTAAACAATGGAGTGCTCCCTTCCTCAAAAACAGGGAGTGGTAAGCCACCCCCTTATGAAAAAAGTTCACAATGACTTGTCCTTCATCCTTCCCAGGCATGCCCAAGTACTTGCACCCCTAGGAGAAAAACTCGCCCTGCATTCAAAAAACTGGGAGTATATTACCCAGGACCGATGGGTCTTAAACATTGTATCCCAGGGATACAGATTCTACTTCCACTCACTGCCAACGCCAAGCGGATTGCCAGACCTTCCTCCAAACCAGTGGGCAGAGGCTGAAAAGCAAGTACTTTCTCTTCTCAGTATCAAGGCTATTCAACCTGTCCCAACAGAGCAAAGGGGACAGGGTTTCTACTCCAGACGGTTCCTGGTGCCCAAAAAAAGAGAACTCTTGGCGCCCTATTCTGGATCTGTCAATTCTCAACACCTTCCTGGTGGTACCAAAATTCAAAATGCTTACACTCCAGCAGCTGCTTCCTATGCTAGCCAAGGACTCTTGGCTGGTCACCTTAGACTTAAAAGTAGCTTACCTGCACATCCCCATAAGGGAATCCTGCAGGAAATATCTACGTTTCGGGGCAGGCTCTATGTACTATCAGTTCTCTGCACTTCCCTTTAGGGCTTATCTACTATGCCCAGGGTATTCACAAAGTGTCTAGTTCCAGCCATTGCATACTGCAGGCAGAGAAATATTCAAATTTACCCATACTTGGGTGATTGCCTGATTCAGGCGGACAGTCAGAAATTGCTACTTCAGCACCTGATGCTTGTAAAGAGACTCTTAACTTCTCTGGGGTATACCATCAACGAAAATAAATCACATCTGGTACCCAGCTAAAAGATTGTATTCCTGGGAGCAAGATTGTACACAACTTCCCAGATGGCATTCCTCACTCCAGAAAAACAGGTTGATTTGACAAATTACTTCAAACTACTGGCCATCCAAACCCAATTATCTGCAAGAAAAATAATGCAAGCCCTAGTGTACATGGCCTCATCCATTCTCCTAATTCCATATGCAAGACTGCATGAGGAAACTTCAATGGTACATAAATCTCTGGTGTCAGCATTCTCAGGACATGAAAAGAGCGATTCCTATCATTCCTTGCCTAAGGACAGAGTTCCTTTAGTGGGCAGAGGCTTGCAACCACAACAAGGGACTCCCTTTCACTCAACCCCCCACCGCCCAAACCCTGACAACAGACGCATCAGACTATGCATGGGGGGCTCACATGGCAGGCAAATGCATTCAAGGCAAATGGAGCACAGGACAAATTCACCTGCATATCAATCAAAAAGAAATGTTAGCTGTACAGAATGCACTGACAGCCTTCAAATACCTTATCCTTTCAGGACAACTCTTGATAAAGACAAACACCACCACAGTTATGTGGTACATAAATAAGAAGGGGGTAAGTCATTCCTACCCACTCTGCAGGTTAGCCATGGCTCTGTGGAACACACCCTTGAGCAATCAAGTGCACCTGCAAGCTCAATTCCTGCCAGGCAAACAAAATTCACTGGCAGACGACTTAAGCAGAAATTTAATGGACCCACATGAGTGGAAACTGGAACCCAACTCATTCAAACTTCTAATCCACAGGTGGGGGGACACCAGAGGTGGACCTCTTTGCTTCCCCCCAGAACCATCAACTGAGCAAATTTTGCACCACAGCTCCCCACAGCCAAGCATGGCCCTGTCCTTTACATGGGAAAACCTCTCAATCTATGCCTTTCCCCCTCTACCCCTCCTTTCAAAAGTACTACTCAAGATCAAACAGGACAGGCCAAGGACAATCCTTACTGCACCAGACTGGCCATGCCAGCACTAGTACCCACTCCTATGCAGTCTGACAGCAGTGCCTCCCTGGCACCTGCCTCAGACACCCTTTCTCTGCTATCCCAGCAGGAGGGACAGATTTTTCATCCTCAGCTGCAAACCCTGAACCTGGCAGACTGGCTTATTCCCTGAATACATCACCAGCAACCCTCAGCAAACAGGTACTCGATGTCATCCTTGAGGTCAGGAGGCCTAGTACTAGGAAATCCTATCCAGAAAAGTGGAAGAGATACTAGTATGTTCTTGGAGCCAGTCTCAGGGAAAGGACAGCCTTACCACCTTACCTCAAATCCTAGATTATCTAGCAGAGCTGCTCCAGAAAGGCCTATCCTCATCAACTAAGATCCACCTCTCTTCTCTCATCCTCTGATTAAACAGTTCCTGAGAGGAGCTAATAAAGACCCCCCCCCCCCAAGGAGAGCTCCCTCTCCTGCCTGGGATCTTAACTTTGTACTAGAGAAGCTCACGCTTCCCACCTTTGAGCCTGCTGCTACAGCAGAGTTAAAATTCCTGTCTTTTAAAACAGCTTTACTTTTAGCCATCACTTCAGCAAGAAGAGTGTCTGAGTTACAGGCCCTTATGGCTGTGGAACCTTTCATTATCTTCCATGCTGACAGGGTTTCCCTCTGGGATAACCCATCATTTATGCCCAAGGTAGTATTCAGTGTGGCTTTAAACCAATCCATCCATTTACCAACTTTTTTCCCTAATCCTCAGAATAAAGGGGAAAGGATTCTGCACTCCTTGGACGTGCACAGACAGCTCAGGTTCTACCTTGACAGGACTAAACCTTTCAGAAAATCTGACCAGCTGCTAGTCAGCTTTGCTACAGGGGCAGAGGGCAAGGCCATTTCAAAGCAAACCATTTCCAAATGGATAGCACACTGCATCCATTTCTGCTACAAACACCATGGAAAACCTACCCCACAGGGGATCAGAACTCATTCCACTAGGGCTACCTCAACAGCATTTCTCAGGGGAGTCCTTACCAGGGACATCCTGAAAGCTGCAACCTGGAAGTCTGTACACACCTTCACCAAGCATTACCACTTACCTGTCTTTTCTAAATCCAGAGTTGGATTTGCCACAGCAGTCTTACAAGGCCTGCTAGCCAGCCCTAATACGTCGTGACTGCCTCCACCCTTCCTCAGCTTTGGGAATCAATGCAAGTGTGATGACTGCAACAGTGAAACATGAAGAACATAGTACAGTTGTGTACACTTACCATAAATGTAGATGTTCAAGTGTATTCACTGTTGCAGTCCTGGTTACCCTCCCTCCAGCCCCCTGACTTTTCTATACCTTCGACCTATCCTCTTTTTTAGCCACATCTTATGTCCGGGGTATTTACTTTTTACTGAAGGAGTTCCACACCATGCAATTGCTTCCTATTTTGGGGGCTCCTGGCATCTGGGGCAAGAAAAAATGATGTAATGGCGTCAGCTGGATGTTTTATACCCCTGACGACCTGACGTCATGGAAGAGGCGACAGCATCCAAAGCAGAAATCCCAAGACTCTGGTATTCGGGCAGACTGAGGGCTACCTGCAGGCAGATAACCAAGTGTGATGACAGCAACAGTGAATACACACCAACATCTACATGTATGGTAAGTGTACACAACTGCACGGTCTTGAGTGTGTTGACACCAAAGGCTTTTTAGGTACCATAAAAGTTTCCTCATATGCAGTCTGGCATATGGAATGAGTAGAACCCCAGAGCTTGCAGGATTTTCCTTGAAGATAACTGGATTCTGGTGGCTACTTGAGAGAAGTAGGCTGTCAGGTAAGTTTGCTTTTCTGGTGTAAGGAATGCCATCTGGGATGCTGTGTCCAGTCTTGCTCCCAGGAATGTAATCCTTTGAGTGGGTACTAGTCTGGATTTCTTTTCACTGATAGTGTACCCTAAGGAGGTCAGTAGGGACTTTACAAAGGCCAGGTGCTTGAGCAGCTTTTCCTGAATGAACTAGGCAGTCGTCTAAATATGGGTAAAATTGGTTATCCCTTTGTCTGCAAAAGGCAATGGCCGGAGCCAGACAATTTTGTGAAAACTCTGGGAGCAGTATATAAGCAAAAGGGAAGTGCAGAGAATTGAAAGTGCAGAGATCCTGCCCTGAAATGTAGTTATTTTCCTGCATGATTCCCTGATAGGAATGTGGAGGTAGGCCTCTTTTAGGTCTAGGGTGGCTAGCCAAGCATCCTTGGAGAGCATGGGTAGCAGTTGCTGGAGGGTGAGCATTTTGAATTTTGGTATCACCAGGAAGGTGTTTAGAATGGATAGATCAAGGATGGGGGGGGCAGGTGCCCTCTTCTCTGGGTACCAGAAAAAGTCTGCAGTAGAAACCTTGGCCTTTCTGTTCTGCAGGAACGTGCTCTATTGCCCTCATAGAGAGCAGGGAAAGGACTTACTTTTGTGCCTCTGCCCACTGGTTTGGAGGTAGATCTGAGAATCCTTTTTGGTTTTGGAAGTGTGTGGAAATAAAATCTGTATCCCTGGGACACTATGTTCAAATCTGTGTCTGTGAATTATATACAGAATATTTGCTTAATGTTGGATCTAGTGTTGAGTATTAATATATTTATGTTCGATCGACAGCTGTATTTGCAGCTTACTGGTGTGGCTATGGGCACACCAGTTGCAAACATGTATGCGAACTTGGTCCTGCATCAGTGGGAAACTAAATATATACATGATGGTTCCAAGTTCCTTAATGATAATGTTTGTTTCTATCAAAGGTTTGTCGACGATTGCTTTATGATTTGGAAAGGTTCTCTGAATGATTTAATAGAATTTATACCATATTTGAATGCATCTACTACCTTTTTGATATTTAAAGAGACTATTTCTGAAATTGAAGCTGTGTTTCTTGATGTTAAGGTTTTTTTAGATAATGGGTTACTGCAGACTGTTGTTCATAAGAAAGATGCTCATGCAAGCAGGTATTTGCATGCCCCGCATGTTTTTAAGGGTGTGGTCAAAGCTCAGTTTGCTAGGGCCAGTAGGCTTAACACTGTTGATACAATGTTTCAAATGCATTTGGATGAAATGTTCATTGAATTTTTGGAGAATGTTATGAACGTGAAATGTTACTGGAGCTTAAGAATATTGTAATACAAAATAGGGAACATGTATACAGACCCTATTTTATGGATAGTGATGTTCATCATACTAATAACATGAGTGTTAGTGGGTATGGACATGATAAAGTTAGGTATGTTATGACTTTCTGTAATGCAACGCATTTAATTAAGCGTATTGTAGAGAAAAATTGGCCTGTCTTAATGGCTGCCATGGATGTTAGTAGAGTTTTAGGTAGCAGACCATATGTCTCATATAGGAATACGAGAACTATAAAGAGCTTAATTTGTTACAAAGATTTTAAATGTAGGAATCAATCTGGTATTAGTTCTTATAAACTAGCTCGTTTTGGTACTTTTAAGTGCTTGGGGTGCTCATGCTGTGTAGATATTGCGGATAGCCCCAACTCCCTTTTTAATCATCCAGTAACAGACAAGAACTACAGATTTAATTCTGTAGCTAATTGCAATACAAATAATGTGGACTATTTAGCTGTGTGTGTGGCATGTCCCGCGTTTTATGTGGGTAAGACCACACGTAGGCTGAAGGACCGGATAATTGAGCATAAGTCTGAGATTAGGAGAGAGTATGAGGCTAATGTGCTATTTAAACATATAAAAGTACATGGGGGTGAACATAGCTTTAAGTTTAGAGTCTTAGATGTAGTTTCTCCACCCATTAGGGGTGGGGATATTAATAATATCTTAGAGACTAAGGAATATCAGTGGATACTTAGGCTTAATGCAGATCGCACCCCAGGTTTAAATTTTACTGTCAGTTTGAAACCAATTTTAGCAAGGATACAACGTATTAAATTATGATTAGATAATATTTGTATATGTGAATTATATGGTATTTGTTGTGTGTATATATATATATATATATATATATATATATATATATATATATATTTATGTTTTATATGTTTTATATGTTATATATATAATGTACATTTATAATTGTATGTTTCTTTAAACATGTTGGTCATATGACTTTGGCTGCGGTCATATGGCCATTGGGCTTTTGTATAAAGCATGTCGCTTGGTTAATATTTTATGTTTAACACTGAAGAAGGGTTTTTGCCTGAAAGCTTTGTATTGTGCGTTATTATATAAAGTTTTTGCTTAACGATTTGTGTTTCATTTGACACTAAGTTCAGGACCCAGCAGTCGCTGGTAATGGTGGCCTAGTTGCTTGCGTGAAAGGAGAGTTTTCCTCGTAGGGGTAAGTGAAGGTGGGCAGAGGGAGGGGTTGGGGGAGGAGAGTCATTGTGAGTTCTTACCAGGAGGGGGTGGCTTAGAACTCCCCGTTTTTGAAGTGGAAGAATTCCACTATTTTGATCTCTGTATTCCCTGTGGCTGCTGTCTTGGGGGGGGGGGGGCTACTTCCACGGGGTTTGGACTGAAGTGACCTGGTGGGAACAGGAAAAGACCAGTGCTTGGAGGGGCAATGCTTACTGAACCTGGGTGGCTGGACCTGTAAGAAATCCTTTAACTGTCTGCATAGATTTAGCTTTCTCTTCCATCTTTTTTAAGACCTCCTCTGCCTTAGTGCCAAATAAATTGTCTTTGTGCAAGGGTGCATCCAACAATTTAGATTTAACATGGTCTGGCAAGGGCTGTTCCTTAAGCCATGCATGACTTCTAAGGACAGAACCAGTGACTGCTGCCCTGCAAGAAGCTTCTAGGGCATCAAGACCAGAATGTAAGGTGTGCTTAGTTACTTGACTTGCAGAATGCATTAACTCTTGTAGCTCTTTAGATTCTGCACAAGCAGGAAAGGAAGACACTTTTTGTTTGAGTTCATGGTATGTTGCTGAAATTTTAGCATATGAAACTGGCAATTTAGTGCTCTGACAGCAAGAGTTGCACAGGTGTATAACTTTTTACCCCATCTGTCTAGTGCTCGGGAATCCCCATCTGCGGGGGTAGGATTCTTAGCAGAGATTGCTTTAATACCTTTAGGCCCTTGAGAAATTACCTCAGGGTCAGCAGTAGGATTTTTGAAAAGAAATTTGTGGGAGTCAGGGACTCGTATCGGTCAGGGTTTCTGGGTGCAGGAGGTAGGGTGTCAGGAGTCAAACTGGATTCCAGGAAAACATCGTCCACAACATACAGGACAGGGGGAATGGCCAGGGGTCTGTGCTGTGGAAAATCTAAGAATTCCCCTGATTCTCTTTTTAGACCAAGGGTAGTCCTGACATTCCTATTGGAAATG
Source organism: Protopterus annectens (assembly GCF_019279795.1). Classification (NCBI taxonomy): domain Eukaryota; kingdom Metazoa; phylum Chordata; order Ceratodontiformes; family Protopteridae; genus Protopterus; species Protopterus annectens. Next base: position 130,520,373 of record NC_056726.1, on the reverse strand, counting down.
CTCCCTTAAGTTATGAAGGGTTTCCCCAAAGGAAAAGTCCTCAGGTGGAGAGTCTGAGGGAATGGAATCCTCTGCATCAGAATCCTAATAAGCAGAAAGGGGGTTGCATGTCTTCATATTCTGATGCATCAGAGTCATCAGACTCCTGTTCAGACAAAACTACTGGGGACAGATCTCTTTTTCTTTTGGAAACATGATAAGGTCTTCCGCCATTTTAAGCATTTGAGACTGAGGCAAGGAAGCAGGTGCCTGAGAGTGGGTCATCGGTTTCTTGGGTGTGGTTCGTACCCTGGGCCTTAGAAACTCGTTTTTGAAAGAACAGTAGACGCGAAAGTCGTCGATTTGTATCGAGAATCCGTAATGCGAAGTACTGCCTCGGAAGCCAGTGCCTGCTCAGCGGCTCCGGCCCCATCCAAGGGAGAGACAACCGCAAGATCCTTAGTCGAAGAGGAGTTTTGTGGCATACCGGACTCCGAAAGGGTCTCGGTAGCGGCCTCTGAATCCACAGCAGCAGGCATTAAGGGCTGTGAAAGCACCTCACTGAGGACTGGAAAACTGATGACTAGCTTAACAGAAGCATCGTCGGAAGGCTTGGACCTGTGCGGTCTTTCTCTGTCTTTATCCTTACGTTTTTTCGGAAGATCTGCTGTCGGATGGCCTACCAAAGCCATATCGGAATTAGAGGACTGTAAGCGAAAATATCTAGCTACAATAAGGGCCTGATGATGTATAGTTCTGGCGTTGAATAAAGCACAAAAGCAACAGCGGGGGACGTTGTGGTCTGGGCTTAAGCAAGTCACGCAGTAAGAATGAAAGTCTCTGTATGGTATTTGCTTTCCACAAACGAGACAATTGTTAACTTTTTCTGACATCGGTTAGTGCAAGAAAAAAGGATCCCCAATGGGGTACTTAGCTTTAGAAGACTACAGCTTCAATTCGGAAGACAAAACTCAGGTAGCGGCCAACCGGCACTCGTGCAAACTGCATCTGCTTCAGGCTCCGTGGCAAGAAAGACTGATGTAATGACGTTGGCTCCTTTACTTTATACTACTGACGACCTGACGTCAGTCCTGAAGCGACAGCAACCGACGCAGAAATACTAAGCCTCTGGTATTTCAGGCCAGACGAGGGCTACCCTGGCAGGGATAACCCAAATGTGATGACTGCAACAGTGAAACACGAAGAAAGTACAGTTGTGTACACTTACCATAAATGAAGATGTTAGAGTGTATTCACTGTTGCAGTCATTACATTTGGGTAATCTGCTGGCAGGTCGCCCTCAGTCGGCCTGAATAACAAAGTCTTGGGTCCTGCATCGGTTGCCATCTCCTCTTCCATGACGTCAGTTCGTCAGGGGTATAAAACATGCAGCAGAGGCCATTTTATTCAGTTTTTCTTAACCCAGATGTCAGGTGCCCCCCAAATGGGGAGCAAAAAAAAAAAAAATATATATATATAGATATATATATATATATATATATATATATATATATATAAACAGCAATATATATAAATGCACTTTTAGCAACATAAACTTTACCTTCATCTAAAAGCAAATACACCACAAAGGCTTTAGCATATAGTGAAGGAAAGAGAAGTTATAGAAAAAGGGGGATGGCGGTTGGGTAACCAGGGCTGCAAAGTACAGTTGTGTACCTACCATAAATGTAGATGTTCGAGTGTATTCACTGTTGCAGTCTTTACACTTGGGTTATCCTGCTGGTAGGCTACCCCGCAGTCGGCCTGAATTTTAAAGTCCTGGTCCGACGTCGGTTGCTGTCGCCTCTTCCCTGACATCAGTGCACCAGGGATATAAAAGATGCAGCCGATACCATTTTCTTCAGTTTTTCTTGCCCCAGATGTCAGGTGCCCCCAAAAGGGTAGGCTAAAAAAATTTTCTTATAAAAGCATGCACTAAAATAAACAATACCTTCATCTACAAGCAAATACACCACATAGGTTGTATAGGACAGAGAAGTACAGATAAGTCCCAGCAAAGAAAGGGGGATGGTGGGTGGGTAACCTGGACTGCAACAGTGAATACACTTGAACATCTACATTTATGGTAGGTACACAACTGTACTATGTTCATCGTGTTTCACTGTTGCAGTCATTACACTTGGGTTGAATCCCAAAGCTGAGGTTGGGCGGCTGTGTCTAAATACAATTAGGAGTGGCTATAAGGCCCTGCAGAACTGCTGTGGCAAAGCCTGCTCTGGATTTAGAGTAAAGAGGTAAGTGGTAGTGCTTAGTAAAAGTGTGCACTGAAGTCCAAGTTGCAGCCTCCAAAATATCCTTGGTTGGTACTCCTCTGAGGAAGGCTGCTGAGGTGGCTGCTGCCCTGGTAGAATGTGGTCTAATGCCCTTAGGCACTGACTTGCCATGTTGTGAATAGCAGAAACGAATGCAGTGTCCTATCCATTTTGAAATATTCTGCTTTGAGATAGCCTTTCCTTGTGATCCTGCAGCATATGCCACTAAAAGTTGCTCAGTCTTTCTGAAAGCTTTAGTTTTGTCCAAGTAGAAGCGTAGCTGTCTGTGTATGTCCAAGAATGCAGAAGTTTCTCCCCTTTATTCTGTGGGTTTGGGAAAAAAAGTAGGCAAATGAATGGTTTGGTTAAGAGCCACACTGGACACCACCCTAGGCATAAATGTTGGGTTTGTCCTTAAGAGAAACCCTGTCCAGATGGAAGATAATAAAAAGGTTCCACAGCCATTAATGCCTGTAACTCTGAGACTCTTCTTGCTGAAGTTATTGCTAGGAGCGGAGCTGTATTCCATGATATGAATTTTCTCTCAGCTATATTGGCTGGCTCGAAAGGAGGCTGTGTGAGTTTTTCCAAGACAAAATCGAGGTCCCATGCAGGTATTGGTGCTCTCCTTGGAGGTCTTATATTTTTGGCTCCCCTGAGGAACTGCCTAAGCAATGGATGTGAAAAAATAGGTGGGTCTGCATTGTAATGAGCTGAAATGGCAGAGGCATGGATCTTAATTGATGAGAAGGATAGGCCTTTGTCCAGAATCTCAGTTAGATACTGTAAAATCTGAGGTATATTTGGGACAAGCGTGTCAATTCCTTGTGCCTGGTTCCAAGCACAGAATCTCTTCCATTTTTCTGCGTAAGATTTTCTGGTGCTGGGCCTCCTGGCCTCCAAAATAACATCCATAACCGCTTTAGATAGAGGTGTATTCTGAATGGTTACACTATTTGAGGCAATGTCCAGGCTGGGCCTTGGGACAAGCTCCTTAGGATTGGGTACCAGTGTTGGCGTGGCCAATCTGGGGCAATTAGTATCATTTGTGGCTTCTATTGTCTGACCTTTAGGAGTACCTTGTGGAGGAGAGGCAGTGGAGGAAAGGCATATACTGTAAGGTTGTTCCAGCTGAATGACAAGGCATCAACTTTCCATGCTTGTTTGTGATAAGTCCTTGTGCAGAATCTCTGAAGTTGGCAGTTGTGAGGGGAGGCAAAAATATCTATGTCTAGGCATCCCCATTTCCTTGTTATCATGCTGAAGATTTGTGGATCTAGTTTCCACTCGTGAGGATCCATGAGGTTTCTGCTTAGTTCGTCTGCCAGAGCATTTGTTTTTCCTGGCAGGAATTGTGCTTGCAGGTGTACTTGGTAGGTCAATGCTGTGTTCCACAAAATCATGGCTTGCCTGCAAAGGGGGTAGGAATGTGTGCCCCCCTGTTTGTTTATGTACCACATGACTGTGGTGTTGTCCGTCTTTATCAGCATCTGTCCTGGATGAAGTAGGTCCTTGAAGGCTGTCAGGGCATTTTGTACAGCTAGCATCTCTTTTTGATTGATGTGAAGATGCCTTTGGCTTGGGGGCCATGTGCCCTGAATACATTTTCCTGCCATGTGGGCCCCCCAGGCATAATCTGATGCATCTGTTAGTGTTTGCCTGGCTGTGGGTAAAGTGAATGGCTGTCCCTTGTTGTGGTGACAGGCCTGTGCCCACCATCAAAACTCCTGTTGCAGGCAGGGAATGAGTGAAATTAAAGATTCCAGGCTGTGGCAATGTTGAGTCCAAACACTTTTTAGATACCATTGTAGTTTCCTCATATGCAGTCTTGCATATGGAATTAGCAGAATGCAGGAGGCCATGTAGCCCAGAGCCTGCAGAATTTCTCTTGAAGATAACTGGGTCTTTGTTGCCATGCTTTCGAAGTAAGAAGTCAGTTGCCTTTGTTTGTCTGGTGTGAGATAAGCCATCTGGGCAGTTGTATTTAAGCTTGCACCCAGGAATATTATCTCGAGAGGGTACTAGTTTTGATTTCTTTTTGTTTACTGTGTACCCTAGGCAAATTAGTAATCTTTTTACAAACTCCAGATGCTTTAGTAGAATGTCTTTGGTCTCTGCTTGAATAAGGCAGGTAGGGATATATTTGAATTCCTCTTTGTCTGCAAAATGCAATTACTGGTGCCAGGCATTTTGTGAAGACCCTGGGCGTAGTAGATAAGCCAAAGGGCAGTGCAGAGAATTGGTAGTACATTGAGCCAGCTATGAATCTGAGGTATTTTCTGCAAGACTGTCTGATTGGGACATGCAGGTATGCCTCTGAGGTCCAAAGTGACAAGCCAAGCCTTCTTGCCCAGCATGGGCAGAAGCTGCTGCAGAGTCAACATTTTGAATTTCGGAACGTCCAGAAAAGTATTTAGAATAGACAGGTCCAGAATTAGTCTCCATGCTTTGTCCTTTCTTGGTACTAACAAAAGTCTTGAGTAAAATCCTTGTCCCTGCTCTTGTTGTGGCACTGGCTGAATAGCCCTCAAGTCCATGAGAGATGAAACCTGTTTTTGTGCCTCTGCCCATTGATTGTGTGACAGGTTTGGCATACCTTTTGCCTTTGGAAGGGTGTAAAAGTGGAACCTAGAGCCCTTAGAGACTATATTTTAAGACCCATTTGTCCCGGGTGATTGTGTGCCAATTTTGTGAAAAAAGTGCTAGCTTTCCCCCCAAGGGTGCTGCCAAAAGATAAATACTTGGCATTGACAGAGGGAAGTAATTGGGACTGTTTTCTATATGGCTGTGATTTGTCTTCTCTGCTTTTGGAGGTAGAAGCACCCCATTATTTGGGCCTGTATGAGCCCTGGGGCTGTTGTCTGCCTCTAGGGCATCTGTATCTGCCTCTTTGCGGCCTGTCTGACACGGGAAAGGACCAATTCTTAGAAGGCCAGTTCCTGCTAAATCTGGGTGGCTGTACCTGTAAGAAATCCTTCACTGTCTGCATAGATTTAGCTTTATCCTCCATTTTCTTCAACAGCTCTTCTGCCTTAACACCAAACAAAGTGTCATGCTGTAATGGGGCATCCAATAATTTTGCTTTAACATGATCAGGCAGAGTCTGTTCCTTTAACCAAGCATGCCTTCTAATGACAGATCCTGTTACAGCGGCCCTGCAAGAGGCCTCCAGTGAATCATAACCACATTGCAAAGTATGTTTTCCCACTTGTTCAGCTGCATGCAATAAATCCTTCAATTCCTTGTTCTCAGAACATTCAGAATTTGTCAACATTTTCTGTTTTAACAGAGACATTAAGTATTGCTGATATTTAAGCATATGAAACTGACAATTTAAAGCCCTTACAGCCAAGGTAGCAGAAGTGTAAACTTTTTCCCCCATCTGTCCAGTGCCCTAGAATCTCTATCCGAGGGGACATGGTTTTTTGCAGTAGCAGCCTTGACCCCTTTGGGACCCTGAGAAATAATTTCTGGGTCGGCAGCAGGGTTTTTATATAGAAATTTATGAGAATCTGGAACCCTGTAGTATCTGACTGGCTTAACAGGTGCAGGAGGTAAAGAGTCGGGAGACAGGCCGGACTCTGAAAATACATCATCTACAATGTCTAGAACAGGTGGAATAGCAAGAGGTCTGTGCTGAGGTAGTAAAAGAAAGTCTCTGAGCCTTTTCTTAGAATCGGAATAATCTTGGCTCTCCTAGTGGAAATGCTCCCTCATGGTATGCAGGGTTTCCCCAAATGAGTAATCCTCAGGAGGAGAAGCTGAAGGAATAGATTCTTCAGCATCAGAATCCTCATAGGGAGGAATAGAGTATCCCTGTTCTGAAGAGGAGTCAGAGGAAATGGAAACCTGATCAGAGGAATCATATTCAGTATCTTGCCTAGGCCTCTTATCAGGAGGGGGATGGGAACTCCTGATCAAAGTAATTAGGTCTTCGGCCATTTTGAGCATCTGTTTCTTAGGCATGGAAGTCTGTCCTGGAGAATGCTGTACTTGTTTCCTTGTCTTTAAAACTGTTTTAGTCTTTGTCTTGGATGCTGAAGTTGGCTTGATATAAAGCTGTGCAAGTCTGAAAACACCCTCAGAAGCAGATGCCTGCTCAGTGGCTCCGGACCCATCTGAGGGATTAGTTTCCGAAGGCCCAATACCTTGAGTATCCAGAGGCCTAGTTGTCTCCACGTGGGAATCGGAGGCGGCCTGTGGCTCTGAGGTAGTGGGTGTCAGAGGCTGCAAAAGTGCCTCACTGAGAACCGGCGACTGGCCTAGAAGAGGTTTCGTCGTCGGTTTTGGACCTCGGATGCCTGTCCTTTTCTTTTTCCTTGCGTTTTTTATGAACTCCGGTCGTCGGTTGTTCCAACGGCATTATGTAGTTAAACATACTTCGGCCAAAGTAATGAAAAGCAAAATCATACCGACGCTTAATAGTGCGTTGGTTAAATCTAGCACAAAACCGACAACTAGCAACGTCGTGGTCCGGGAATAGGCAAGGAATACAGTAAGAATGAAAATCCTTATGAGGTATTTGCTTCCCACAAGAAATACAATTGTTAACTTTTTCTGACATCGGACTGGAGCAAGAAAAAAGTTTCCCCAACGGGGTACTTAGCTTTATAGAAGACTTCGGATCTGAAATTCAATTTCGAAAATCTCAAGAGTCTGCCGACCGGCACTTGCGAACTGCTTTTGCTTCGGGCACCACGCAGCAAGAAAGACTGAAGAAAATTGCATCAGCTGCATCTTTTATACCCCTGGCGCTCTGACGTCAGGGAAGAGGCAACAGCAACTGATGCCGGACCAGGACTTTGGAATTTAGGCAGACTGCGGGTAGCCTGCCAGCAGGATAACCCAAGTGTAATGACTGCAACAGTGAAACACAATGAACATCACCATCCTGACTGCATCAAGAAAGTAACTGCAATTATCAAAGCAATAAGGAACAAAATGTTGTTTTCTAAATCCAGTCTTATACAAAGCACCATCTGTCGACATGTTAGCAACAGTCTATCTAGTGACACATGGCAGCCACCTGCAACCTGAAAAAGAAATGCACTTAAATTAAACTTTTAATGAGCATTCTTGTATCAGTCATAAGGTACTACTGCAGTATTTATCATATAAATTTTGAAGAGGCAGACAAAGTCATACGCTTCCCCACTATCTACTTGCAAAATAGTTCTACTTGAAAAAGACATCTTTTTATAACATATGCTTCGAACAAAGAAAATCATAAATCCTATGCTACTTAAGTTACAAAACTACTTGATAAAATAGCATTCAAATTCTACACAATGACTTAAGGAAAATGAACCTTACAAATTGTGTTTTCTTTTTATATTTTGATGGCCTACAAATTTTTGAAACAAATCACTCAACCCTATCCACCTGCAAATTACTACCCTAGATGTGTCAAATTAAAACTACACTGTTATATTCACATACAAATCACACAGTGCTCTATCCCACCATACCTATATATAGATTTCATGAATATTTCATACACATCACACACACAATCTAACTTATTAATGCATTTAGTTTAATACACAACTATATAAGTTCATGCAAACAAAAGTTATATAGACCAAAATGACAGATGTGCATGAGCAAGTCCATCCTCCTCAAAACTAGCACCAACACTATTAGGTTAGACACATTGTACCTGAAAACTTTCCCATGTTACTAACCCCCCCCCTTACCTACAATGCTCTACTAACAGACCTTCCATCTCCAGATCTCAGTCACGCCACACAAAAGCACAGCATAAACCAATAATACTATCAAGAATGGTGACCCACTGAACCACTTTAACAAAAGGGAAGGGGAAAAGGTGGGTGGAATATGTTGATATTTTTGATACTTTTTTTTTTTTTTTATAGATATGTTGATTTTTGTTGAGACAGATTTTGTAGAAGGGACAGAGTGTATAGCAGATGGGCTGAAAGGGTTTCTTTGCAGTCTGCCAGGATCAGGATGTCGTCTAAGCAGAGATAAATCTGAATTCCATGTGTTCTACAATGGGCAATGGCAGGGGACAGACATTTTGTGAATACTCTGCGGGCAGTGGACAGACCAAAGGTCAAGGCAGTAAACTGGAAAAGAGAGGAAAGTCCACAGAAATGTAAACATTTTCTGTGGGAGGGTTGTATGGGTATGTGCAAGTAGGCTTCTTTTAGGTTCTATGTGGCCATGAAAGCCTTGGTAGGAAAGAGGAAGGAGGCTTGGGAGCAGCAGCATTCTGAAGGTGGGCACCTTTAAGAAGAGATTTAAGAAGGAAAGGTCCAGAGTAGGTCTCCATGGTCTGTCCTTTCTGGGGACCAGGAACAGTCGAGAATAGAAGCCTTTTCCCTCCTGTCCTGAGGGGACAGATTCTATGGTACCCAAGTTCAAAAGGTTTATCAAGACTTGTGGTAAAATATGTCTAATTTCTGGGGGGAAAGGGAATGCCTCTTAGGGGTGGCCTTTCTTTCCATGTGAGGAAGTATCCTTTTTGGATGATGGCCAACACCCATCTGTCTGTGGTGATGGTTTTCCAAAAGGGGAGGCAGTGAGACAGACTTGCAGAGAGGGGTAGGGGGGCAAGGCAGTCACGGACTGTTGCGGCCTCCTCTGTCTTGAAAGGGCTGCCTACGGGGAGGCTGAGGGGCAGCTGGCCTTGAAGTGGTTTGCCTTCTGGTACCTCTTCTAGGTCTGGAAGAGGTAGATCCAGCAGGGTTGGGTTACGCCTGAGAAATGTGGCCTTGGACGGGTAGTTATTCTAGTATTTGGGGATGGGGGACACCAACAAATGTTAGATGTCTTGTAATTCCTTACTCTTTTCTTGCAGGTTTTTGAACAGATCTGCAGATTGTTTACCAAAGAGGAAGTTGGGGTCCAGGGGGGCATCCAAGATCTTAGACTTAAAGTCCTCTGGTAAGTACTGAAGTGTAAGCCAGGAATATCTCCTGAGAACAGAGGCAGATGCTGCAGAGCAAGCAGAAGTTTCTGCACCATCATAGCTGCATCTAATTGAGTGCCTAGCTACTTGGGCCTCCAGAGAAAGTTTAGAAGAGATGTCAGCTATTGTGGGGCAGTCAGGAGTACTGGCCAGTAGGGTGACAGCTTGAGAGACCAAAAACATATTTGGTCATATGAGTCTGATAGTTGATGGCTCAAAGCCAGTGTGGAAGAGGTATAAACTTTCTTAGCAATCCTATCCATAGATTTTCTGTCTTTGTCAGTGGGTAAGAGTGAGATAGATGGAATGAGTCTGGATTGTTTATCCGGATAGGTGGCAATCACAGCTGGGTCTGCCGGGGGGGGGGGGGTGTTGACTAAGAATTTTTGGTCATCAAGCACCTTGTACAAGTGGTCTGGGGGTTTAGGGGCATGTGGCTGAGAATCTGGTCTATTTGATGCAGAGGCAAATGCATCCAAGTAGGCAGGAATGATAGGAGGGATAGCAGAAGGTGAGGGGGATTCTACCTGTAAAAGTTCAAAGTACCTCTTCTGAGTTTCAGACATTTGAGAGGTGTCCCATTTGAAATATTCTTTCATTTTGGTGATACGTTTCACCAAATGTAATATCCTCTGGAGGAGAGTCTCCCTCAATAGATTCTTCATCTAGGGAGTAGTACTCCTGAGATGAAGCAATTTGGGAGGTGTAAGAAATGGATTCCACAGAGGAAGAGTAACAGGCGTCTTGCTCTTCTTCCCTGAGAGGCTGGAGGAGGGAGAGAAGAAGCAGAAGGTCTAAGGCTTAGCAGCGGTAGAGTAAAGGAAGATGAGGCTGAAGGCCTAAGGGCCATAAAGGCCTGCATCAAGGAGGAAGTGAAGGACTGCCAGTCAGGTAGGCCTTCTTTGGTCATGGTCGAATGTTTAGTTTTTTGTTTCTTTTTGCATGGTGTGGACGTAGGTGTAGGCCTGGAGTCGGATGGCGATCTAACAGTAGTAGTGTCCAGAGGAGGGATCCCGATCAGAAGCTCTAAGTCTGCTTCCCCCTCGACAGTAGTCAGGGTCTGAGCTGGCTCCAGGGACGTGCAGGTCGGCTGTGAAACGGCTTCTACGAAAGTCGCCACTGAAGTAAACGGGTCCTCCGAACATCCCTCAACTCCTAAAGCGGAAGATGGTGGGGCGTCCGGTAGCGAAGAGGTAGAGGGTCTAGGAAACTTGGCCTTCTTACGCAGAGGTTCTGTCTTTTAAAATAAAAGTAGATTTTCCAAAGTCCTTAGAAATAGAATAACACAGTCTGAACTCCATCTCTCCGGGTATTCTTCAGCAGGAATAGTAGTTACCCTTCCAACTTTTTTCAATTACCTTAGTCTCACCATTTACATGTTCCCAAATAAGATTTCCTGGGGCTTTAGCTTAAATTTTAAAAGACACTTTCCTGTTTCCACAGTTACATACTTCTGGGGAGGATGGGTAGAGGGACAGCCCCAACAAGCTCCTCTCCAAAAAAAAGCATCACTATAATGTAACCTACCAGCATCTTCAAGCATAGACTTTGTAAAGGTCTGCATATATGCAAGTGCTGTTATATACCATTTTACACATTTTCTTTTACATATTACATTTTATTGAAATGGCAAGTGTAGCCTTTTGTTATCTTTTAAACAATTTACACAGATATGTTTAGCTTTGTCACAGTTCTAATATGGCAAGTTCACTTCTAATATATTTCCTTTTGAATAAAGAACAACTTTTCCACGTTATTAGTTTTCCTCAAAAGTGGGATGAGGATTTCCATCCTCGTCAAAAGCTGACGATATTGGGTGGTCTCCCTTCAAGGGTATATGCTTCTGATTACTACAGCCCCAAAAGAAGACCCAAGTCTATACACTGCTTCTAGCTCAAAGTTTTACACAGCTGTTCCATAAACCCCAGTAGTAGATGCAGAAATGTCATCCAAGGTTGCATTTTGAAATGAGGCCTGAGAGGTAGCCTCTGCTCTGGCCAAGTGTGCTCTGGGTTGAGTAGGCAAAGTTCTACTGTGTTGCATAGAACAATTAATGCAGTATGACACTTAGTCTTTCTTTAAATTTAGAAGATACAAGTAATTGGATATATAAATAAGGCCTTAAGGAGGGATGAAGCAATAGGGATTTGAAGGTCCCTCAGACACAGAGGCTTCAACTAGAGGAGGCAGCCTGAGCTAGGGGAAAGAAACTGTAAAAGCCTAATTGATTAAGATCTTGTTCCTACTGATATTCCAAATATCAGAATAAGGGGAAGGGAAAATCAAAGGAGTGCAGTGGGCCATTTCTAGATGACAGCATCCCTGTGACACACTCCAGAGGATGGCTCAGGGAAAAGAAGATGCTGTACTTGGTGTTGGACAAGGATGCAAACAGGCTGTAGCAATGATTCCCTCAGCAACAGAGCATATTCCATGCTACTGACTGACTAGGGACCAATCACAATAGTAAGCAATCACAAGCCTGTCTGCAAGAAAAATGGCTTCCCAAGAATGTGACTGGGAATCTGACAGTGGTTTGCTAATACAACCCCTTACCATGCTCTCTCTACTGAGACAGAGAGAGAGAGAGAGAGACAGAAAGTAGGAGTCCCCTCTTGCTTGTTTACATATGAAACTACTGCCATGTTGTTGGTATAGATGGCTATCATACACCTTGCAGCAGAGAATTGTGAAAGTCCTTAACAGTAAGGAGGAAGAGAACTGCCCTCATCTCCATTGCAATGATGACTGCCACTAAGGGATCTGAACTTGGATTAGACTGCCCAAATTTTGATTTGTGATGTGAAGCCACCACCAAAGGAGTGTTAGACAACCACTGGAAATTCTGATGTGAAGGTTTATGGGCTCTACCGTCAGGAACCCGTGAGATTTCAAGGTCCACTGAAAAACCTAAAATAAAACATTTTGCACAGGAATAATGTAGATTATTGCTCCCCACAATCCAAAGGCTGGTAAACATATGAAAGCTGGTACTGAAAGCAAATAATCAATAAAGGAAGTTTTGTAATGGAAGGATCCTATGTGCAGAAAGAAGAGCCCTGCATGACACAGTACCCAGGGTACAGCCTATAAAATTCAGCATTTCAGGGGGCCTTGGCTGGGACTTTGCAGTGTTCAAAGTAATCTAGAAGAACCAAAAAGATCAAAAGACAAACATGCAAATTTTTGTATAATACCACAGTTAGGACTGCCAGTTATCCAGGGAAGGAAACACTTTCACCCTATGCGGCCTCAGATTTACAGTGCCCAATCATTTGGAAAATAATTGACACTAACATAAGACTGAACTAGTAGATCATGGAACTTGCACTGACTAGCTCCTACATTTGATAACCAACTTGGGCACTGCTGTGAGACAGAAAGGCAGAGTTTGGAAAAGGTAAGGACTGCCTCCTAAAGAAGCATAGAAACCTTTGGGACTCCTTGATCCTTATGCAGACGATTCCTTGATTATCTTTATGCAGAGGGTGTACTGGAGGTATAAACAGCGCATCCAGTTTCCTTTTGGGACACACTGGGAAGGATGGACATCACCATGACCATCTGAAAGGCTTCTTCAGGACTAAATTAATTTAGGCCATTAAAATCTAATAGGGGGACAAAGGTCCTTTATCTTCCTGCATACAAAAAAGAATCTGGAGTAATATCATAATACATTCTTCTCAGGTGGATAGCTTTTTTTCTGAATTATGTTTAAGATGTCTTTTCTTGCTGCACTCTTCTGATGAGGTGGGACATCTGCCAAGGGAAGACAGAGAGAGGCTGAGTTGAGGGTTGAGGAGAACTATGCAGCTTCTGAATATAACTGTCTTGATCCACTTGTCCTACATGACTGACAAGCCAGTAAGTGCAGAGAGAAACAACCCTCGACAACCTCCAGAGTGGGACAGATGACCAATGTCTCAGGGGAGGGGGGGTCTGATGCTGTGATTCCCTTGATGTTACCAATTATATCTCCCTCTGGCCTGGCAGCCTTTCAGAATGTTATCATGGTTCCCTTGGTTTCTTTCAGAGCTCTGGTAATTTTCATGCTGTTCACCATGCCTAAAAGCAGAGCTGTTGTGGGTTCCACTGTTTCTGAAAAGTTGAACTGTGGAGTCTCAAATTTTACAACAGGTGAAATAATCTGTTCTTCTCATTCTACAGTCTCCATATGTGTCTTAACATGTGGCCTGAAACAAGATGACATTAGTAAAGGTCGCCTTAGTGCTCTTGGCAAAATCTTTAAGAGACCCAGACATGATGACAAAGCAATGCAAGTGGCTGCTGCCAGAGCTAAATCCTCATATGAGCTGCATGCAAGTCTCACTGAAAATATGCTGCTGGGAGACACAGCTGTCATTTTGACTGCAGTCTCTTTTTAAGCTGTCCATCAAGCAAATCATCCAATGATTGATGCATACAATCTGTTAGTAACTGACAATTCAAAAGCAGTTTACAGCATTTAGAGAAAAAAGGCAGATGATAGGAAACATTAATCCCAAATTTGTCCTTGGCTCATTACTCCACATTTAGGTAGAGGGTAGCAAGACTCTGAGGATGGAGCTGTTTCAAGGACAGACATAACCATAATAGAATCAGGTTTGACTGTCAGTCCAAATCATTTCCCACCATTTCTTTGAAGGTCAGAGGATCAAACCTGGGCACAGTGAGACAAACTCCACATCATCAGGTCACTGAGTGGGACCACCCAAGAAGGTTGAGAAGTCCTGACAGCTTCTTGTACAAACATTCTGTAGAAAGGTTGTGGGGTGTATGGGCCATCTCCTTTCTTTGCCTTATTTAAAAAATAAAGGATGGGATCATATATTCCTTCTTCATTTTCAAGCCTTGGAGTGGGACATTCAAAATGAGGGCCTACGTGCTTCCTACAGCACTGTAGGTTTCCTATCGAAACTGGGATGACATCACATATTGTACAAATACCCTGTGCCAAGGTTCCCAGTCCCTCTTACCTGACATGAGACAAAATGGCCAGAGGCCCTTGTAAGAAATATCTGTGGCTAAAGACAAAGTTGTAGGCAACAGACAAAATGAAAGATGCAAATGCAGAGGTGTACAAGTCGATAGTGTTAACATCAATGTCAACAAAGAGCTCAAAGGCATCATGCAAGACTGTTGAAGAACAAACATACCTACAGTGACCAGCATAGACACCGACAGGCTTGGCATTGAGCTTAACCCCTAATGGCCTGACCTCAAACATCAATACCAATATTTCCACTGACACCAAGTTTGACAAAGACAGCCTGGCCCCAAATGCTAAAATACCAACATCAGCTGACAAAAATCAGCACACTGAGCTCAACCCTAATAGTCTGAGTGCTAACCTAAAGATTGAAAGACTCACTGACACCAGCAGCATCAATGCAAAGACCATCAACTCTTAAGGCAATACTAGAAACACAAAGCTGACATCAAGGAAGTCAACGGTTGCACTCCAAAGTGAAACCACAGCTGGTATTGATGAGAACACTGACACCAGAGGGATCAACTCTGGCATCCTCAAGGCTAGCACTTAAAAGGAGTCTGAAAACCAGGAAGATCTTGCCAAAAAAAAAATTGGAATGACTGAAAAGACATTTCTACATGGAAAAAAACATTGGCTGAGTTCTAATAAACATTGTCACAAGCCTCGAACAGGCAAAGTTAAGAACGCTCTAGCAAAACATATCCTGGAGTACGGGGATGAACACCATTTTACATTTATGATTATGAAGTGTTTGGTTGAGAGTTCACATCTGGGTGATCTTAGAAATGTCAATGAACAGCATGAAACGAAGTGGATTATTCAGCTGTAAGCTGACAGACCACTCTCGGCCTTAATGGAAAGGTGCCTCTAATTACCTGAAAGGCACCTCCATTACACTGATGATCATATTATTTTTAATTGTTTTGCCTATGAAATGCTCTATATCATCAGTATTTTCATGACAGTACTAATATCGACGCTATGGCAGTTACATGAACATCCTTTTTTACGCTCTTGTATTTACCGATACCATTCATTTAGTGCTCTGTTGACATGACATTACATCTGCATTTTCTGAATGGCTGACTTTTATGGTTTTGTTGAATCATTTGTTCGAATGGTATGGCTATTTGTGAGATGTTTTGTTGATGTTTATACAATATATTTATGTGCTTACATGCACTGAATTTTAAAAGCTCTTGTAGCATTTGATTTAATGTCGTTTCATTATTGTCTTTGGCATTTGTATAAGAAAACCTATGCTGCTTCTACATTGTTTTTACTGTTCTTTCATACATTTTTATTATCATATGATTTACACACCCCCATCTACCGAGCGTCTGACTGGATGATTTTCTAGGATTCTAAGGCTTTTATCAAAGTGTCTAGAATATTTGAATGTTTTCTATTAAAATTTATTGTACTTTAACTTTATTTGGTCTGAAGAAGCACACTACACAGGTGCAAAAGTGCTAACCATTACTAAAAACTGGTTTTAATTCGCTCTGCTGTATGTCGTCCTTCGTAATACTGTATTTCATTAAAAATTATCATAAGCCTATCACTGTGATGGGGATACAAAAATGGACCTGGACTGTGATGACACTGGTCTTGAGCCCATATAATGAGGGAATTATCACTGAGAGGAGTTATAGTTCATATGTTTTAGTACTAGGCTGCCTTTGAGGGCCAGTTTAAGCTTAGCCAATTATCTCACTTAAAAATTAAAAATTTCGTACCTTGCATCTGAACGGCAAACACATTATCCATTATGCCAAACCCCAACATGCAGCATTTGAATTAAATTCATTGTCAAGTTCTACGCTAGCTACCACTATGGGCCACTTCAAGCCTAGCCAACTTTCCCATTCGAAGTGAGAATCAAATGCTGTACCCTATGTCTGTAAGGCAAACGGCTTAACCATTAACCAGCTTAAATGGTGACAATTCAGCAAGTAATTTAGAAACTCCTTCACCAGACTAAGCAGAATGCACATCATCCAATTTACACAAGTTGCTAACCTGATGGAGTTTGTCTGTGCTTATCCTTCTTAACGTTTTTGTTTCTTTTTATATTTGGTATTGTCTCTAAATAATCACTACTCTTGCCGATGAGGTTGAAGGAGTCTATTCCAAAGACACTTTAAAGGTCAAAGCTCCATCAATGGTGACTACAAACCCTTTTTCTATTTACAAAAAGCTTTTAAATTATCTTGTATCTATCTTACGATGTTATGGTTTCATAAGCTCATAGGTAAGTACTAAACTAGCTGCCCTTGTCAGCTTTTAAGCCTAACCAGTTTCTCAAAGGTGAGAATCAAACTCTATACTTTGTGTTTGAGAGGTAAACACCTTAACCATTACGCTAACTCCCCCGACCCTTAAATCTTCATAAATCTCATTAACCGTATCAAAGTATTTCGCTTGCAAATTATTGTGTGGTCTTTGGATGTTATCTTGCGGCTACATTTCTTAAACACCTTGGTAACCACAATAACATAACAGTACAGTGCTGACCAGAAAACAATTGTAATCAGAACAAGTACAGCAATAAGCAGCATTCAGAAACAATGAAAGGAATAACTTTACAGTGCAGTAAGAAAAGTACGGTCAAAGAAAGGGGTGAGGTGCAAAAATACCTTTAGGCCTACGGAAAGGTATGTATGAGACAAAGTGTAAAAATAAATCCATAAAAAATGGAATTATTTGACTTATCAATCATAAGTAGTACCCGGCAAAATAAGCAAGACTGGACAAACTTGGGAAATCGGAAGAAATTTAAAGTAAATGAGATCTGGACAGGAAGGCTTGATCACACAGCATAACACAAAAGGGAGGAAATTTGCAGCCTAGAAAAGTTTCGGGTGCTGTGCTGTCCAACATCTAATGGTATCAGTCCTGCAATTGACGCAGACAGACCTCTACGTCAGATCCCAAGTTCTTCAATTTATGTTTCTTTTATATTCAACATGCCTAGTGTCATTTTTTTCAGCACGTTAACCTACATGCTAAATACACCAATGAATTTAAAACTTAAGAATGGTCAAAATTTCACTTAATATTTTTAGACAAGTTCAAGCAATTAAAAAGGTGCTGAGTTTAGTCAAGCAAAAACACTCTTCCATACCTGGATCTTAGGCAAAATGGAAAGGATAGAGGCTCCAATGCACAGCAACATGTTGATGCTAATGAAGGCCTTGTTTTCAGAGCAGCCTTCAGAGTGTGTGTAGTAGATGTAAAACATAACTATGGCAACCAGAGATAAGACATAGTTCAGTCCTGTGGCAGTGAGAAGAGCTGTTAAAACAAAACAAAAAAAACTTTATATGAAGACTGTACTGACACAGCCTGCTGAAGTACATATGCAACACTTTTTGTCAGGAATAATGTCGATTCTAAAATCACTGAACAAAAATATAAAGAAGTGAACAAAGAATGATGCTCAAGAAATTTACAAGTTATGTACTTACCATAACTTGGCATCTGTGTTGTCCATTTTCATTCTTTCTCACCAATGGGTTTGGATCCAATCCTTTAATCCAACTCGGCTGCATACACAAGACTTCGGATCCAGCTCCTCTACTGATAATGCTCTATTCTATCCCCAAAACCACAGATCAAGTTTGCTGCCTAATATCCCACTTTATTGAGATAGATACAGACATAAGAGAAGGCAAAGATCAAACCTGTAACTGAATGGTTCCAATACAGTCTAACACATACTTCTAGGAGTGATAAGGATGGGGTATGGATGAAAGGGAAGGTGAAGAAGAATGAAAATGGACAACACAGATGCCAAGCTACTGTAAGTACATAACTTACAAATCTGATGTTGTCCTTTTCATTCTTCCTTACCAATGGGACAGAATCCCCAGCTAGGTAGCCCTCGGGAGGCCCTCATCCCGGAGCACCACTGCTGAACCAAAGAAGCTCCGCTTCTGGAGACAATGTCTAATTTGTAATGAGTAACAAAAGCATGAGTCTTTGACCAAGTGGCTGCACCACAAATACCATCAATGGAAGTCCTTGACCAAAAAGCAGATGAAGTAGCAATAGACTGAGTGGAGTGAGCTCTAGAGGGGTCATAGCAAATCTAGACCTTTTGAGAATAAACCAAAGAAATGCAATCAGTAATCCATTTGGCTAATGTAATTTTTGATACTGCCTGACCCAAGCAGTTAGGGGAAAATGGATACAAACAGCCGATCAGACTTCCTGAACTGCTTTGTCCTGTGAAGATAAAAATGTAATTGTCTGTTCATATCAATGAGATGAAGCATGTATTCTCCCTTACTCGTAAATTTTGGAAAGACTGGTAATTGTATAGACTGGCTAATGTTACTTTGTCACCACTTTAGGAAGAAAGGAAGGGTTGGTCCATAGAGACACCTTGTCCTTATGAAAAATAATGAAAGGAGGCTTAGCCAATAGGGCCTGGAGCTCAGAAATTCTTTTTGCTTAAGTGACAGCTACTAAGATTGTTTGCCAAGAAAGAAACGTCATATCGCATTTGTCTGCCAGTTCAAAGGGTTTGAGTTGATCCCTGAAGGATCACAGTAAGGTCACAAGGAGGAGAAGGGTCTTTTATTGGGGTTTTGAGGAGAGATGCCCTTCTTGAAGGCTCTACACAATCTGGACGAAGTCAGAGAAAAAGGATTCGTTACCAGAATGGAAATTACAAATTGCTGCCAATTGAAGCTTAATTGTAGAAAAACTAGCTCCTCCTTTAAAGAAGAGTTGTTAGAAAGAAGTATGCCAGAAGCTGATGCTCAAAAGAAGTTGATATTCTGGCTGGAGGCTCAAATAGAAAATGTTTACCATTTGCTTCAGTACACTTTCTTGGTCGAAGCCCTCTGTGAGGCCAAGATAATTTCATGGACTGGGGAAGCTAGTCTGAACTATCTACAACAAATGAATCAGTCCAAAAAGCCACACTGAAGGCTGGAAACCAGGAAAGTAACACAAAAACAAATCTTTATTCATCACAAGTAAGCACTTCTGTCTGGTGATCATCACCAAACTTCTTCAAAGTAAACCATACAACATTAACCTTGCATACCCAACAAATTGAATCAATTAGTCAATTTAAAAAAAACACATTACAATCAATTAAATGTTTTAAACAGACAGTCCTAAAAAGAAAACTCTAATAGACTAGGAAACAACAAGTAAATACATTCCATTCAGTCATACTCAAAGTGTATAGAAAACAGCAACATACAAGAGCAAGTTAAAAAAATATATAATATAAATTAAAACATTTCTAAAAATACATAATTAATTCAGAAAAAAAATGCATTAAATATATCCACACTAGTTCTTCTTTCGGCTTTTACCAGTTAGGGGTTGCCACAGCGGAACTCCGGTCCACTAATAATTTGGCAGTAGATTTTTTTTTTATGGTACTGAGGTGCCAGCTGGACGCCCAACCTTCAACGAAGGCATGTCCATTCACACGTCTTTCGAACGCCACTCAACTGCGGGGACGACAGGCAGACTCCACACAGAAGGCGCTCCAGCTGAGAATCGAATGGGAGAAGGTACAGTTTTGTACCAACCATAAATGTAGATGTTCGAGTGCTAATACAGCTGCAGTCATAACAGATGGGTTATCCTGCCGTCAGGCGGGTCCTCGGTTGGCCGAATTCCAAAGTCTAGGTCCGGCATCAGATGTCGTCGCTTCTTCCCTGACGTCAGTACGACAGGGGTATCAAAGAACCAGCCGACGCCATTTTCTTCAGTTTTTCTTGCCCCAGATGTCAGGTGCCCCCAGAAGGAAGGCAAAACATAAATCTATGTAATAATGCAATGCAATATAATCAAAAAACAGTAGTTGCAAGCAAATACACCATAAAAGAATACCCCAATCAGGTTGTACGAGGAGGTGTTAGCCAATAGGCCTGTCCCAAGAGGGGAAGGAGGGAGGGAAACCTGGACTGCAGCTGTATTAGCACTCGAACATCTACATTTATGGTAGGTACAAAACTGTACTATGTTCATCGTGCATACAGCTGCAGTCATAACAGATGGGTAGAATCCCAAAGCTAAAAAAGGGGTGGTAGGCACTAAGTGGAACTAGGAGGAGCCAGGATGCCCTGCAAGACTGCAGTGGCAAAGCCCGCTCTAGATTTGGAGTATAATGGTAGGTGATAGTGCTTGGAGAAAGTATGTACAGAACTCCAAGTGGCTGCTTCCAAACTATCTTTCGTAGGAACCCCCCTGAGGAAAGCTGCAGAGGTAGCTGTGGCCCTTGTGGAGTGAGATCTGATGCCTGTAGGTACAGTTTTACCATGAAAAGAATAACAAAAGTGTATGCAGTGGGCTATCCATTTTGAGATTGTCTGTTTGGAAATAGGCTTCCCTTGAGCACCTGTAGCATAGGACACAAAGAGTTGCTCTGATTTTCTGAAAGGCTTTGTTCTGTCCAAATAATAACGGAGCTGTCTGTGAATGTCCAAGGAATGTAGTCGTCTCTCCCCTTTGTTTTGTGGATTAGGGTAAAAGGTAGGTAAGTGGATAGCCTGAAGGAATGTAGTAGTCTCTCCCCTTTGTTTTGAGGATTAGGGTAAAAGGTAGGTAAGTGGATGGCCTGATTCAAGGCTACCCTGGATACTACCTTTGGCATAAAGGAAGGGTTGGTTCGTAAGGAAACTCTGTCCTGATGGAATATGATGAAAGGCTGCACAGCCATGAGGGCTTGTAGTTCCGAAACCCTGCGTGCTGAGGTGATAGCCAGAAGGAAGGCTGTTTTCCATGACACATATTGCAGTTCTGTTGAAGCAGCTGGCTCAAATGGAGGCAGGGTCAGTTTTTCTAGAATTAAATTGAGGTCCCAAGCAGGTACTGGTTGCTTCCTTGGGGTTTTATATTCTTAGCCCTCTGAGGAACTGTCTTAAGAGAGGGTGAGAGAATAAAGGAGGATCAGTGTTGTATTGAGCAGAAATGGCTGAGGCATGGATTTTGATGGAAGAGAATGAAAGTCCACTGCTTAGCATCTCAGCTAGGTACTGTAATATTTGAGGTAAATTCAGTATTCCAGGATTCTGGCCCTTTTTCTGATTCCAGGCACAAAACCGTTTCCATTTTGCGGAGTAGGCTTTTCTAGTAGAAGGCCTTCTGGCCTCCAAAATGACATCCTGCACCTCCTTGGAGAGTAGGGTCTGTTGTGAATTTAAGGAATCCTCCATGCGGCTAGATTGAGTGTTTTCAGCTGACTGTGAAGAGTTTTGAAGTTGTGCTGAGTCAATAGAAGAGGCATTAGAGGCAGGATCCATAGTGGGGAATGCGTCAGGCTCCTCAGGAGTGGGTACCAGTGTTGTCTTCGCCAGTCTGGAGCAATGAGAATCATCTTTGGTCTGTCTGCTCTGGCTTTCAATAGAACTTTGGGCAGCAGAGGAAGAGGTGGAAAGGCATAAACTGTCATTGTTGTCCAACTGAAAGAGAGTGCGTCCACTTTCCAGGCCTGTGGATGAAAGGTCCTTGAGCAGAATTTTGTCAATTGGTAATTTCTGTGGGTAGCAAAGAGATCTATGTCTGGCCTTCCCCATGCTTGAATTATCTTTGTAAAAACTTGAGGATGTAACTTCCATTCGTGTGGATCTGTCATATTTCAGCTTAGGTTGTCTGCCAGCGTGTTTTCCTTGCCTGGCAGGAACTGTGCTTGAAGTTGGATTTGTAATTCCAGAGCCATGTTCCAAAGAGACATGGCTAGCCTGCACAGGGGATATGAGTGGGTTCCTCCCTGTTTGTTTATGTACCACATCACTGTGGTGTTGTCTGTCCTTATCAATAGCTGGCCTGGATGCAGTAGGTCTTTGAAAGCCATAATAGCATTTATTACTGCTAGCATTTCCTTTTGATTGATGTGTAGGCGCTTTTCTTTTTGGGACCATTTGCCCTGAATGCACCGATCTGTCATGTGCGCCCCCAGGCGTAGTCAGAGGCGTCTGTTGTGTTTCTCACATGGTCTAGGCTTAAATTCAACAAAACTTCTAATGTTCCTGGCCTTCCTATAAACAAATGATGGGGCTTCACCTAAGATGTTAATCAGAAAAGTGTTTCCTGTGACAATGTCCCAGTTTTATTCAATAATATTTTTGATACTGTGATAATCCAAAGTGTATGTCAGGATGCAGCTATTTTTGCATTTGTTATTCTCTGTGGAATTGCTTAACATTTTTCTACTGAGGAGGTTGAGTGAAGGTGCTTCAGTCCTTTTCAGTAGTTGTTCAGGTTTCTCAAAAATGGTTCCATCTCTGTGGTAATTCGAGCTAATCTACAGCCTTGGGACTTCACTACATTATACTTGGTTTTTGTAGGATGTATACTTTTACTGTGGAGTAATAAGTTATCCCTCGTTGGTTTGCTGAATAGATCAGCGGTGATTCTGTTATTGTTGGTGTCCTTGGAAATCTGCATATCTAAGAAAGTGGTTGAAGTACGGCTATGGGAAGAGGTAAACTCCAGGAAGGGGGTTGTTTGATTGAGGTAAGTGATAAAATCTCCAAGCTGCAAGGTGTCACCTTCTCACACAATAAAGACATAATCAATAAAACGTAAATAGCACGTGATATGCTGCATGTAAATCTGTGTTGTTTAACACAAAGTCCTCCTCCCATTTGCCCAGGGCAAGATCCTGGATTGCATAGACATGTGTGATCTTGGAGACATCCTGAATATTATGGAGAAACGTGAACTCATGTGGCAATTAAAGCTGAACTCTTTTAGGAAGCCTGGACTAAACTACTACTGTTCAATTAAAAGTGCACTGGAACTTAGAAAATTGCCACATCGTTTACATGACTAATTGTATTTTATTTTATTCTACAAATTGGTTTTAAATACCATTTTAAGTCAGTTGAGATTTAAGTGTATATTTTGTTTCCATCATCATAAATACATTTTTCTTATTTTTATTTATTTTTTTTTCTGGTTCTTTTTTCCACTTTATTCAAAATGATGTGTAATAACAATACTAATTATAAAATTATATAGGTTTTTAGGGTTCTTGTACACAGACCTGAAGAAGTCTAGAAGGACGAAAGCGATCTTTGTTAACAATAGGTTATGAAAATAGAAATTGATTTTTACATGTAATATGTATATGCATATATTTATATATATTTTTTGATTGCCAAATGAACTAAGGTTGACATATTTCCAACCATATAGTATATTGTCTTGGATAAAATCACAGACTTAATAATCTACTTAATAATTTGGTTAAATAACAGCTACCACATCATTATAAATTTTATTTACAGTACATAAGGGTTGTATATTATTATGACAGCTACTAAGTAGGGCAGGACCAGCATGAATGTCACACTGATGGGGGAAGGGATGTGAATTTAACATGTGTACCAATAACACTTTGTTTTACAGCACAATAAACCACTCCCATGTCTGATAAAAAGTATATACATATATATATTTAGAAAGCTTGTGAGGAAATTGCTCTATTTTTGTTTTACTTGGATTGCTTGTCTGTGTACTTAAAGGATTTCCGACTGGAAACTGACTGGCTGCCTTGCTTGGATTACTTTCGAATACTTAGTAATGCTGTACAACTATATATTTTCTATTACTTTTTGTTTTGACTTAAGCAGAGTTTAAGTTCGCTACTTCTACTACTATTGTCTGATTTGATTAATATACAGTGATTAACTAGAAATATATGGACTGAAAAACCTTCCACACAGAGAAGTTTCTTACACGGTTTTGTTTTTGGACCCACTACACTTTAGTGGGTTTTGAGACTTCGGGGATACCACGGAGATTACTTGTTTTTAGAAGTGTATACTTTCTTACCCCATCTATCCAGCGCCCTGGAGTCTCTATCAGAGGGTATGATTTTTGGCAGTAGTAGCCTTAATGCCCTTGGGTCCCTGTGAAATGGTCTCAGGATCGGCAGTAGGATTTTTTAAAAGGAACTTATGAGAGCTGGGAACCCTGTAATATCTATCAGGTTTTCTGGGAGCAGGAAGTAAAGAGTCAGGGGCCAATCTAGATTCTGAAAAGGCATCATCAACAATGTCTAGTACAAGAGGGATAGCTAAAGGCCTGTGCTGAGGCAGGAGTAGGAAATCCCTAAGCCTCTTTTAGAATCAGAAAAGTCCTGGCTTTCCCACGGGAAGTACTCCCTAAGAGTATGCAGGGTTTCACCAAGAGAGAAATCCTCTGGGGGGGAAGCAGAGGGGATAGATTCCTCTGCATCAGAACCCTCATAGGTAGATAAGGGTAAATCCTAGTCATCAGAAGAAACAAATTTCAGAATCCTGGTCAGAAGTATCATAAGCAAATTCAGTCCTAGGTCTCTTAGAGGGGGAAGGTTGTCTTCCCCTGATTAAAGTAGTAAGGTCTTCAGCTATTCTTATCATTTGTTTTTTAGGCATAGAGGCCTGACCATGTGATCTTGGCGTCGGTTTTCTAGGCATAGTTTGAGTTTTAGGCCTTGAAGAAGAAGATAGCGTTGGTTTAAAAAGCATGTCAGTAGGCCTGAAAACACCCTCAGAAGCCAGTGCCTGCACAACGACTCCAGACCCATTCAAGGCAGAGACACCTGGCAGGTTCCACAGTTGAAGCATCTCGCGGCATACTAGACTCCAAATGGGTCTCAGTAGAGGCCTGCGAATCTGAAGTAGCGGGTATCAGGGGCTGCAAAAGCGCCTCAATGAGTACTGGCGACTGGCTTAGGAGAAGCGTCGTCGGCAGCATTGGA
This sequence comes from Protopterus annectens, assembly GCF_019279795.1. Taxonomy (NCBI): domain Eukaryota; kingdom Metazoa; phylum Chordata; order Ceratodontiformes; family Protopteridae; genus Protopterus; species Protopterus annectens. The sequence continues at coordinate 130,495,474 of NC_056726.1, read as the reverse complement.
CCTAGGTGGCCTGTCTTTGTCTTTATCTTTGCGTTTTTTCGGAATTTCGGTAGTCAGATGGCTAACCAAAGACATATCTGGATAATTGAACAGAGTACCAAAATATTTAGAAGTGTAAATATACCGACGACGAATAGTTCTTTGCTTAAATAAGGCACAAAATCGACAGCGAGGTACGTTGTGGTCAGGGCCTAGGCAAGGAATCCAGTACGAATGAAAATCTTTATGAGGTATTTGTTTTCCACAAGAAATACAATTATTGACTTTTACTGACATCGGTTTAGAGCAAGAAAAAAAGTTTCCCCAACGGGGTACTTAGCTTTAGTTGAAGACTTTGGTTCTGAAACTCGAAAATGAGAATTTCAGGAGTCGGCCGACAGGCACTTGTGAACTGCTACTGCTTCTGGCACTGCACAGCAAGAAAGACTGATGTAATGCCGTTGGTTGCATGTTTTATACCCCCTGACTACCTGACGTCACAGCAGATGAGACAGCAACCGACGCTGGACCCAAGACTTTGATAATCAGGCCGACTGCTGCAAGCAGATAAGCCAAATGTGATGACTGCAACAGTGAAAGAAGAAGAACACCTGCACATTATAGTTAACAGACCTGCAGAAATCACTCAAGTGATCAAAAACGTCTGGTGATACATTAGGTCTTAAAACAAACAATAAGATTGTGTCTCCCCCTCTAAACAAAATTCACCAAAATACTGCAGTGGAAGAGAGTTTGGTTTATGCCTAAAAAGAGAATCTTTATTACACAGAGCGCTTTCACCTGTTCATTCAGAATTCTTCAGACTATGACTACAAGATAAAACTCAGGTCATAATACAGCAAATAAATTGTGACAATCTAAAATACATGCAATCAAGTTCCTTCTGTAAAATCATTTTTTTCACTGGATCTTAATCCACAGGAAACATGCAATCATGTCCAGTCTTTAAAATCAGCTCTTGTACTTTATCTTAAACCTCTGTTTATTTAAAATAAATTTAAAATGAATATTGTCATTTAAGCCTGCAGAATTTGGGCATTTAATCTTGTCACTCATATTCCTTGGTGTCCAACATGTTCTCTTAGCATTCCTACCCCCAATTTCAAATTATATAGCATGTAAATCCAAGAAAAATGGCAGGAGACTCCACGACAAAAGCAAAAGAGGCAAAATGTACTGAAACAAAATGTATTTAAAATACGTGCACAGTGAGCGCTTTCAGGCAAATATGCCCTTTATCAGACGAAACTTTTTTTGTTTCAGTAAATTTTGCCTCTTTTGCTTTTGTCATGGAGTCTCCTGCCATTTTTATTGGATTTACTTGGTGTTTTACTGGCAGAGTGACCTTGGTGCAGGATCTCACTGTTTTTGGTGTTTAAATTATATAGCATCTAACAAAAAACAATAAACTTTAAAATGTATGCATTTTTAAAATATGTCCATGCAAACCATTGTTACCATGCATGGTATTGTTCATATAATCTTCAACTCAATTTCCTAACAGTCCTGCTCATATAAAATGCCTGGCATGACAAAACACTCAGCAACATAAATTATATTAAGAGTACTACAATTGCAATATTTTGGTGCAACACAACTTTTTCCCATATTCAAATGGGGGAAAGTAGGACAATTTGCCACAAATTTGCACTGAATGCATATATTAGATGAACATGTTCCTTTTATTTATAAATCACTTCAAGTGTCAAGCGTACAAGTTAAACCTAAAGTATGCTTCTTTGCATCAACACCACCCATCAGAGAGGGTTTAGCATCTTCTTTCTCTATCAGTCAATGGTTTATACTGGGGTTTTCGTCCTTTTTATGTCACTGGCCATCTCCTCAATGAAGCTTAAAGGGTATCCCCTTTCTTTAAGCATTCCTTTTAGAATGACCATTTCTTTTTCAAAATCAGAATCATTTGTAGCTAGTCTACCAATCCTCACCATCTGACCTCTTACTACGTAATGCTTTTGAAAGGTAGGGTGCATGCTATCATAATGCAAGTAGCTATTACTGGAAACAGCTTTCTTAGCAACTCTCGTAAATAAAAAGAAGTTATGTTCTTACCATAAAGTTCCATGTGAGTTGTTCATCTCGCCTTTGTTGTTACACACGGGTTCGGAGCCGATCCCTCGGCTTCGAGTCGGCCACATTCCAAGCTCTGCGTCTAAGAGAAGCTCGAGGCACAGTCTCTATCCCATGATCCTCTCCTGCTAACCCTCAGATCTAGTTTGCTATGAAAACCAGACAACAGAAGACATTCTCTTACACATGCATACGTATTCATACACATATACACGTATATTACCTAGAGACAGTCAGTCTAAGGGGACCATGAGAAAGACAACCAGCCACCAGTCATACCTGTTCTTCCAGAATACGGAGGGGGAAGGAGGGCGGGAATGTAAGAACAAAGGCGAGATGAACAACTCACATGGAACGTTATGGTAAGAACATAACTTCTTTATGTGAAGTTGTTCGATCTCGCCATTTGTTCTTACACACGAGTAGCGTCCCTAGCACCCTAAACCCCAGGTGGCTCACGGGAGAACATTCCTGAGAACAGTGGAACCAAAGGAAGCCCTGTCCCTGGAGGCCCTGTCCACTTTGTAATGAGTGATAAAGGTATGAGGTTTAGCCCAGGTAGCCGCTGCACAAATGGTATCTATCGGTAAACGAGCAGCATGGGCTAGGGAAGTAGAAACAGTTCTAGCAGAATGAGCTTTAGCTTTGAGCGGAATAGACTGATTGGAAGATGAATAAAAATTTATGCAGTCCGAAAGCCATTTGGATAATGTGATTTTTGATACTGCAAGTCCTTTCTTACTATCCGCATGCGAAACAAAACGTTGATCCGATTACCGAATTCTTTTGCCCTGTCCAGGTAAAATCTCAGCTGTCTGTGCACGTCCAATTTGTGTAACATGTATTCCAATTTATTGGTATGGTGCCTGAAAAAGGTAGGACGTTCTATGGACTGATTAAGATTAGATTCTGAGCAGACTTTTGGTAAAAAGGACGGATTAGTACGTAAGGAGACCCTGTCTGGGTGAAAGATTAGATATGGGGGTCTAATTGACAGTGCTTGCAGCTCTGAGACTCTGCGAGCTGAAGTGATTGCAACAAGAAACAGGGTTTTCCAGGAAAGATATTTAAGTGGGCATGACGAGGCTGGTTCAAAGGGTGATAACATGAGCTGAGATAGCATTAGATTTAAGTTCCAAGGAAAAAACGGATAAGTTCCCTTCATGAAAGCTCTACAAAGTCTATGAGACGTAATTGTAGAGCCCCCTTCACCCACAAAAAAATTAGATATGGCAACCAGCTGTGCCCTTATGGTGGATGTTGAAGCCCCTTGATGAAAAAGAGTAGATAGAAAATCTAGAACCTTATGAATAGGAGCAACCAAGGGATCAATACCTTGTTTGGAAGCCAAACATATGAAATGTTTCCATTTGCTCTTGTATAATTTTCTAGTGGAGGCTTTGTGGGAAGAGATCAAAATATGTTGTACTGCTGGAGACAAGAGATCTGACCTGGCTAAGCTGGGAAGTGGAGCAGCCATGCTGTCAATTTGAGGGACGAAAGAGAGGGGTTAAGAACTCCTGACGAGTGGATCAGAAGGTCTGGCACTGGGTCCAGAGTCCAAGCTTCCTCTATTTGGTAAGCTTGAAGAAAGGGGAACCAGATTTGTCGAGGCCAGAATGGTGCTATCAAGATGATAGTCCTTTCCAGACCTTTGGCTTTCTGCAGAAATTTCGAGATTAGTGGAACAGGAGGAAAAGCATATAGGAGACCCGGGGGCCAATCGTGCACAAGTGCGTCCCTGTGGGCGGCTCCCAGAGGGGGAAGTAGGGCAAAATAGCTTCTGCATTTGGCATTCAGGGGGGATGCAAAAACGTCACAGCAAGGCTGGCCCCATCTGCGGAAAATCCTTTCCACTACTTGATTTTTGAGGGACCACGCGTGAGGTTAACAGGATGGCTCTGCTCAACCTGTCCGCTATTACGTTGGATGTCCCCGGGATGTGCGTTGCTATGAGAAAGCATCCGGTGGACACAGCCCATTGCCAGATTCTCAGGGCCTCTCTGCATAAGGGGCAAGACCCGGTTCCTCCTCGTTTGTTTATGTACCATACCACTGACAAGTTGTCTGTCTGAATTGCAACTGTTCCCGGAGGTAAGTAGTCATGAAAGTGTTGCAACGCCAGGAACACTGCTCTCAACTCCAGGACATTGATGTGCAGGTTGTACTCTATTTTCGACCACTCACCTTGAACTGTTCTCCCGTGAAAAGTACCCCCCACCCTATCAGGGAAGCGTCCGTGGTCACTGTGGCTATGGGGTGGGGGGGCACGAACAGGCGGTCTATCGTAAGCTCGTGGCTGTTCATCCACCACTGAAGATCCCGCTTGCAAGACTCCGTGAGCAGGATGTTGTGCGACAATGGTAGCCGTTGGTAAGACCACTGTGCGAAGAGTAGCCACTGGAGGATCCTCATGTGCATTCTCACTAGGGGGACCGCGATAAGGGTACCTGCCATCATGCCTAATACTTTCAGGACCTGTGCAGCGGGGACTCTTTTGTTTTGTAGAAGAGTAGAAATCTGCTCCCTTAAGGCTGAAACTCTTGTTTGGGGAAGCCTGATCACAGTTAAGGTAGTGTCCAATTCCACTCCTATGAATGATGTATGCTGTGAGGGCGACAAGGCAGATTTTTCGAAGTTCAGTGTTATGCCTAAACAGGAACAGAGATCGATTGTTTAGTCCCTGGCTTGCAATAGGTGATGCCTGGTGGTGGCGGTAAGGAGCCAGTCGTCTAAGTATGGAAACACCCGGAATCCTAGTTGTCTCAGGTGGGACGCCACTACTGCCATCATGCACTTGGTGAACACCCTGGGGGCTGAGGTGAGGCCAAAGGGCAGAGTCGAAACTGAAAGTGACTGGCTCCCAGCGGGAAGCGCAGGTGATCTCTGGATGGCCAGGCCATTTTTATGTGGTAGTACACATCCTTGAGATCTATAGAGCACATCCAATCGTTCGTTTGAAGAAACGGAAGGATCGATTGTAGCGTGACCATCCGGAATTTTTCCTTCTTCACGAAGGTATTGACTTTGCTGAGGTCCAGTATTGGCCTCCAGTCCCCTGCTTTCTTCGGAACTAAAAAGAACCTTGAGTAAGTTCTGGATCCTATTTGATCCGCCAGGACTGGCTAGATGACTCTTTTTCTTAACAGCCTTTAAATTTCTATGGCTGCCTGATCCCTCAGATTGGGTGGAACATCTGGGAATCTTTTTTGGGTGGGGAGATTGTTTAAGAAAGGGATGTTGTACCCTCTGGTTATTATGCTTTTTACCCAGGAATCTGAAGTGAGATTTAACCAGGCCTCTGGGTATAAAGCCAAGCTACCCCGACTGCCTCCAGAGCAGGACAGCCGGGCCTCCACTCAGGAGGGCTGGAAGGGCTTACCAGGGACGCTATCCCTGTCGCCCTGGTTCTGCGGACCCCCTCTGCCGCCTGGGCGGCGTCTTCCATTCCTTCCCTCTCCTCTGCCTCTGGAGGGGGTTTCATTAGGTGTGGATTGGAAAGCTCCCGGAGTCTTCCGGAACCACATTTTTCCACCTCTTTGCCCTTTGGAGTATGGTCTAGAAGGGGCAGAAAAACGGACCTCTACGGCAGACAGGGTCTTTCCTTCTTGCTCACACCTAGTGAGCGTCTCCTTCACTTTGGGCCCAAACAAGGAGGAGCCATCAAAAGGGGCATTAGTAAAGGAAGACTTAAAGGCTTCCGTAAAGGAGCATAGGCGCATCCAGGATCGTCTCCTCAGAGCGATCGCTGAAGCTGCAGCCCTACTCGATCCTTCGGCTGCATATGAAATGAGCCACATGGATGAGTTAACGATAGAGTTTAGGGTATTGAGCTGTGCTGTCACCTTGTCTGAGACAGCAGCATCTGTGGTACCCTGTAGAGTATCTCCCAATTCTTTGAAGAGATCTCTCTGAAGACGGGTAAAATGGGTGAGGTAGTTCAGCGATCGCATGGAAAAAGTCGCTGGACTAAAAATGCGCTTCCCGTACCTGTCCATCGTTCTAGAGTCTTTGTTAGGCGGATGAACAGAGGAAGATGCTACAGACATTTCTTTCTTGGTGGCCGCCGCCACCACCATAGCATCAACTGGGACTCCCTTGGTGAGATACGCTTTATCCTGGGGTGCAGTGATCATATCATGCGTTCCGGCCCCAAAATCCGGACAATACCAAGAAAGGAGGGGGGGTATCCATATTCATCAAGGACACCCACACCTCAAGACTGGTGGCAACGCACGATGCATCGGAGACCATCCAGGTGCAATTAACCATAGGCAAGACTGCTCTGCAAATTGTAGCATGTTACAGGCCACCCTCACAAACTCAGGAACCTCACATGGCCTTCCTGAAAACACTAGAGGGGATAAATGTATCACCAAACACCATCATACTAGGTGACTTCAATTACCCTAATATAGACTGGGAACACTACTCAAGCCCAAACACCCTAGCCCAAAAGTTCCTGGAATTCATAAACTCAAATGCCATGGAACAACTAGTCACCATCCCACAAGAGGAGATAACATACTTGATCTCATCATCACGAACATGGGAGCACAATGTTCAACACCGGAAGTATACCCCTCACTGGTGAGATCAGATCACAAACTAATCTCGCTGGAGGTCCTCATTCCCCCCCCCCCTGGAAAAAAAAAAACCACAGTAAAGAACTTCTCAAAAGCCCACCTCACACCTCTAAAGACTAGGGTGGTCTCCTTTAAGGCCCCGAGCGGCGGAAAACAGTACTCAAGCCGCTGAATCACTTACAAACACCTTCTACCAGCACCTGCAGGACTGCATGGATAAGGCAATCCCAAACAAAACAAAGACTCTTAGTACCAAAGGCAAGCGTCCAGTCTGGTGGACCCCAGCCATAAACAAACTCTACAATAAAAGGAGGAAGCTACTACAAGATAGAGCAAAATCCTTAAAAGGTAAGACAAACTTGATCACTATAAGTAAAAAACTAAGAGCTCTCATAAAATCATCCAAAGCAAATTTCGAGAGAAAAATAGCTAAAGACTCAAAAGACAATCATAAGGCCTTCTTTAGCTATGTTAGAAACCTAGGAGGAAACTCCCAGATATGCTCAGAACTAGTTCAAAATGATGTGAAGATTACTGATCCTACAGACATTGCCAACATACTGGCTGACAGGTTCAGTGCAAACTCCCCCCCCCCTCCCCCCCAAAAGGAGAGATATCTATACCAAACGATTGCAGCCCCCAAACATCTCCAGCGCCCAAGTGAGAACTGCTCTCTCCAAAGCAAAAACACAGCATCCATGGGACCTGATGGTGTCCCGGCTGTGTGCTCCACGAACTCAATGAGGAATTAAACCCACAGCTAGGACAGCTGTTTAATCAAAGTCTTACCTCTGGATACGTACCCAGGGAGTGGCGCACTGCAACTGTGGTCCCACTTCACAAAGGCGGTGCCTCCACCGACCCTGGAAATTACCGGCCCATTAGCTTGACAAGCCTTATCTGCAAAGCCATGGAGAGGATCATAATGGACCTCATAAATAAAGACATAGGGAATTTGCAGACTTTGGATCCAACCCAGTTTGGCTTTGTCAAAGGCAGATCATGCTTTTTAAACTTGGTTGACTTCTTCGAAACAGTCACCAAAGCCATTGACGAGGGAAAGGCAGTCCATACAGCCTACCTCGATCTGGCTAAGGCCTTCGATACAATACCCCACTCGGGTATCATTGAAAAACTCATCAGCTTAAATGTTAACCCATACATCACAAGATGGGTTGCAAACTGGCGGAGTGACAGAACCCACAGGGTCAGAGTTGCTGGCGCCATGTCAGACTCAAAGCCTGTCACAAGTGGTGTCCCACAGGGCTCAGTCCTGGGCCCACTCTTGTTTGGCATCTACTTTTCCGAAGTACAAGCAAACACAGGAGGGTTATGGCTGACAAAGTTTGCAGATGACTGCAAACTGGGCGCCATAGTAGAAAAAGTACAGTTTTGTACCTACCATAAATGTAGATGTCCGAACTGGATAGCATCTGCAGTCATAACAACTGGGTTGTCCTGTCGTCAGGCAGCCCTTCGGTCGGCCGGATTCCAAAGTCTGGGCCCGGCTTCGGCTGATGTCGCACTTCACCCGACGTCATCTCTGCTGGTCTTCGGGTATAAAGGCATCAGCCGACGCCATTTTCCTCAGTGTTTCTTGCCCCAGATGCCAGTTGCCCTCTTGGAAGGCTAAATTTTGGATAAATGCCAATGTTTCCAAAAAGATAGAAGGCAAACACAAGAAATAAGCATGTATGTACATATATACAAACAAATACACCATAAGAGACTCCCCCCACCAGCTAGCTATTAGGGGGTAAATACCCTAGGAGTACCACAGAGGGAAGGAGGAGGTAATCCTGACTGCAGATGCTATCCAGTTCGGACATCTACATTTATGGTAGGTACAAAACTGTGCTATGTCCTTCATGGATGCATCTGCAGTCATAACAACTGGGTAGAATACCATAGCCAACTAGGGGAGGAGGAAGAAGAAATTATGGTGTGGTTAGGATCCCTTGCAGTACAGCAGTGGCAAACCCTGCTCGGGATCTGGAATACAGAGGTAAATTATAATGCTTGGCAAATGTATGCACGGAGGTCCAAGTAGCCGCCTCAATAATGTCCATGGTTGCCACTCCTCGTAAGAAGGCTGTGGTAGTGGCTGTTGCCCTTGTAGAATGAGGTCTTATGTTCTGTGGAATTGGTTTTCCATGGAAGGAGTAACAGAATCGTATGCAATTTCCTATCCATTTGGAGATTGTCTGTTTGGAAATTGCTTTTCCTTCTCTTCCTGTTGCATAGGCTACAAAAAGCTGGTCAGTTTTCTGTTACTTTTGGTTCTGTCCAGGTAGTAGCGTAGCTGTCTATGTACATCCAAGGTATGCAGCATTCTTTCCCTCTGTTTTGTGGGTTGGGAAGAAGGTAGGTAGGTGGATTGCCTGGTTTAAAGACACTCTGGATACCACCTTAGGCATAAATGTAGGATTAGTTCTCATGGACACTCTATCTTGGTGGAAGATTAGGAAGGGTTGTACTGCCATTAGGGCCTGAAGTTCAGAAACCCTCCTTGCTGAGGTTATTGCCAGTAGGAAAGCAGTTTTCCATGATAGATGCTGTAGGTCTGCTGTTGCTGCTGGTTCAAAAGGGAGTGTCAACTTTTCTAGCACAAAGTTCAAGTCCCAAGCTGGCAATGGTGGTTTCCTAGGAGGTTTTACATTCTTGATCCCTCTGAGGAACTGCCTGAGTAGAGGATGTGAAAAGACCGGTGGATCAAAGCTGTATTCTGCTGAAATAGCTGATGCATGCATCTTGATGGAGGAATAGGACAGGCCTGTATGTAGAAGCTCTGCCAAATACTCCAGAATGTTAGCAATATCTATATTCGACACGTCTTTTCCTCTTTCAGCACTCCAAATGACAAACCTTTTCCATTTTCCTGCATAGTTCCTTCTTGTTGAAGGTCTGCGGGCTTCAAGGATAATGTCTTTAACCTGTAGAACCAAACCCGACTCTTAAAACACAAAATTGGAAGTAACAGCACAAACCACAAACGGTAGCTTCTTCAGCCCAAATACTACAGCTTGCTCCTGCCGATATATCCGGACTGCCCAAAAGTTTAGTTCAGCCCAAATAACACTGTTGTCTTCTGGCACACGTCTCCGAGTTGAAAACGGACCAAATCAACTCAAGAGTACCGTACCTCACTTTCACTCGGGTCTCCCGACTGCCGAAAATAGATGCAACAAACGACTTCTCCTTGATAAAAATGTAAATACTTTATTTAACAACCACAAGTTCCGTGAAACGCATAAAGCGTTTTTCGTTTGAATCAATGTTCAAACTTCCTCAGACAAACACTGGTTTTCGCGCCAGTGTACGTTTAAATACCCCAATGAATGATGTCATAACACTTTTTAAACATACAGTGGTGTTTAAAAACATTATTTTAAAACCATACTTAAAACATTTTTTTAAAAACATGATATTTGACTACTAATTTTGTTTACTATGTTGCCAATTTTGTGTATATACATGAAATGTGTAAAATTAAATTTAATTCACTTTATTCATAACTGATAGTGTCTGAAATATTTCTATAAACATATTTATATTATGTACGTGTATGTAGATCTGAACCCATAATGTACTGAACTCACACCATCTTCTTATTTAGATGGTGTATATTGGTGTAGACACTTATGATTATTAAATATATAAATTGTGTATTTAATCTGATGTGTAACTTATAAAATTTTAACATCTCCTGCCTGGACATAAAAGTCTCTGTGGACACGAAACCTTACCTCCCATTTAATGTGTCCATAACAGTATGGATATTAGGAAAATTTTATATTTTTATTTTTTTATTTTTATTGTTATTTTTATGGAGATACGTTGTTGTTTAAAATTTGTTATATTTATATAATGTATAGGGAAATCTACCTCCTTTTAACTGTACTTGACTTTCTATTTTATGTAATAATAAAATATATTTTCTAGTTTTAAAACCTTTTAGTTAGTAATTACATGTATTCTCACAACAAATGCTGCTCTATCTAAATAAACTTTTTAATTTTAATAAGCATGTGATTGAACAGACTTCGTTCAATCCTGGGTCTCTGCAAGATGTCAAACGTAACTGCCATTCTAATTCTTTTTTCTCAAGCACCAACTTCAAAACATTTTCATGTGTCAAATCCATATAATTTGTTTGTACTTGGTCAATGACCATAAAGTTAAATGTATGTCCTATATTTGCATTACAGTGTCTTGCCAGAGCATTTTCTTCTTTATTTTTTCTAATGGCATAGGTATGCTCATATATCCGGTCTCTGAGTCGTCTGTCCGTTTTCCCGACATAAAATGACGGGCATACTTCACATTGGGCCAAATACACTACTCTTTTACTATTGCAATTATAATTACCTTTTATAGTGTATGTGCCTTTACCAATGTTGAACCTATCTGTAGTCCTTATATACCTACAGTAACTACATGAGCTGCACTTTTTAGTGCCTCCCTTTCTTTTTGTGGTCTGTTCTTTACTCTCTAACAATTGTTTTAAGTTTTTGCCACGTCTATATGTTATGATCGGTCCATCATTTAGGATTTTGGCCAGTTCCTTGTCTAGTGACAAACTCGACCAATATTTTCTAACTGTATAGCAAATTTGATTAGCTTCTGGGCAATAAGTGAAGATAAAAGCTGTATTGTAATTTTTATCTTTCCTACCTATATTTTCTATTTCCATTTCTATTGTTTCAGGGTGTTCTGTATGAACATCCCCTATTTCAATACTGCCAATACTCCCACCACTCTCCATCTGGAATGTCCTAGTTAAAATTGCTTGGTAAATTCCATTTTCCCTCTTTCTCTTAACTTCTTTAAATATACCTTCCAGGAAGCTACTTGGATAGCCTCTATGTGAGAACATTTGATGTAAATTACTACATTCCACCTCAAAATCTTGATTCAAGGTGGTCATTTTAGCTGCCCTCACAAGTTGCCCCTTCACCACTGATTTCTTTTGGTGAAGGGGATGTTGACTAGAGAAATGAAGGTAGGTATTTGAAAACGTTTCCTTTCTATGTATTTTTGATACATAGCCATTAGTAGTTTTGTTTAACTCAACATCCAAATAGTTTACTTGCATTTCATCAAATTTCATGGTAAACTTTAGGAAGGTGGTGGTGGCTGTAAGTTTTCAACTAACTTTATTGCTTCCTCTTCTTGTCCCTTAATTAAAATGAAAATATAGTCAGAAACCTCTTATACATATGAATGTCAGTACTCCAAGTTTGGTTTAATACATATTTTGTTTCCCAATATGCTAAAACTATATTTGAAAAACTGCCTCCTACTGGGGACCCCATTGCCACTCCAGACTTTTGAATGTACAACTTCTTTTCAAAAGAGACAAAATTGTTTTTAAGTATACATTCCAGTAGTTTCTCCACAATTCTACATTCATTTTGCGTTGCTCCCTTTGATTTTATGAACTCCACTACCCATTTAATCCCCAAATCTTGTGGTATACAAGTATATAGGTCACAGATGTCTATAGTCACAAAATTCTGTGACGAATCATATTCTGTGTTTTGTAAATCTTCCAAAAAGGACCAAGAGTCTTTTAGAATTTGTTTTTGTGTTCCTATATACTTTTTTAACAACCCATCTACAAATTTGGCGCAAGGGTATGTTATCGATTGCCTTGCGTCCACTAACATACGAAAAGGTGGGTTCCTCAAGTTTTTGTGGAGTTTGGGGATGCCAAATATTTTTGGTATCCTTGGGGCTAAAATAGTTAGGTAGTGGTTTTGTTCAATAGTGATCAGTCCTTCCAAATATAAGTCGTTAATAATCGATCTTATGTTATGGTGGGCTTTATTTAGTTCGTTTCTACTTGAGTTTTCATATGTGTCCTTCTCTAACAAATTTAACATTACTCTGGAATAGTCTACATTGTGTACTACCACTAGCCCTCCTCCTTTGTCAGGTTTCATCAGTCTTATTGGTAGGGTCCTGAGAGAGGAAAGAAGACTGTTTTCTTCACTTGTAATGTTAATATTTTTGTTTAAATTTTTGTTACTTCTATGACCCTTTACTATATTTCTAAATTCATTTTCACACAAGAATTCATACATAGATAGTAAGGGGTTTGATGGTGGATTAAAACTACTTGCCACATATAATTCATTTGTAGTATTATTATTTTCACCCCCAAACATGATGTTTAAATTCAATTTCATAAACATCTTGAAGTCAATCAATAGTTCTACTATATCACAATTTTTTGTTGGTACAAAGGTTAGTCCTTTAGCAAAAAGTTCAACCAAAATTTTGTCAATGTAGCATTCAGTGAAATTGTAAATGGTAAAATCTCCAGTTTTATTTGTGAGTGTCTCTATCAATGTTAATTCCATTGTTTGTTCGTACTCCTGGTATTGTACTGTCTCCTCTGTACGTTGCCTGGTGGTGGTCTCCAAGTACCCCCCCTCCCACCTCTGAAGTTTTTTTGTTGTCGTTGAGGCTGCTGGAAATGTTCTTCAGAGTGCCAATCTATATTATTCCCTCTATTATAGGTTTCATTTTGTCCTTGTTCTTCTTCTTCTATTACACAATCATCTCCAGTTGCTTCAAATTCTAGATCTAAATTCTGACCATTCTCATTATGGTTCTGATCATTGTTTGTTGAACCATACCTTTCAAAATGGTAAGGTTTTTTATATTGGGGGTTCTTTGGTTGCCCATTTTTGTTATTGTTGTTAGAAATGTTTGGGGGTTTTGGAAAGGCTGTCCCTTCTTCATAAGCTTTCAAGTCCCTGTTTAATTTTTTAATTTTAATAGTCTTCAGTTTCACCATTTGTTGTGCAATACTTGTCAAAGTTCTGTCAAATTCATATTCATACCTATGGAAATTTAAGTCATTTTTAATGTCTTTTTCTAAGGTGGTAGTCTCTGCTATCAGTACATCCAAAGCTATCTGATAATGTTTTGTCATGCACCTTAGGATTTCCAAACCATGCTGATTGTATAGCCCTGTAAGTTCGTTAAAAAATGCTGATCCAAATTCTAGACCGTTTGGATAAGAATAAAGTCTTAGTCCTTTCGGTACAATATTCTCTTTGATACATTTATTTAAATAATTTAATTCTAGTTGCGCTTTTTTCATTTTAAATAAATTCGTATCAAATATTTTTAATTTTTCTGTTAGATTGGATGTACTTACAGCTCCGGTTGTGTCTACACCAACACTTTGTTCTCCATCAAAGGTAAGTTCATTACTGAGCCAATTTCCAGTGTCGAAGGTAGTGTCCATAGCCCTTACATTTCCTATTGTACGCTCTCCTGGTTGCTCATTAGGTGCCAGTAATCGATTTACTTTGGTGGTTCCGTTTCTTTGCTCCCCGTTGTTTTTCGTAATTCTAGTACAGCCTGAAGTAGTTGGTTGTTGACTGCACCCACTTACATTATCCACCTTTTCAGTAAGTGTATCCAAGCGTTTATTTATCAGTTCGAGCAGCTGTGTCAGGTTTCCCTGTGAGGGGCAGTCCCCCTCCGTTGGTATATCCATTTGGTGGTTAACGGCTGACTTCCAAACAAACTATGAACTGTAGAACCAAACCCGACTCTTAAAACACAAAATTGGAAGTAACAGCACAAACCACAAACGGTAGCTTCTTCAGCCCAAATACTACAGCTTGCTCCTGCCGATATATCCGGACTGCCCAAAAGTTTAGTTCAGCCCAAATAACACTGTTGTCTTCTGGCACACGTCTCCGAGTTGAAAACGGACCAAATCAACTCAAGAGTACCGTACCTCACTTTCACTCGGGTCTCCCGACTGCCGAAAATAGATGCAACAAACGACTTCTCCTTGATAAAAATGTAAATACTTTATTTAACAACCACAAGTTCCGTGAAACGCATAAAGCGTTTTCGTTTGAAACAATGTTCAAACTTCCTCAGACAAACACTGGTTTTCGCGCCAGTGTACGTTTAAATACCCCAATGAATGATGTCATAACACTTTTTAAACATACAGTGGTGTTTAAAAACATTATTTTAAAACCATACTTAAAACATTTTTTTAAAAACATGATATTTGACTACTAATTTTGTTTACTATGTTGCCAATTTTGTGTATATACATGAAATGTGTAAAATTAAATTTAATTCACTTTATTCATAACTGATAGTGTCTGAAATATTTCTATAAACATATTTATATTATGTACGTGTATGTAGATCTGAACCCATAATGTACTGAACTCATACCATCTTCTTATTTAGATGGTGTATATTGGTGTAGACACTTATGATTATTAAATATATAAATTGTGTATTTAATCTGATGTGTAACTTATAAAATTTTAACATCTCCTGCCTGGACATAAAAGTCTCTGTGGACACGAAACCTTACCTCCCATTTAATGTGTCCATAACAGTATGGATATTAGGAAAATTTTGTATTTTTATTTTTATTATTATTTTTATGGAGATACGTTGTTGTTTAAAATTTGTTATATTTATATAATGTATAGGGAAATCTACCTCCTTTTAACTGTACTGGTCGAGTTTGTCACTAGACAAGGAACTGGCCAAAATCCTAAATGATGGACCGATCATAACATATAGACGTGGCAAAAACTTAAAACAATTGTTAGAGAGTAAAGAACAGACCACAAAAAGAAAGGGAGGCACTAAAAAGTGCAGCTCATGTAGTTACTGTAGGTATATAAGGACTACAGATAGGTTCAACATTGGTAAAGGCACATACACTATAAAAGGTAATTATAATTGCAATAGTAAAAGAGTAGTGTATTTGGCCCAATGTGAAGTATGCCCGTCATTTTATGTCGGGAAAACGGACAGACGACTCAGAGACCGGATATATGAGCATACCTATGCCATTAGAAAAAATAAAGAAGAAAATGCTCTGGCAAGACACTGTAATGCAAATATAGGACATACATTTAACTTTATGGTCATTGACCAAGTACAAACAAATTATATGGATTTGACACATGAAAATGTTTTGAAGTTGGTGCTTGAGAAAAAAGAATTAGAATGGCAGTTACGTTTGACATCTTGCAGAGACCCAGGATTGAACGAAGTCTGTTCAATCACATGCTTATTAAAATTAAAAAGTTTATTTAGATAGAGCAGCATTTGTTGTGAGAATACATGTAATTACTAACTAAAAGGTTTTAAAACTAGAAAATATATTTTATAAATATATTTTATTTTTACATAAAATAGAAAGTCAAGTACAGTTAAAAGGAGGTAGATTTCCCTATACATTATATAAATATAACAAATTTTAAACAACAACGTATCTCCATAAAAATAATAATAAAAATAAAAATATAAAATTTTCCTAATATCCATACTGTTATGGACACATTAAATGGGAGGTAAGGTTTCGTGTCCACAGAGACTTTTATGTCCAGGCAGGAGATGTTAAAATTTTATAAGTTACACATCAGATTAAATACACAATTTATATATTTAATAATCATAAGTGTCTACACCAATATACACCATCTAAATAAGAAGATGGTATGAGTTCAGTACATTATGGGTTCAGATCTACATGCATACATAATATAAATACGTTTATAGAAATATTTCAGACACTATCAGTTATGAATAAAGTGAATTAAATTTAATTTTACACATTTCATGTATATACACAAAATTGGCAACATAGTAAACAAAATTAGTAGTCAAATATCATGTTTTTAAAAAAATGTTTTAAATTTGGTTTTAAAATAATGTTTTAAACACCACTGTATGTTTAAAAGTGTTATGACATCATTCATTGGGGTATTTAAGCACTGGCGAAAACCAGTGTTTTGTCTGAGGAAGTTTGAACATTGATTCAAACGAAAACGCTTTATCGTTCGGAACTTGTGGTTGTTAAATAAAGTATTTACATTTTATCAAGGAGAAGTCGTTTGTTGCATCTATTTTGAGTCGGAGACCAGTGAAAGTGAGGACGGTACTCTTGAGTTGATTTGGTCCGTTTTCAACTCGGAGACGTGTGCCAGAAGACAACAGTGTTATTTGGGCTGAACTAAACTTTTGGGCAGTCCGGATATATCGGCAGGAGCAAGCTGTAGTATTTGGGCTGAAGAAGCTACCGTTTGTGGTTTGTGCTGTTACTTCCAATTTTGTGTTTTAAGAGTCGATTTTGGTTCTACAGTTCATAGTTTGTTTGGAAGTCAGCCGTTAACCACCAAATGGATATACCAACGGAGGGACTGCCCTCACAGGAAACCTGACACAGCTGCTCGAACTGATAAATAAACGCTTGGATACACTTACTGAAAAGGTGGATAATGTAAGTGGGTGCAGTCAACAACCAACTACTTCAGGCTGTACTAGAATTACGAAAAACAACGGGGAGCAAAGCGGAACCACCAAAGTAAATCGATTACTGGCACCTAATGAGCAACCAGGAGAGCGTACAATAGGAAATGTAAGGGCTATGGATACTACCTTCGACACTGGGAATTGGCTCAGTAATGAACTTACCTTTGATGGAGAACAAAGTGTTGGTGTAGACACAACCGGAGCTGTAAGTACATCCAATCTAACAGAAAAATTAAAATATTTGATAATTTATTTAAAATGAAAAAAGCGCAACTAGAATTAAATTATTTAAATAAATGTATCAAAGATACCGAAAGGACTAAGACTTTATTCTTATCCAAACGGTCTAGAATTTGGATCAGCATTTTTTAACGAACTCACAGGGCTATACAATCAGCATGGTTTGGAAATCCTAAGGTGCATGACAAAACATTATCAGATAGCTTTGGATGTACTGATAGCAGAGACTACCACCTTAGAAAAAGACATTAAAAATGACTTAAATTTCCATAGGTATGAATATGAATTTGACAGAACTTTGACAAGTATTGCACAACAAATGGTGAAACTGAAGACTATTAAAATTAAAAAATTAAACAGGGACTTGAAAGCTTATGAAGAAGGGACAGCCTTTCCAAAACCCCCAAACATTTCTAACAACAATAACAAAAATGGGCAACCAAAGAACCCCCAATATAAAACCTATCATTTTGAAAGGTATGGTTCAACAAACAATGATCAGAACCATAATGAGAATGGTCAGAATTTAGATCTAGAATTTGAAGCAACTGGAGATGATTGTGTAATAGAAGAAGAAGAACAAGGACAAAATGAAACCTATAATAGAGGGAATAATATAGATTGGCACTCTGAAGAACATTTCAGCAGCCTCAACGACAACAAAAAACTTCAGAGGGAGGGGGTACTTGAGACCACCACCAGGCAACGTGCAGAGGAGACAGTACAATACCAGAGTCTGAACAAACAATGGAATTAACATTGATAGAGACACTCATAAATAAAACTGGAGATTTTACCATTTATAATTTCACTGAATGCTACATTGACAAAATCTTGGTTGAACTTTTTGCTAAAGGACTAACCTTTGTACCAACAAAAAATTGTGATATAGTAGAATTATTGATTGACTTCAAGATGTTTATGCGGAAATTGAATTTAAACATCATGTTTGGGGGTGAAAATAATAATACTACAAATGAATTATATGTGGCAAGTAGTTTCAATCCACCATCAAACCCCTTACTATCTATGTATGAATTCTTGTGTGAAAATGAATTTAGAAATATAGTAAAGGGTCATAGAAGTAACAAAAATTTAAACAAAAATATTAACATTACAAGTGAAGAAAACAGTCTTCTTTCCTCTCTCAGGACCCTACCAATAAGACTGATGAAACCTGACAAAGGAGGAGGGCTAGTGGTAGTACACAATGTAGACTATTCCAGGTAATGTTAAATTTGTTAGAGAAGGACACATATGAAAACTCAAGTAGAAGCGAACTAAATAAAGCCCACCATAACATAAGATCGATTATTAACGACTTATATTTGGAAGGACTGATCACTATTGAACAAAACCACTACCTAACTATTTTAGCCCCAAGGATACCAAAAATATTTGGCATCCCCAAACTCCACAAAAACTTGAGGAACCCACCTTTTCGTATGTTAGTGGGCCAAGGCAATCGATAACATACCCTTGCTAAATTTGTAGATGGGTTGTTAAAAAGTATAGGAACACAAAAACAAATTCTAAAAGACTCTTGGTCCTTTTTGGAAGATTTACAAAACACAGAATATGATTCGTCACTGAATTTTGTGACTATAGACATCTGTGACCTATATACTTGTATACCACAAGATTTGGGAATTAAATGGGTAGTGGAGTTCATAAAATCAAAGGGAGCAACGCAAAATGAATGTAGAATTGTGGAGAAACTACTGGAATGTATACTTAAAAACAATTTTGTCTCTTTTGAAAAGAAGTTGTATATTCAAAAGTCTGGAGTGGCAATGGGGTCCCCAGTAGGAGGTAGTTTTTCAAATATAGTTTTAGCATATTGGGAAACAAAATATGTATTAAACCAAACTTGGAGTACTGACATTCATATGTATAAGAGGTTTCTGGACGATATTTTCATTTTAATTAAGGGACAAGAAGAGGAAGCAATAAAGTTAGTTGAAAAACTTACAGCCACCACCTCCTTCCTAAAGTTTACTATGAAATTTGATAAAATGCAAGTAAACTATCTGGACATTGAGTTAAACAAAACTACTAATGGCTATGTATCAAAAATACATAGAAAGGAAACGTTTTCAAATACCTACCTTCATTTCTCTAGTCAACATCCCCTTCACCAAAAGAAATCAGTGGTGAAGGGGCAACTTGTGAGGGCAGCTAAAATGACCACCTTGAATCAAGACTTTGAGGTGGAATGTAGTAATTTACATCAAATGTTCTCACATAGAGGCTATCCAGGTAGCTTCCTGGAAGGTATATTTAAAGTTAAGAAAGAGGAAAATGGAATTTACCAAGCAATTTTAACTAGGACATTCCAGATGGAGAGTGGTGGGAGTATTGGCAGTATTGAAATAGGGGATGTTCATACAGAACACCCTGAAACAATAGAAGTGGAAATAGAAAATATAGGTAGGAAAGATAAAAATTACAATACAGCTTTTATCTTCACTTATTGCCCAGAAGCTAATCAAATTTGCTATACAGTTAGAAAATATTGGTCGAGTTTGTCACTAGACAAGGAACTGGCCAAAATCCTAAATGATGGACCGATCATAACATATAGGCGTGGCAAAACTTAAAACAATTGTTAGAGAGTAAAGAACAGACCACAAAAAGAAAGGGAGGCACTAAAAAGTGCAGCTCATGTAGTTACTGTAGGTATATAAGGACTACAGATAGGTTCAACATTGGTAAAGGCACATACACTATAAAAGGTAATTATAATTGCAATAGTAAAAGAGTAGTGTATTTGGCCCAATGTGAAGTATGCCCGTCATTTTATGTCGGGAAAACGGACAGACGACTCAGAGACCGGATATATGAGCATACCTATGCCATTAGAAAAAATAAAGAAGAAAATGCTCTGGCAAGACACTGTAATGCAAATATAGGACATACATTTAACTTTATGGTCATTGACCAAGTACAAACAAATTATATGGATTTGACACATGAAAATGTTTTGAAGTTGGTGCTTGAGAAAAAAGAATTAGAATGGCAGTTACGTTTGACATCTTGCAGAGACCCAGGATTGAACGAAGTCTGTTCAATCACATGCTTATTAAAATTAAAAAGTTTATTTAGATAGAGCAGCATTTGTTGTGAGAACACATGTAATTACTAATTAAAAGGTTTTAAAACTAGAAAATATATTATTTATTATTACATAAAATAGAAAGTCAAGTACAGTTTAAAGGAGGTAGATTTCCCTATAATCATATAAATACAATAAATTTTAAACAACAACGTATTTCCATAAAAATAAAAATAAAAAAATAAAAATATAAATTTTTCTAATATCCATACTGTTAGGGACACATTAAATGGGAGGTAAGGTTTCGTGTCTACAGAGACTTTTACGTCCAGGCAGGAGATGCTAGAATTTTTATAAGTTACACATCAGATTAAACATACAATCTATATTTAATAATCATAAGTGTCTACACCAGTATACACCATCTAAAGAAGAAGATGGTATGAGTTTAGTACATTATGGTCTTTAGATCTACATATATGTACATAACATAAATATGTTTTATAGAAATATTTTAGCACGCTATTAGTTATGAATAAAGTGAATTAAATTCAACTTTACACATTTCATGTATATACATAAAATTGGTAACATAGTAAACAGAATCAGTAGTTAAATATTATGTTTTTAAAAAAATGTTTTAAGTATGGTTTTTAAAATAATGGTTTTTAAACAGAACTGTATGTTTAAAAAGCTTTATGACATCATTCATTGTGGTATTTAAACGCACACTGGCGCGAAAACCAGTGTTTGTCTGAGGAAGTTTGAACATTGATTCAAGAAAACGCTTTATGCGTTCACGGAACTTGTGGTTGTTAAATAAAGTATTTAATTTTTATCAAGGAGAAGTCGTTTGTTGCATCTATTTTCGGCAGTCGGGAGACCCGAGTGAAAGTGAGGTCGGTACTCTTGAGTTGATTTGGTCCGTTTTCAACTCGGAGACGTGTGCCAGAAGACAACAGTGTTATTTGGGCTGAACTAAACTTTTGGGCAGTCCGGATATATCGGCAGGAGCAAGCTGTAGTATTTGGGCTGAAGAAGCTACCGTTTGTGGTTTGTGCTGTTACTTCCAATTTTGTGTTATAATGTCTTTAACCCTTTGGGAAAGATCTGGATTAGTTGCTGCTATGTGATGTTCCATGCAGTCAGTTGCAAAGTTTTTAGGTTTGGATGCATGATGCTGTAGTTGTTCTGAGTTAACATCAAAGGCATCAGGGGTATTGCCCACATTTTGTCCCGAGACATGCTCCTCAGCAATGGGTACCAGTGTTGTCTTGGCCAGTTCGGAGCTATCAGGATTATCCTTGGACGTTCCTCCTTGATTTTTAGTAATACCTTGTGTATCAAGGGAAGAGGTGGGAATGCATATGCTGTCAGACCTTTCCAGCTGAAGGAGAGCGAATCCACCTTCCATGCAAGTGGGTGGAATGTCCTTGTGCAGAATTTTTGAGCTGGTGATTGAGAGGGAAGCGAATAGATCTATCTGCGGCATTCCCCATTTCTTTGTGATGGTCTTGAAGATGTCCGGTGTAGCATCCATTCGTGAGCATCCGAGGTGGTTCTGCTTAATATGTCTGCTAGAGTGTTCTCCTTTCCCGGTACAAACATTGCCTGTAACTGGATGTTGTAGCTGAGTGCCAGGTTCCAAAGGTCCAAAGTCATTCTGCATAGGGGGTATGAATGAGTGCCTCCCTGTTTGTTGATGTACCACATGACTGTGGTGTTGTCTGCCCTTATCATCAAATGGCCTTCTTTGAGAAATGGGCTGAATTTTTGGATTGCCAGTTTTACTGCCAGCATTTCTTTTTGGTTGATGTGCAGGTGTAGCTGGTCCTGAGTCCACAATCCCTTGCAGTGGGCGATTACTGATGCCAGGCATTTTGTGAATACTCTGGGCGCAGTAGATAAGCCAAAGGGCAATGCTGAGAATTGATAGTGCTCTGATCCTGCAAGAAATCTGAGGTATCTTCTGCAATTTGGTCGAATGGGGACGTGCAGGTATGCCTCCTTGAGATCTAGAGTTACCAGCCAACACTCCTTGCCCAGCATGGGAAGAAGTTGCTGTAGGGTCAGCATTTTGAATTTTGGGACAATGATGTATGTGTTTAAGATGGACAGGTCGAGAATAGGTCTCCAACTTTTTTCTTTTCTTGGAACTAGGAATAGTCTGGAGTAAAATCATTTGCCTTGTTCTGTTATTGGTACTCTTTCCACAGCTCTCATCTTTGTTAATTGCATTATCTGCTGTAGAGCTTCTATTTTTTGATTTGGAGGCAGGTTTGGCATTCCTCTTTTGACTGGTAAAGTGTGGAAGTGGAACCGGTAACCTTGGTCTATGGTTTGCAAAATCCACTTGTCTTTTGTGACATAGTGCCAATTTTTCGAAAATAAGGCTAATTTTCCGCCTAATGGTGCTGCTATTTGTTCCCTGGTAGGTGGAGTTAGAGTCAAGTCATTGTGATTGTCCTGTTGCAGTGGTAGTGGCTGTGTCTGTGCCTCTGTTATTACCTTGCCACTGTCGTCCTCTGTAGGCACCCCTCTGGATTGATTTCTGCCCCTGGAGCGTCTATTCCTGCCCTTTGGGATCTTGTGGAGTCAGGAAAGGACCAATTTTGGCAGGCCAGTTCCTGCTAAACCTTGGGGCTGAACCTGTAAGAAATCTTTCACCGTTTGTACAGATTTTGCCTTTTCTTCCATTTTCTTCATTACCTGCTGGGCAGGTGTACCAAACAAACTGGCCTTATCCATAGGAGCATCCAATAACTTAGCTTTAACATGATCCGGTAAGGCCTGTTCCTTCAACCATGCATGTCTTCTTATCACTGTGCCAGTCATGGCTGATCTAAATGAAGCCTCCAGTGCATCATAGCCACATTTTAAAGAATGGTTACTAACCTGTTGTATGTTATTTACCATTTCTAATACATATTTCTTATCTCTAGAGTCATCAGAGGATAGCTTTTTAGTTAACTGATCAAGCATAAACTCTTGGTATTGTATCATGTGAAACTGACAGTTTAAAGCTCTAGCTGAGAGAGTAGCAGAGGTGTAAACTTTTTTTGCCCCATCTGTCTAAAGACCTGGATTCCCTTTCAGAAGGAATAGGGTTTTTTGCTGTGGTCGAGACTACTGCCTTAGGCCCCTGGGATATAGTTTCGGGGTCTGCCAGTGGGGCCTTGTATAGGTGGTGATGAGTGTCTGGCACCCTGTAAAATCTATCTGGTTTGGCAGGGGCTATCTGGTTTGGCAGGGGCTGGAGGTAAGGAATCAGGTGCAGTGCAGACATCATTAAATGCATCGTCCACAACAGAAAGGACAGGAGGTATAGCTAAGGGCCTATGTTGTGGTAAGTGCAGAAAAGTTCTAAGTCTTTTTCTGGAATCTGAGAAATCCTGTTGCTGCCATTGGAATTGTTCTCTCATGGCATGTAAGGTTTCCCCAAAGGAGAATTCCTCTGGTGGAGAGGCAGCTGGAATGGATTCTTCAGCATCGGAGTCTTCATAATTGGAAAAAGGAGCCTCTGGCTGGTCTGTAATATCTGAGTCATCCGCAGAATCATCAGAGGAGACAGGCTCGGGGGGCTCTGCTCTAGGTCTCTTTTCTGGGGTTGAGAGGCCCTGTCTGGGTGAGATTGCGATCCCCTAATTAAGGATATTAAATCTTCTGCCAGAGTAAGCATTTGTGAACTAGAAGTGGGCCTGGTTGAGGGGGGTTTAACAGGCACTGATTTAGTAGATTTGGCTGCTTTAGCCCTGGCAAAGGCCTTAATAGACATGGCTGCAGGAGGCCTAGCAGCACCACGTGCTGGGGTAGAGACATCCAAAGGGATGGTGTCTGATAAGTCAATAGTAACCACAGTTGTAGGTATAATTTCTGAGGCTGTTTCAAGTAAAGTGGCAGAAACCTCAGTAGTAGTCATTGATTCGGCTGTATTTTGATCAGTTTTCTCGGTTTCAGCGAAACCGAGACACTCGCGTTTGCTTAACCGTGGTTTCGCGAAACCGCGGACCGCGAGTGTCGGTCTTTTCTGCGTTTTTAATAATTTGGGTAGTCGGGGGGTCCGGCGGCAAAATGTACGCAAGATCTGAGCCAAAAAACTGTTCGGCAAACTCCGATCGACGCCTTGGCGTTCGTCGGTTGAAGGAAGCGCAGGCGAACAGGCTGCTACGCCGTGGTCTGGGCCTAAACAAGGCAAACAGTAAGAGTGGAAATCTTTATGAGGTATTTGTTTCCCACAAGTTAAACAGTTATTGACTTTTTCTGACATCGGCTGAGGCAAGAAAGAGTCCCCAACGGGGTACTTAGCTTTTAGAAGTCTTCGAAGTAGTATTCGGTAGTAGTAATCTCTGGATCTGACCGACCGGCACTTGCGAACAGCTTCTGCTTCGGGTGCCACGCGGCAAGAAAGACTGAGGAAAATGGCGTCGGCTGATGCCTTTATACCCGAAGACCAGCAGAGATGACGTCGGGTGAAGTGCGACATCAGCCGAAGCCGGACCCAGACTTTGGAATCCGGCCAACCGAAGGGCTGCCTGACGACAGGACAACCCAGTTGTTATGACTGCAGATGCATCCATGAAGGACATCACATCTGACACAGATATCCTTCAGAAGGGTCACACAGAAATGGATAACTGGTGCCAGAGCCACGGCCTGAAGTTAAATGCCAAAAAATGCATAGTCATACCCTTTGGGAAAAACAAGGTTACCCCTAGCTACCAAATAGGTGGCAATCCGCTGAGCACAGAAGAAGTTATCAGGGACCTGGGGACCCAGGTTGATAGTAGTCTGTCATTCGACACCCATGTAGCTAAAGTAGTTAGGAAGACCTTCTACATTGCCCACCTTATCATGAAGGGATTCTCATCTAGATCAAGGGAGGTCATAGTCTCCTTTACTCATCACTCATCAGACCAATGATTGAGTACAATGCCCCATTAGGGATGTATCTGACCCGACACTTGCAGCAGCTGGAGAGGCCACAAAGTTCCTCACCAAAAGGATAAAGGGTCTCAAAATCTGTCCTATGCTGCCCGACTGAAAGAACTCCAGCTCTATTCAGTCGCCAGCTTGCTCAGAGGTGACCTTTGCCTAACATACAAGGCCATGTCAAACCCAGATTTGATGAATATGCTTCACCTCAAAAATCTAGATCCATCAGAGCCACAAGGCGGAGACTTAAACCTCGACACGGCTATTAATAGGACGTGCTGGAGGGATAGATTCATCACCCAAAGACTCCCTATGCTGTGGAACAAAATCCCGGTACATGTGAGGCAGAGCACCTCGCTGGCCTTGTTCAAGAGAAATCTTGACCAATGGATGGGAGATCGCAGATATACCCAGGGATTATCTCAGTGTCACTGCTCGACAGAGGCACAGCAAAATAATGGGTATAGTTCCCCATACTAAAGGGGTGGCGTAAGCCACAAAACGATGGGCTAGGCTTGTAAATGCCCTCGGGCAGATAGCCTAGTATGAACCTATGAACCTATGTACTTATTAGGCCTCCGAGGGGCTGGTTTCCAAGGTGTCATGGGACTCCCACTCCCTTTGAGCTATTAAATCCATTAACTCGAAGGGCGGAGTTACCCAGGAGGTGGAAGGTTGAGCCCCAAAAGCCTTCAGCAACACCGACTCGTCCTCAGTGGGGGCAAGTGACTGCCAACCACCCCTTTGTTTGAGAATTTCCAGGATGTCGGCAAACGAGACATCCTCGGAGGAGGACCTTGGGGACCACTCTGACTCATCCAAGTCGGTGTCCGATGTCAGCGATTCCTGTGGGGAATCAAGGTGCCTCCTCTTGGACAATCTCTTCCTCGGGACATCAGAGGGGGCATCTGGTGAAGCTTCCGAGGAGCGGGGTTCACCCTCTGGGGATGACTGAGGCTTTGGGTCTCTACGCTTAGTGGGGACCGGTGGTGCAGAAACAGAACTCGGACCTTTCGGGGAGGGAGAAGAGGAATCTGAAGATGTGAAGGTCTTAACAGACAAAACCTTCCTCATGGCCTCGAAGGCACCGGAGCCCCGGGCCGAGGATTCCACCGGTTCCGAAGAGCCCGGTATCCTCCTCGGGCCCAGAACCACGGGCTCTGATCCAGAGGACGGAGCTGAACTAATCTGCGCCAAGGCACCGAGGGGAAGAGTCGGAACAGAAGCTTCGGTTTGACTCTCTCCCCCGGAACAGAGGAAAGACTGTCTGCTCTGAGACCCATCGATGGGTACCGAGGGTGTCGAGGTCAGTGGAGCCGAAAGCACTAACGAAGGCTTCAGCTCCAGGGGATCAACAATCATCAGATCCTTGACTCCCGGCTCCGATGACTATGGGTCTCGAAGGATGATCTATGGATGGAACAGGAAGGGTTTTCAAGCTTCGAAACCAATTGGGATGAAACTGCAATTAGTTTGGATAAGGCCGTGTTCTCCATCAGCTTCTGCACTACTCGATCCACATCGGTGTCTGACAGTGGTCTGGAGGAACAGGTCGAAGGGGCCGAAGAGGTCACCGAGCGAAGGATCGATGAAGGGAGTACCTCTGACACCGGCTCCAATACCTGGACCTCGCCCCGAGGCAGCAGTTCGATGCTCGGCTCCAAGGTATGTGGAGCCGGCGACCGAATCTTAACAGAGGTACTCGGAGCCGATGTCCTGGGCTCCGACACCTTTGAAGACTTCGATGACTGGTCTGCCTTTTCCAATGCCTCTTGAAACTCCGGCCTCAGGAGACCCCTCTCAATAAGTTTCCTGCGTCTTTCCATCATCACTCTGCCACTAAACGAGTGGCAGATGGAGCAGTCCTCCTGAAGATGGAGAGGGCCTAGACAGTAGACGCAGGAAACGTGGTTGTCAGTTTATGGACATTTTCTGTCCACACTGGCAATGCTTAAATCCAGATTTGGCTTTTTCCTGACATTCCTGACTATAAATTATGGTCTGCAATATTAATATGTAAAACACTATATATCTATCTCTATATATCTCTCTCTCTCTCTATATACATATATATATATATATATATATATATATATATATATATATATATATATATATATATATATATATATATATATATATATATATATATATATATATATATATATATCTATATATATATATATATATATATATATATACACATACATACATATATATATATATATATATATATATATATACACATACATACATATATATATATATATATATATATATATATATATACATACATACATATATATATATATATATATATATATATAATCTATATATACAAAATTAACCTTACTAAACAGGTAAATATTTATCAACAAGGTTAAATACTAAGAGAAAATGTAATTTAAGCAGAGAAAATCTGACAGAGCCCTGACAGAAAGTTAGTGGCCTAAGGCCTAGGAGCAGCCGCTCCCACAAATTCTTAACACTAATCTAAACACTAATTTAACCTGACACGCACACACAGTAATACTAATATTAAGAAAAAAACCTTATAATTTTTAACTTTTTAGAAATATATATATATAAAATTTTTATATAGAAAAAAGGATACTGGCCCGAGCTCTCACTCGACGATGAGACCTGTTGCAGCGGCAAACTAGATCTGAGGGTTAGCAGGAGAGGATCATGGGATAGGGACTGTGCCTCGAGCTTCTCTTAGACGCAGAGCTTGGAACGTGGCAGACTCGGAGCCGAGGGATCGGCTCCGAACCCATGTGTAAGAACAAACGGCGAGATCGAACAACTTCACATCTGGTCATTTGACAGATATTTCTCAAGCTTAATATCCAAGATTATTATACTGCAACTGTTTATGGTGACGGTAAAATTCAGAAATTTGGTGATTTTGCTCAACTGTTCCTGAAAATTCGCTAACAAATTCTCTTCACCACTCCAAATAAAAATTATATCAATGAAATACACAATGTTTTCAAAAAGATGGGAAATGAAGTACACACTGTATACACTTAACAAATGTAGATGTTCAATTGTATTCATTGTTGCAGTCATTACATTTGGGTAATCCTGCTGGCAGGTTGTCCTCAGTCGGCCTGAATTCCAAAGTCCTGGGTCCTGCGTCGGCTGCTGTCGCCCCTTCCCTGACGTCAGGTCGTCAGGGGTATAAAAGATGCGGCCGACACCATTTTCTTTAGTTTTTCTTGCCCCAGATGTCAGGTGCCCCCTAAAAGGGTAGTCAAAATTTATATATATATAGAAACACATGCACCAATATAAACTTTACCTTCATCTACAAGCAAATACACCACATAGGTTGTATAAATCAGAGAAGGAAAGATAGGTTCCATCATAAGAAAGGGGGATGGCGGGAGGGTAACCTGGACTGCAACAGTGCATACACTCGAACATCTACATTTATGGTAAGTGTACACAACTGTACTATGTTCTTTATGTTTCACTGTTGCAGTCATTACATTTGGGTACAGTCCCAAAGCTATGGTTGGGAGGTTGGATCTAAACCGCGTTTGGAGCGGCTCTGAGGCCCTGCAGAACTGCAGTGGCACAGCCTGCCCTGGATTTAGAGTAGAGCGGCAGATGATAGTGCTTTATAAAGGTGTGCACTGAACTCCAAGTAGCAACCTCTAAAATGTCCTTGGTTGGTACTCCCCTGAGAAAGGCTGCTGAAGTGGCTGCAGCTCTGGTTGAATGTGGCCTAATGCCCTTAGGCACTGGCCTGCCATGGTGTAAGTAGCAGAAACGAATGCAGTGGCCTATCCACTTTGAAATAGTCTGCTTTGAGATGGCCTTTCCTTGTGATCCTGCAGCATATGCCACTAGTAATTGCTCTGTCTTTAAGAAAACTTTGGTTCTATCCAAGTAGAATCTAAGCTGTCTGTGTACGTCCAAAGAATGCAGAATTCTCTCCCCCTTGTTCTGTGGATCTGGATAAAAAGTTGGCAGATGCATAGTTTGGTTAAGAGCCACACTGGACACCACCTTAGGCATAAATGTTTGGTTTGTCCTCAGAGAGACCATCTGGATAAAAAATGATAAAAGGTTCCACAGCCATGAGTGCCTATAGCTCGGAAACACGTCTTGCAAAAGTTATTGCTAGGAGCAGAACTGTTTTCCAAAATATAAACTTTATATCAGCAGTAGCAGCTGGCTCAAAAGGAGGCAGGATGAGTTTTTCCACGGTGTAGTTGAGGTCCCATGCAGGCATTGGTGATCTTCTTGGAGGCCTTAAATTTTTGGCTCCTCTAAGGTACTGCTTTAATAAGGGATGAGAAAAGATTGGTTGCTCTGTATTGTAATGAGCCAAAATGGCAGAGGAATGAATTTCAATAAATGAAAAAGATAAGCCTTTGTCCAGCATCTCAGTTAAGTATTGTAAAATCTGAGGAATATTTGGCACAGCTGTATCAGTTCCCTGTGCCTGGTTCCAAGCACAGAATCTCTCTCATTTTCCAGCATAAGATTTTCTAGTACTAGGCCTCCAAAATGACATCCATCACAGCTTTACTGAGAGGTGTGCTTTGTATGACTACATTATCCGCCATGCTGCCAGTTTTAAAGTCCTGAGTTGGCTGTGCAGGATCTGATTGTTTTGCTGGGACAGTAGATGAGGTATATGAGGTAAGGTCCACACTGGGCATTGAGAAGTTCTTTAGAATTGGAAAACAGTACTGGCGGGACCAGTCTGTGGCAATCAGTATCATTTTTGGCTTCTACTGTCTGACCTTTAGGAGTACCTTGGGTAGGAAAGGCAGTGGGGGAAAGCCATATACTGATAGGTTTTTCCAGCTGAAAGATAGGGAGTCCACTTTCCATGCTTGTCTGTGGTAAGTCCTTGTGCAGAACCTCTTTAGTTGGTAGTTGTGAGGGGAGGCAAATAGATCTATGTCAGGGCATCCCCATTTCCTTGTTATCATGCTGAAGACTTATGGATCCAGCTGCCGGTCGTGGGGATCCATGAGGTTTCTGCTTAGTTAGTCTGCCAGAGTATTTTTCCTTCCTGGCAGGAATTGTGCCTGCAGATGTACTCGGTAAGTTAATGCTGTGTCCCACAAAGTCATGGCTAGTCTGCAAAGGGGGGTAAGAATGTGTGCCCCCCTGCTTGTTTATATACCACATGACCGTGGTGTTGTCTGTCTTTATCAGTAGCTGTCCCAGATGAAGTAGGTCCTTGAAGGCTGTCAGGGCATTCTGAACAGTAGCATCTCTTTTTGACTGATATGTAGATGCATTTGGGTTGAGGACCATGTGCCCTGAATGCATCTTCCTGCCATGTGGGCCCCCGAGGCATAATCTGATGCATCCGTTGTTAGTGTCTGCCTGGCTGGGGGTAATGTGAATGGCTGTCCCTTGTTTTGGTGACAAGCCCTTGCCCACCATCGAAACTCCTGTTGTAGGCAGGGAATGAGAGTAATCATTGTTTCCAGGCTGTGACAATGTTGAGTCCAAACACTTTTTAGGTACCATTGAAGTTTCCTGATATGCAGTCTTGCACATGGAATTAGTAGGATGCAGGATGCCATGAAGCCCAAAGCCTGCAGAATTTTTCTTGCAGATAACTGGGCCTTTGTTGCCAACATTTTGAAATAGGTAGTCAGTTACCTTTGTTTGTATGGCGTGAGATAAGCCATCTGGGCAGTTGTATTTAAACCTGCACCCAGGAATATTATCTCTTGAGAAGGTACTAGTTTTGATTTCTTTTCGTTGACTGTGTACCCTAGGCATGTTAGAAGTCTTTTCACAAACGCCAGATGCTGTAGAAGAATGTCCTTGTTCTCTGCTTGAATCAGACAGTCGTCCAAGTAAGGATGTATTTGTATTCCTCTTTGACAGCAGAATGCAATTACTTGTGCCAGGCACTTTGTAAAGACCCTGGGCGCAGTAGATAAGCCAAAGGGCAGTGCAGAGAATTGGTAATGCAATGAGCCAGCCTTGAATCTGAAGTATCTTCTGCATAATTGTCTGATTGGGACATGCAGGTATGTCTCTTTTAGGTCTAGAGTCACAAGCCAAGCGTTCTTGCCCAGCATGGGCAGAAGCTGCTGCAAAGTCAACTTGAATTTTGGTACATCCAGGAATGTGTTCAGAATAGACAGGTCCAGTATTGGTCTCCAGGCCTTGTCCTTTCTGGGTACCGAGAATAGTCTTGAGTAAAATCCTTGTCCCTGCTCCTGCTCTGGTACTTGTTGAATGCCCCCATGTCCATGAGGGATGACACTTGTTTTTGTGCCTCTGCCCATTGTTTTTTTGGCAGATCTGGCCAGCCGTTTGCCTTTGGCAGGGAATAGAAATGGAACTTGTACCCTTGTGACACAATATTTAGAACCCACTTGTCCTGGGTTATAATGTGCCAATTTTGAGAAAAAGTGCTAATCTTCCCCCTAAGGGTGCTGCTAGGAGATAAGTGCTTGGTGCAGGCAGGGGGAAGTCATTGGGACTGTTTCCTGTATGGTTGTGATTTGTCTTCTCCAACTTTGGAGGTAGAAGCACCACATTGCTTTGACCTGTATGAACCTTGAGCCTGGGATCTGCCTCTAGGGTGTCTGGATCTGCCCCTTTGAGGTCTGTCTGAGACAGAAAAGGACCAATTCTTTGTAGGCCAGTGTCTACTAAACCTAGGTGGCTGTACTTGTAAAAAATCTTTGACAGTTTGCATAGATTTAGCTTTGTCCTCCATTTTCTTTAACACCTCTTCTGCCTTAGCACCAAACAAAGTATCATGCTGTAAAGGTGCATCTAATAATTTAACTTTGACATGATCAGGCAGATTTTGTTCCTTTAACCAAGCATGCCTCCTAATTACAGAACCCGTAACTGTGGCCCTGCAGGAGGCCTCCAAAGAATCAAAACCACATTGCAAAGTATGCTTTCCAACTTGTTCAGCTGCATGCAATAAATCCTGCATTTCCTTGTTTTCTGCACATTCAGAGTTTAATAACTTTCTGTTTAGGCAATACCATGACATGTTGCTGATATTTGAGCATATGAAACTGACAGTTTAAGGCCCTTATAGCCAAGGTAGCAGATGTGCAAACCTTTTTTCCCCATCTATCCAGTGCCCTAGAATCTCTGTCAGAGGGGGTAGGGTTTTTTGCAGCGGAAGCCTTAACTCCTTTGGGACCCTGTGAAATAATTTCTGGGTCCACAGCAGGTTTTTTAATAAGTAATTTCTGAGAGTCAGGAACCCTGTAATATCTGTCAGGCTTAACAGGAGCTGGAGGAGTCAGGGGTAAGACTAGACTTCGAAAACACATAATCTACAATGTCTAACACAGGTGGAATGGCTAGTGGCCTTTGTTGCAGTAGTAAAAGGAAATCCCAGAGCCTCTTTTTAGATTCTGAAAAATCTCGGCTCTCCCAGTGGAAATGCTCCCTCATGGTATGCAAGGTTTCCCCAAAAGAATAGTCCTTGGGAGGAGAAGCTGAAGGTATAGATTTCTTCAGCATCAGAACCCTCATGGGGGGAAGAGAATATTCCTGATCAGAAGAGGAATCGGGGGGGGGGGGGGGGCTGATCAAGGTAATTAAGTCTTCGGCCATTTTGAGCATCTGTTTTTTGGGCATAGAGGCCTATCCACGTGGCTCTTGAGTTTGTTTCTTTGCTTTAGATGGTGCTTTAGCCTTTGCCTTTGAAGCTGAGGTTGGCTTAATGTAAAGATGTTTAGGTCTGAATACACCCTCAGAAGCCGGTGCCTGTTCAGAGGCTCCAGACCCATCTGAAGGAATAGTATTCCGAAGCTCCAATACCTTGAGTTCACAGCGGCATGGCCGACTCCACGTGGGAGTCGGTAGCGGCCTGGGACTCTAAAGTAGCTGGCGTCAAGGGCTGTGAAAACGCCTCACTGAGAACCGGCGACTGGCTTAGGAGAAGCTTCGTCGGTTTTGGGCCTCGGTTGTCTCTCTCTCTCCTTTTCTTTGCATTTTTTGTGAACTCCGGTAGTCGGATGGCTATCCGGTGACATTTCTGGATAATTAAACTGGCATCCAAAATAGTTTAAAGCAAAATCATACGGACGCTTAATAGTGCATTGGTTAAATCTAGCACAAAACTGACAACCAGAAACGTTGTGATCAGGGTATAGGCAAGGAATACAGTAAGAATGAAAGTCCTTATGAGGTATTTGCTTTCCACAAGAAATACAATTATTTACTTTTTCTGACATTGGTCTGGAGCAAGAAAAAAGTTTCCCCAACGGGGTACTTAGCTTTATTGAAAACTTCAGATCTGAAAGTCAAACATGAAAATCTCAGGAGTCTGCCGACTGGCACTTGCGAACTGCTTCTGCTTCGGGCACCGCGCGGCAAGAAAGACTAAAGAAAATGGTGTTTGCCACATCTTTTATACCCCTGACGTCAGGGAAGGGGCGACACAGGACCCAGGACTTTGGAATTCAGGCCAGCTGAGGGCAACCTGCCAGCAGGATTACCCAAATGTAATGACTGCAACAGTGAAACATGAAGAACATCAATGTCGTAAGCATACGAGTCTTCCCGGTGTGCCAACACAATATTAGTCAAACTGAGGGTCACTTCAGCTCCCACAGCTACCCCTTGAATTTGCTGGTAAAAATCCTTATTAAAATAAAGTATCTGTGTTTCAAACCTATCTCCAAACATAAAGTGAAAGTCAGCTTCTCTGTCACTAAATGTCCCATTTTCAAGCATATATTATGTAAGCCAAACAAAACCACTGTCAATGGGAATGGCTATATAGACTGAACATCAGCTGTTACTAAGCAATCCTGACTTGTATTAACAAGGTTAAGAACATTACAGTAACATCATTAGAATCTAAAAGTCTTTTGGCTTTTCCGAGTTAGGGGTAGCCACAGAGGATCACTGGTCCGCTACTGATTGGCAGTGGATTTTTATGATGTCAAGTTGCCAGCCCAGCACGCAACCTTCACAAAAGGCAAACATACAAACACACACACATCTACCTGCATGTCTTTAAAGTTCACTCAACCGCAGCGAGGACATGCAGACTCCTCACAGAAGGCGTTCCAGCTGAGTATTGAACCGGAGAACCTCTTGCTGTGAGGTGACAATGCTAACTGCTGTAACACCGTGGCAGACTATGAAAGATTATGTTTCTTACAAGTTTCAACTAGTTTTCAAAAAATATAGCAAAAGGTTCTTTTTTAGAACCTGCAGCCAACACTATCTGTCTCAGGGATGGATTACTGCGGATCTTATAAGGTTTGGGGACTTCAAATATCAATCCTATTCTGCAAAAGGTTACAGTCTAATCAGCTTTCCATCTGCATACCCCTCTAGTACCAGTGTAAAAACACATAGATTTCTCTGTACCCAGCATTAATTGTTCCTTTATCCACTTGTTTGTAAAAGGAACCATCACTTAAGAGTTCATACATCTTTGTATTATAATTATATGTATTCATGACAACTACAGCTCCACCTTTTATCAGCCTTCATGACTCGTATCTCATCATCATTAGACAATTAACCCATTTTTATTTTCTACAGAAAGATTATAGAACTTTCTCTTACACAGTTTCAACAGGGATGAACGGATTCCTTTTCACATACCTTTTCAAAGCACTCAACAACATTATTAGGTGGTGGTACAAAAACACTGGGTTCGCTAAAGCTTTTAATCACTAACTACTTTCTCTGTTATCACAAAAAGACGGCTAGTCTTAATTTTCTAGTGAATAACTTAAGCTATAGCATTTGTAATGGATGCTCTCATGGGGTAGAAAACCAAAGCCTCTTCGTAGCAATTTAACCTCAAAGTAAGTCAATTTCCTACTAGATAAGATTATAGACTTTAAAAAGTTCAGTTCTTACTGCCTCAAACTGTCATTCTTCAGTTCTAGAAATGACTCCACTGTGTGCAGATTCCTGTTGTAAAATACCCTTGATCTCTGGATAAGCCTGTTGTGCTTGGTAGAATGTGGGAGCTCTGGATTGTTCCACCACGCATTTAGTGTGTTGTGTTTTGGATACCCAACCTCTGGAACATATCTAGCACAAAGCAGCTCCTTTTTGTAATAACAACTTCCCTTCTATGTTGATAAATCATTCTCCCTCTGCTCCTTTCCTTCATTTGGGTGCTCTGCTGGTGTCTTGGGAAATCAGTCTAAAAAAAAAATTCCTCGAGGATTAAGTTCCCCACTGGTTGTCTAACTGGGCCTTATCTTCTGATTGGATATCACTTAGTTAAATCATTTGGTGCTTTTTATGTTTCAGCAACAAAGAAACCAGTTGTCTCCAAAATCTCAACCCACTCTTTTTTTTTCAGACCAGGGTCAGGGTTGAGGTCTGTGTTCATTTTTTTTTTTAATTTGTAGTCCTCTTGGGACCCTTCTACATTTTATGCTTGACTTGAAAAAGAACATCCCACACTACCCTTTTATATTTTATGTAGAAATATATAAATACATAAGAAATATAATAGAAAGTAATTGCAAATGACTTACTTCAGACAAATTAACAGATCTAGTGGGGGATATGCCTAGCTTTTGTTATAAGAGGAATCGTAATTTTACTATGTTATAATAATATGCATGGACATGGGAGTAAGTTATATAGTGATAAGCAAGGAACATAACCATGTCATAGATGCAAAGCCTGTAAGTTCATCACTAAGCATCAAGTTTTTATACACCCTGTTACGAGAAGAACATATGCCTATAGAGGCTGCGCATGTTGTACAACTAAAAGTACAGTTTTGTACCTACCATAAATGTAGATGTTCGAGTGTACACCCTGCTGCAGTCATCAAACTTGGGTTATCCTGTCGTCAGGCGGTCCCGCAGTTGGCCGGATTTCCAAAGTCTTGGTCCGGCATCAGTTGCTGTCGCTTCTTCCCTGACGTCAGTGCGCCAGGGGTATATATAATGCATCCGACGCCATCTTCTTCAGTTTTTCTTGCCCCAGATGTCAGGTGCCCCCAAAAAGGTGGTCAGTAATTAGCACTAAATAAAGTAATTTTTTTGCACAAACACAAAATCCCTCCAGCTATAAGCACATACATCAGGAAGAGATTTAGTCAGTTAGATCAGAGGGGATGGACGGAGGGTAACCTGGACTGCAGCAGGGTGTACACTCGAACATCTACATTTATGGTAGGTACAAAACTGTACTATGTTCATCGTGTTACCCTGCTGCAGTCATCACACTTGGGTAGAATCCCAAAGCTATGGATGGGTGGAGGAGTTAGAGGGTTAGAGGAGGCTAGAAGGCCCTGCAGAACTGCAGTGGCGAAACCAGTCCTAGTCTTAGAGTAAAGTGGTAAGTGATCGTGTTTGGTAAAAGTGTGTACTGAACTCCAAGTTGCAGCTTCCAAAATCTCCTTGGTTGGTACCCCCCTGAGGAAGGCTGTAGATGTAGCTGTTGTCCTGGTGGAGTGGGGCCTAATGGTAGCAGGAACTGGTTTTCCATGATGGACATAGCAAAAACGAATGCAATGTCCTATCCATTTGGAAATGGTTTGCTTTGATAAAGCCTTCCCTTGTGAAGCTGTAGCATAGGATACAAAGAGCTGGTCAGATTTTCTGAAAGCCTTAGTTTTATCCAAGTAGTAGCGAAGTTGCCTGTGAATGTCCAAGGAATGCAGGAGTCTTTCTCCTTTGTTCTGTGGGTTTGGGAAGAAGGTGGGTAAGTGAATGGTTTGATTTAAAGACACACTGGAAACCACCTTAGGCATGAAGGAAGGATTAGTATGTAGAGAAACTCTGTCTTGATGGAAAATGAGGAAAGGTTCCACTGCCATTAATGCCTGCAGCTTTGAGACTCTTCTAGCTGAAGTTATTGCTAGCAGCAGGGCAGTCTTCCATGATAGGAACTGTAGATCTGCAGAGAATGCTGGTTCAAAGGGAGGTAGCGTAAGTTTTTCCAGAACAAAATTGAGGTCCCATGTTGGTGTAGCTGCTCTCCTGGGGGGGCCTAATGTTTTTTGCCCCTCTGAGGAACTGCCTTAGGAGTGGATGCGAAAATAAGGGTGGTTCTGTGTTGTAGTGGGCTGAAATAGCTGATGCATGGATTTTAATGGAAGAAAAAGAAAGTCCTTTGTGCAACATCTCAGTTAAATACTGTAGAATCGGAGGCAGGTAAGGCTGAAGTGCGTTTTGGCCTTTAGTTTGGTTCCACGCACAAAACCTTTTCCATTTGTCCGCACAGGCCTTCCTGGTGCTGGGCCTCCTAGCTTCCAGAACAACATCCATAACTGCTTGGGAAAGAGGAGCTGGATGGATGTTTAGGTGATTTTCCATGCAGCCAAATTTAAGGTTTTTAACTGGCTGTGAAGAATCTGATTGTTTTGCTGTGTGAGCAAATGGGCAGTTTGTGGTAAAATCCAAGGTGGGCCCTGGGCCATATTCCTCAATAATGGGTACCAGTGCTGGCGTGGCTAGTCTGGGGCTATGAGTATCAGTCGTGGTCTCTCCTTTCTGACTTTCAGAAGCACCTTTGTGAGGAGAGGCAATGGAGGGAAGGCATATACTGTCAGGTTTTTCCAGCTGAATGAGAGTGCGTCCACTTTCCAAGCTTGATGGTGAAGTGTCCTTGTACAAAATTTTGTTAGTTGATAGTTTTGAGGACTGGCAAACAGGTCTATGTCTGGAAGGCCCCATTTTTGAGTTATCATTGCAAATACTTGCGGATCCAATTTCCACTCGTGGGGATCCATGATGTTTCTGCTGAGGTCGTCTGCCAATGTGTTCTTTTGTCCTGGCAGGAATTGAACTTGTAAGTGAACTTGGTAAGCCAGAGCTGTGTTCACCAAGGTCATTGCTTGCCTGCATAGAGGGTAGGAGTGTGTACCCCCTTGCTTGTTTATGTACCACATTACTGTGGTGTTGTCCGTCCTTATTGTAAGTTGTCCTGGATGTAATAGATTCTTGAAGGCTGTCAGAGCATTCTGTACAGCTAGCATCTCTTTTTGATTGATGTGCAGATTCCTTTGATCTGCAGACCATACGCCTTGAACGCACTGTCATGCAATGTGTGCCCCCCAGGCGTAGTCTGATGCATCTGTTGTCATAGTTTGCCTGGCTGTGGGCAAGGTGAAAGGCTGACCCTTGTTGAGGTGACATGCCAGTGACCACCATAGAAACTCCTGTTGTAGGCAGGGAATGAGAGATATCATTGTGTCCAAGCTGTGGCTGTGTT
Organism: Protopterus annectens; assembly: GCF_019279795.1. Lineage (NCBI taxonomy): Eukaryota > Metazoa > Chordata > Ceratodontiformes > Protopteridae > Protopterus > Protopterus annectens. The sequence goes on along the minus strand of NC_056726.1, from coordinate 130,457,083 downwards.
GAGACCATACGCTTTTTAGGTGCCACTGTAATTTCCTCATATGCAGCTTTGCAAATGGTATTATTAGTATGCAAGATGCCATGAAGCCCAATGCCTGCAGAATTTTTCTTGCAGGTAGTTGGGTCTTTGTTGCCATTGTTTTGAAATATTGTGTCAGTTGTAGTTGTTTGTCTGGCATCAGATAAGCCTTCTGGGCCGTTGTATTCAAGCTGGCACCCAGGAATGTCATATTTTGTGAGGGTACTAGTTTTGATTTCTTTTCGTTTACTGTGTACCCCAGGCAACTTAGAAGATGTTTTACAAAAGTCAGATGTTGTAAGAGGATGTCCTTGCTTTCTGCTTGGATGAGGCAGTCGTCCAGGTATGGGTATATTTGAATTCCTCTTTGTCTGCGGTATGCAATTACTGGTGCCAGGCATTTTGTGAAGACTCTGGGTGCAGTAGATAAGCCAAAGGGCAGTGCAGAGAATTGGTAATGGGTTGAACCTGCAATGAAACGGAGGTATCTTCTGCAACTTTGTCTGATAGGGACATGCAGGTATGTCTCCTTGAGGTCCAATGTTACTAGCCATGCTTTCTTGCCCAACATGGGAAGAAGCTACTGTAGTGTTAGCATCTTGAATTTGGGTACTTGTAAGAAGGTGTTTAGAATTGAAAAGTCCAGAATTGGTCTCCAGGCATTGTCCTTTCTGGGAACTAGAAAGAGTCTAGCAAAATCCTTGACCTTGCTCTCCAGTAGGTACCAGCTGAATGGCTCTCATGTCCATGAGAGCTGTAATTTGTCTTTGTGCCTCTGCCCATTGCTTTTGTGGCAAGTTTGGCATTCCTCTTTTTATTGGCAAGGTGTGAAAATGGAATCTGTATCCTCGTGAAATTATGTCTAGGACCCATTTGTCCTTTGTGACAATGTGCTAGTTGTCTGAAAAAAGTGTGAGTTTTCCTCCCAAGGGGGCTGCCAAGAGAGTGTTGCTTGGCCAGATGAGATGCAAGTCATTGAGTTTGCCTTCTGGTAGTTTGGACCCGTCTTCTCCTCCCTTCTGTGCTGCAGTGCCTCATTGTCGAGGTTTGTACTGGGCTTGTGGTTGTCCTCTGCCTCTTGGACGTCTGTATTTACCCCTCTGTGGCCTGTCAGTAGCTGGAAAGGACCAATTTTTTGTTGGCCAATTTCTGCTGAAGCGAGGGGGCTGCACCTGTAGGAATTCTTTGACTGTCTGCATAGATTTTGCCTTATCCTCCATTTTCTTTAAGACGACTTCTGCTTTAACTCCAAAAAGAACATCCTTGCTGTAAGGGAGCATCTAGAAGCTTTGCTTTAACATGACCAGGCAGAGTTTGTTCCTTTAACCAAGTATGCCTGCGTATGACAGACCCAGTGACAGCTGCTCTGCAGGAAGCCTCTAAAGAATCAAACCCACATTGTAAAGTATGTTTGCCCACCTGTTCAGTTGCATGCAACAGATCCTGCATTTCTTTCAATTCAGACTGTTGAGGGAGTGTGCTCATTTTTTGTTTTAACTGAGACATTAGAAATTGCTGATATTTTAGCATGTGAAACTGGCAATTTAGTGCCCTCATAGCTAGAGTGGCTGAGGTGTAAACCTTTTTCCCCTACTTGACTAGTGCTCTGGAGTCCCTTTCAGAGGGTACAGGATTTTTAGCCATAGAAGCCTTAGCCCCTTTGGGACCCTGGGAGATGGTCTCTGGATCAGCAACAGGACTTTTGTAAAGAAATTTGTCAGAATCAGGCACTCTATAGTATCTGTCAGGTTTGGCCGGAGCAGGAGGCAGAGAGTCTGGGCTCAAACTGGATTCTAAGTAAACATCATCTGCAATGTCTAAAACTGGGGGGATGGCAAGTGGTCTGTGCTGGGGGAGTAAAAGAAACTCTCTGAGCCTTTTCTTTGAGTCAGAGTAGTCCTGACCCTCCCAGTGAAAATGTTCCCTCATAGTGTGTAAAGTTTCCCCAAAGGAGTAGTCTTCAGGGGGGAGAAGCTAAGGGAATGGAATCCTCAGCATCAGAATCTTCATAAGGGGAGAAGGAGTAATCATGGTCCTCTGAGGAGCCTGAGGAAATGGACACTTGTTCAGAGGATGCATAATCTTCCTCTTGTCTAGGCCTTTTGTCAGGAGGGGGATGGGAACCCCTGATTAAAGAGATCAAATCTTCAGCCATTTTGAGCATCTGTTTCTTAGGCATGGGGCCTTGAACAGGGGACTGAAGTGCAGTCTTATTAGGTTTAATAGGAGTCTTCGTCTTAGGATATGTTTTAATGGTGAGCGTCGTCGGTCTGAAGACGCCTTCAGAAATCGAAGGGGTTTCTGCAGCATCGACATCTTTTTCAGCAGTGTCTTCGGTAGGGGCTGAACAAAATGGCTGCGTCGGCCTGGTACTTTCCGCCAAAAGTTCCAAAGCGGTCTCGGGTTCCAGATCTGCGGTAGTCAGGGGCTGCGTCGGAGCCTCACTGAAGACCGGTGAACCGGAGACCGGACCAGCCGAGGCCTCAGAGTCTGGCTTGGGTCTAGGCTGCCTGTCCTTATCCTTGCGTTTTTTGTGCACGCCAGTAGTCGGTTGCTCCGACGGCATAGTGTAGTTAAATTTTCTACTGTAGTGTCATGCGAAATCGAAGCGTCTTTTTATAGTACGCTTATTAAACCTAGCACAAAAACGACAACTAGTGACATCGTGGTCTGGGCCTAGGCAAGGTATACAGTAAGAATGAAAATCCTTATGAGGTATTTGCTTCCCACAAGAAATACAATTGTTAACTTTTTCTGACATCGGTCTGAGGCAAGAAAAGTTTCCCGAGGTACTTAGCTTTATTGAAGACTTCGGTCTGAAATTCGAGTTCGAAAATCTCAGGAGTCGGCCGACCGGCACTTGCGAACTGCTTCTGCTTCGGGCACTGCGCAGCAAGAAAGACTGGAGAAGATGGCGTCGGATGCATTATATATACCCCTGGTGCACTGACGTCAGGGAAGAAGCGACAGCAACTGACACCGGACCAAGACTTTGGAAATCCGTCCGACTGCCGGACCGCCTGACGACAGGATAACCCAAGTGTGATGACTGCAGCAGGGTAACACGAACATCATGTGATTCATTTAGCATACTGTATACAATGTACATCTTTCTATATCGGTAAAACGAACAGGATGTTAAAAGAACGTATATTACAACATAAAAATTATGAACATAATGAGAGACACCTAGAAGTGCTTTAGCACAACATATTCTTGTCAACCCACAACATCATTTTTACTTGACGGTATTAGATAAATATCATCCTATTAGAGGAGGTGATGTAATGAACAGTACAGCAACTAAAGAAACTAATTGGACAGCTGAAATGAGGGCAGATATGCTACCAGGGCTAAATGGTTATATACCTTTAAAGCCCATATTGAAGGCTAGAAGAAGGTAGCAATTGACTAATTATGTTAATTGCATTGTTTACTCCACAATGATGTATTATGGGTATGGATATGAGAGTATTTATAAGGTAATTATTTTTAAATTATGATCTGAAAATAAGAAGTTATGTACCTACCATAACGTTCCATGTTAGTTGTCTTCTCTCGCCTTCTTTCTTGCTTGATGGGTTCGGAGCCGATCCCTCGGCTCCGACTCGGCACTTGCTTTAGCTCGAGAACTCCTTTTACCAGCTCGAGGCAGCCCCATATCCCATGATGCAAGGCAGGAAGTACCCAGATCTCGTTTGTTGACAAAAGGGCAATAACACCAAGCATAAACAATACTTCCCAAAGGAAGAAGAAACTTACAAATGGAAAAAGGACCAGGTCTAAATGGTCTTTAGCATTATAGTTTCTTATACAAGGTCTGTCCAGGCCAGGGGAAGGAGGGAGGGTCAAGAAAGAAGGCGAGAGAAGACAACTAACATGGAACGTTATGGTAGGTACATAACTTAATGTTAAGTTGTCAATCTCGCCTTCATTCTTGCTTGATGGGACCGCCCCTAGCACCTCTATCCTGGGTGGCACAATGGAACAAACTCTTGAGGACTGTAGAGCCAAAACTGGCTCTGTCCCTGGAGGCCAAGTCCAATTTGTAATGGGAAAGAAAAGTGTGAGGAGTGGCCCAAGTGGCGCTGCACAAATAGTGTCTAAAGGTAGTCTAGCTTGAAAAGCTGTAGAAGTAGCTAAACTCCTAGTTGAACGTGGTTTAGGTTTTAGGAACAGCTGTTTTCACCTGATCGTATAAATTTCAGTCATGGCCCGAGAAAGCCATCTGGACAAAGTCACTTTAGAAACAGGAAGGCCTTTTTATTATCCATAGGAAACAAAAAGTTGATCAGATTTTCTAAATTTTTGTTCTGTCCAAATAATATCTAAGCTGACGGTGGACATCAAGATAATGTAGCTTTTGTTCAGCTCTATCTGAATAGTTGGGAAAAATACAGGAGATCAATAGATTGATTCAGATTGTTTTTGAAGCGACCTTAGGTAAAAAGGATGGATTAGTTCTCAAAGATACTCTGTCTTTGCGAAAAATCAAATACGCGGGTCGAACCGAAAGAGCATGAAGTTCAGACACCCTCCTGGCAGATGTAATAGCCACTAGGAATAAAGTTTTCCAAGAAAGATATTCCAGCCAACAAGACACACCTGGCTCAAAAGGGGGAAGAATCAAGGATGTCAGCACTAAATTTAAATCCCACTGAGGAGGAGGATTCCTGATTGGAGGCTTTAGTAGGAAAATCCCTTTCAAAAAGGCCCTGCAGAGTCTATGGGACATAATATTATGATCTGCTATCCCGACATGAAAATTAGAAATAGCAGCCAACTGAACTCTGACTGTGGAAGAAGAGGAGCCTGCATGGAAAATCTCTGCTAAGAAGTCCAGAACTGCCTGAACAGGGGCAGTAAAAGGATCAATATTTTGGGCCTTAGCCCAATAAGAGAAACGTTCCCATTTGCTTGTGTAAATCCTCCTGGTAGAGGATTTTAGTGAAGTTACTATGATATCTCTAACTGGGTTAGAGATCAAAGGAAGCCTGGCTAAGGAAGGAAGTGGAGCAACCATGCTGTGAGGTTGAGAGAAGGGATTGACCGGTGCAGCTGACCGGATTGGTGAATCAGTAGATCTGGCACTGGGTCCAGATGCCACGGCTGCACCAAAGGTGGCGATGGAGGAACGGGAACCAAACTTGTCGAGGCCAGTAAGGAGCAATGAGAATCAATTTGGCTCTCAAACGGTAGCTTTCTGGATCACCTGAGGGATCAGAGGAAATGGAGGAAGGCATAAAGAAGTCCCTGGGGCCAATCCTGGGTCAGGCGTCTCTGGGGGATGGCCTGATAGAGGAAGAGGCAGAAGAAGTCTGGACATTTGCTGTTTTGGGGAGTAGCAAAAGATCGCAACATGGGCGACCCCATTCCAGAAAATCTCTTCCGCTATGGATTGCTTGAGAGACCACTCGTGAGGCATGAGAATAGCTCTGCTCAATCTGTCCGCTATAATGTTGGTTTTCCCAGGGATATGCGTTGCTACCAGAAACCGATGAGAGGAGATCGCCCATTGCCATAGTCTGAGCTTCTCGACACAAGGGGTAGGACTTGGTTCCGCCCTGTTTGTTGATATACCAAACTACAGACATGTTGTCTGTGTGGACTACAATTGTCCCTACGGGAAGAAAGTCGTTGAGGGCTTGCAACGTTAAAAGCACTGCTCTCATCTCCAGGACATTTATGTGCAGATGGTACTCGAACGGTTGCCACGTCCCATGAACCATCCTGCCCTGATAATGACCCCCCCACCCGATCAGGGAGGCATCCGTGGTGACAGTGGCTATCGGGACGGAGGTACAAAGCACCTGCCTTGGTGAACCTGAGACGATGTGATCCACCAAGCAAGATGTTCTTTGCATGTTTGTGTCACCAGAATCTGGTGACGCATTGGGAGTTGCTGGTATGACCACTGTGTGAACAGCATCCACTGAAGGAGGGGCATGTAGAATCGAGCCAGGGGAAGAAGAGTGATGGCCGCAGCCATAAGACCTAATACCTTTAGAACCATTCTGGCCTGTACCTTTTTGCTGGCCAGAATGATCCTGACATGAGTCTGAATGTCTGAAACTCTTTGTTCTGTAAGGGTAGCTGACATCCGAACAGTGTTTAAGTTTGCCTATGAAGGTAATAGACTGGCAGGGCGATAAGGATGCCTTTTCGTAGTCGACTGAGATGCGCAAATGCGAACAAAGGTGTATTGTGTAATTCCTGGCTTGTATAAGCTGATGCCTGGTGGTGGCTGACAGGAGCCAGTCGTCGAGATACGGAAACACCTGGAATCCTTGACGTCTCAGGTGAGCCGTGACCACTGCCATGCATTTGGTGAACACTCTGGGGCTGTAGTGAGACCAAAGGGCAGGGCTCTGAACTGGAAGTGACTGGACCCCAGCGGAGAAATCTCCTGGAGCGTCTGTGAATTTTGATGTGATAGTACGCATCCTGAAGATCTATTGAGCACATCCAGTTGTCCTTCTGCAAGAAGGGCAGAATTGACTGAAGAGTGACCATTCGGAATCTTGTCTTCCTGACAGACTTGTTGAGTCTGCTGAGATCCAATATTGGTCTCCAGTCTCCCGTCTTTTTGGGGACCAAAAAGAACCTTGAGTAGATTCCGGGCTCTGAATGGTCTATTGTGACTGGCTGAATGGCTCTTTTTTGCAGTAGTTTTGCGATCTCTAACTCTGCAATGTCCCTTAGACCGGGTGGTACATCTGGAAGGGAACTTGAGGGGAAGGACTTTCCTCGAAAGGAATTATGTAACCCTTGGATATGATCGACTGTACCCATCTGTCTTGAGTGAGGGAATGCCAGGCTTCTGGGTACAGTGATAATCTTCCCCCGACTGCCTCCAAGGAGGGACAGCCGGGCAACACCTCAGGGATGCTGAAAAGGCTTTTCAGGAAGAGACTCCCTGTTGCCCTGGTTCTTGGACCCCTCTGCCTCTAGAAGGGCGTCTGTTCTTGTTAACCCCTCTGCCTCTACGGGTAAACTGACCACGTGAATCCGGCGTGACTCCTTGGGATTTACGGAACCACATCTTCCCACCCTTCTGTCCTTTGGGATAAGGCCTAGAAGGGGTGGAAAAACGGACTCCAACAGCAGAAAGAGTCTTGCCGTCCTGCTCACACCTGGTCAAGGTTTCCTTCACCTGAGGGCCAAACAAAGCTGACCCATCAAAGGGAGAATTTGTGAAGGACGCCTTAAAGGGATCCAAAATCACATAGCCGCATCCAGGCTTGGCGTCTAAGAGCCACACCTGTGCCTGCGGCTCTACTCCATCAGCAGCATAAGATATTAGCCGCATGGAGGAGTTAGCAATGGAATTGAGGGTTCCTAGCTGCGGCAATCTTTTCTTGGGCCCCTGCAGCTGTAGGATCCTGAACTACTTCTCCCAGCTCCTTCAGGATATCTCTCTGGAGTCTGGTGAAGTGACAAAGATAATTCAGCGAACGCATAGCAAAGGTCGCTGAGGAAAACATCCGCTTGCCGTACCTATCCATGGTCCTAGAGTCCTTATTAGGAGGATGGACGGCACGGAAGGATCTGCAAGTTCCTTTCGCAGCCACCACCATGGCATCAGCGGGACACCCTTTGTAAGGAATTGTTTGTCACTAGGGGCAGTTATAAATTTAGAAGGCCTCCTAGGGACTGGCTCTACAGAGTCAGGAGCTGTCCACGCCTTCGTGCTATAACCTGCATAAGGGGGTCGCGGAGACACCCAGGAGGTGGAGGGCCGAGATCCAAACGCCTCTAGGTATACTGACTCATCCTCAGAGGGATTGTTGGAGGGCCAGTTTCCCTCTGTTTCAGAAGTTCTAGGATGTCTGAGAAGGAGACATCCTCAGAGGGGGATCTAGGGGATCCCTCTGACTCATCAAAGTCAGTATCAGTGACAGACTCAGGGAGTCTACATGCTTCCTCTTACAAGTCCTCTTCCTAGGAGGATCTCCCGAAACATCAGGAGAATCCTCGGAAGAGGGGAAATTCCCAATGGGAAACCTGAGGCGGAGGATCTCTGGGTCCTGTAGCAAGAGAAGTGGCAGAGATGTCAACAGGTACAATAGAGGGAGGAGCTGGGAAGAGACTGCTGACTGATACCAGTGGCCAGTACACTCTTCATCACCTCGAATGCTCCCCTCCCAGGCAGGTCCGAGAGACCCCGCTCGAAGAGCTAGGAACCCAGGGGCCACCGAAGGAAGTCTCCGAGGCAGATGTCGGAGCCGAGCTAAGGCCGAGGCTCCAAGAGGAAGAGCGGGTTGGACAAGGGTCCGATGCCACTCACCCCTCGGAGGAGACCATGGAAGCCCGACCACGAATCCCTCTAAGGAAGAGGAGATAAGAGTAGGGGCTGAAGGAACAGAAGGGGTATCCGTCCTCCAGCCGTAGCAGTAACCCTGCCCGAAGACTCCAACTCCAAACTCTGGGGTAGAGTTGAAGGAGGAACTGTAACGGGGTGTGGACCAACAGTCGTCTGCTGAGACGGACTGTGTAGCATTTGGGCCAGTACCTGTGACTTGAGCAATCTACTGACCACTCTCTCTAGGTCATGGTCTGACAACCTGGATGACCTTGAAGATCGGCTCCGATGGCTCCGCTCCGATAGAAGAGGGAGGCCGGAGCGAAAGTATCGGCTCCAAGGAAGGAGACCTCGACCTCTTCCTGGAATGGGTCATCGGAGCCGATTATTGATCCTGTTGGCACCGATTTCGGGCCGCAGAACGCCGATGTATCGGCTCCAGCCGAGCCGATACAGCCACCAGAGTAACGGTGTCGGAGCCGATCGGGCCGACACCGATGCCTGTGCCACATGGGTGTCGGAGCCGATCGGAGCCGACACCGATGCCGTGCCGTGGGTGTCGGAGCCGTCGGAACCGACCCCACAGTGGTCAGCAGATTCGCACCGATAGCCATCGGCGCGAAGGCTTAGCAGATCCAGAATCGGCTCCAGCCGAGCGATCTCGACTCTAGAAGTCGGAGCCGAGGCCACAGGCTTAGAAACAGAAGCCTGGGTCTTGGCAGATTTTGTTGATTTTTGTGGGGCCGACTTAGCCGGAGAGCCCTCCGCAAGAAGACCCCTCAGAATCAACTTATTTTCTCTCCTGCAGGACTCTCTGGCTGAAGGAGTGACAAATAGCACAGGAGTCCTGCAGGTGAAGAGGCTCAAACAGTACAGGCAAGAAGTGTGACCGTCTGTCAGAGACATCTTCTGACAGCACGAGTCACACTTCTTAAAACCTGAAACCCTCTCTTTAGACATGGTGCCCAAAAAACACACACACACCAGTCCAATTAAATTAAATTAATCCCAAAAGGGGATTTAGTAAAATAAACCAACACACACACCCTAACAGGGGGGGGGATGGGAAAGGGAAATTAACTGACTAAAAAAAAAAATTTAAAAGAGACAGGGATTTCTGTCAGAAAAGTTAAGTTTAAGTTAAACTATCAAAATTAAAAGGTTTTTAAGTAAAAAGGGGCTTAAATGTCACAAAAGTGAATTACTTACCAGGAGCTGGTAAAGAGAAGACCTCCCAAGCGAAGCGGCAAACGAGATCTGGGTACTTCCTGCCTTGCATCATGGGATATGGGGCTGCCTCGAGCTGGTAAAAGGAGTTCTCGAGCTAAAGCAAGTGCCGAGTCGGAGCCGAGGGATCGGCTCCGAACCCATCAAGCAAGAATGAAGGCGAGATTGACAACTTAACATAGGAGTTGTTTCCGAAAGCGCTTATCAGTTTTTTATTGTTTTAATAAATGTATGTGCTTGGTGTGGTGGTCCCACTGTTTACCTCTACACTTTTATATTTTATGGCATTTTTCTTCTATTTCTGTAAATGTCACCTATACTCCGTCTCCATAGTAACATCAAAATTAGGTATACCTAAAATGCTTTCCACATATTGAGTATTAAGCTGTTCATTGGTGATAAAAAAAAACATTCCTGAAGGTATAGTTGGACCCTCTAACAGTAAGTTTTCAAGAGATGCAGTACTGTCGATGGCATTAGACCTTTGCACTGTCCCTTCCTTTTCAATAGGATTACTCGCATCTGTACAGTGTATAGTTAACTAAGATGGAAGGCTATACTTTGAACCACGGTTCACTTGTGTAGAAGGTATTATAGTGGTCCTATGATCAGGTCCCAAAGTCACGCCTTGACTGGAGTTCTCATTTTCAGTATTCTTCTCAACCAGTTTGAACAGGCACCAGTGAAAGCTTCTGGAGTAGCCATTGGAAAAAATAAATAGAAAAATAAAAACAGATTGACTAATACCAGTCACCGGACTTTATAAACAAAATAAAAAACAAGAAAAAATCCAAAATCCACTTTGCTGTTTATTCAAACCAACACTATTACCCACAGAGTGAGTACTTTCATCTGTTCACATTCAGACTTCTTCAGACGACTACGAGATAAAACTCAGCTAATAATATAGTTACAAAAAAAAAAATTATGACAATCTAAGACACCCAGTTTGGGTTTGTGAAGGGCCAATCTTGTCTCCTGAACCTGACTGACTTCTTCGAATCAGTCTCCAGAGCTGTGGACAAGGGTAAGGTGGTCCACACAGCCTATATGGACCCTGCCAAGGACTTAGACACCATCCCCCACTCTGGAATCATAGATAAACTTACTATGCTGGGCATTAATCCCTACGTCCCTAATTGGTTGCCAACTGGCTTACTGACAGAACCCACACTGTAAAAGTAGCAGACTCCAAATCCAGCTCCAGACAAGTGTAGTACCTCAGGGTTCAGTCCTGGAACTGCTCTTGTTTTGCATCTACTTCTCTGAAGTACAGGCCAACACTAAGGGACTTTGGCTAACAAAGTCCACAGATGACTGCAAACTGGGAGCCATTACTGAATCTCCAAATGATGTGGATATTCTACAAAAGGGCCTTACAGAAACAGATGCTTGGTGCCAAAGCCATGGGCTCAAGCTCAATGCCAAGAAATGCATAGTTATCCCCTTTGGGGAAAAAACATGTACCCATGAATTACCACATAGTTGGCAGTACACTAAACACCAAAAGTGTGATAAGAGACTTAGGGATACAGGTGGACAGTGGTCTCACCTTCGATAACCACATCGCCACAACAGCCAGGAAATCCTTCTATGTCGCAAACCTCACCACTAAGGGCTTTTCATTCAGAAAAAAGGTAGTCATTATCCCACTGTACTCATCCCTCATTAGACCCATTACAGAATACAATGCCCCATTTGGTATGTATCTCTCAAGATATCTGCAACAACTGGAAAGGCCGAAGAAATACCTCACTAAATGAATCACAGGCCTAAAGCAGATGCCCTATGCTGACCATCTAAAAAAACTTCAGCTATACTCTGTCGCATATCGTCTGCTCAGAGGTGATCTCTGCTTAACATACAAGGCCATGTCAAACTCAGAGTTGTTGGACATGCTACACAAAGAAATTCCAATCCCACAGAGACGCACACTCCAGGGATCTAAACCTTGTCATCACAATGAACAAAACATGCTGGAGGGACAGGTTCCTGACCCAGAGACTCCCCAGATTCGAACAGACTGCCCATACATGTCAAGCAGATCGCCTCTTTGGCCCTCTTCTAAAGGAACCTTGACGATTGGATGGGAGATGGGAAATTCACCCCGGGGATCACGTTAGTCACCCTGCTAGACAGGGGTCCAGGGAAGTAAATATTGTGGGAAGAAATAGCCAGGGAATTGTTATGGCTAGGCTTGTACAGGCCCTAATGCCGGTAGCATACTACCAACCTATGAACATATCCAATCAAGTCCCTTCTTTAAAAATCAGTTCTTTCCCTCGATCTTAATTCATAGGACACATCCAATCATGTTCCTTCTTTAAAATCATTTCTTGTACTTTGTCTTAAGCCTCTGTTTATTTTACACACATTTAAGTTTAATATGATCATTCAAGCCTACAGAATTGGTGACATTTAATTTTATTTGCCATTCATATTCCTTGGTGTCTACACATACTCTTGGCCTCGCACCACTAATATAGAGTTCTATAGCATCTTGTTCTTCTTTTGGCTTCTCCCAGTTAGGGGTTGCCACAGAGGAACTCCGGTCCGCTAATGATTGGCAGTAGATTTTTACGGTGCCGAAGTGCCAGCTCGACGCCCAACCTTTAACGAAGGCAAACCCATTCTACGCATGTCTTTCGAATGCCGCCACTCGACCGCGGGGAGGACATGCAGTCTCCACACAGAAGGTGCTCCAGCTATAGAGCTCTATAGCATCTAACATATAAAAAAAAACTTTTTAAAAGTTATGCATTTTAAAGTATGCTTATACACATCATTTTTGCCATTCTTTTTTAATAGCCTGGCGGTGTTTACATTTGTGAACTCAGTTTCTTAAAAGTCCTGCCCATATAAAATTAGCTGCAACATTCTAGTGCAGCACAACTTATTCCCATATTTAAACAGGAAAAAGGACCATTTGCTAAAAATCTGCATTGACTGCACATACTACATGAATGTGTTCCTTTTATTCTTACATTACTTCCTTCTGTCTCGTCTTTCTGTCCTTCAAGAATATTCTTAATGCTGTAACATTTCAAGGTGTTTAGGAAACTTCCTAGTACACTGCAAGGTCAAAAGAAGACATGTAAACTGAAAGTGGTGGTTCCCTGCTCAGAATCTGAAGAATCTACTGAGAATGAGATGAGAACAAATACTGGAAACACGCTAGTAAGTTATCTTTCAAAACTACTACGGCCAATGACCATCTAAGTCCCTATTAAAGGGATGAATGGTGGTGTGAAGTGTTACGTTAAAATTTCTGACTTGGATACGCCTGTTCAGATTAATGAAGTGCAGCACAGATTTCCAGAGATCCTCTTCCTTCTTCAGCAAAAGGAAGGATATAGTACAATCCTATCTGCTTGCATGTAAAAGATCAACAATCCTGTAACATTTTACATAAAACTAATAGTGTCCAGCATAAATGGGTCTCATAACATCAGAGCAGTTCAATACTGGGGAAATGACATGGAACATAGATGGCCGCAGTGGTGCAGTACCAGTGTTGTCACCTCACAGAAAGAAGTTCTCAGTTTCGATTCTCAGCTGGGGTGCTTTCTGTGTGGAGTCTGCATGTCCTCCATGCGGTCACGTGGGTTTCCTCTGGGTGTTCTTGTTTTCTCCCACATTCCAAAGAGATGCAGTAGGTGGACTGGACACACTTAAGGTTGACCAGAGGTTGCGAGTGTGCACACAAGTGAGTGGTACGGATGAACTACTGTGGCAGGTCTAGCTACCCGGCAGTGTAATCCTCAGTTCGAGATGCTTGTCACTGTTGAAGTGACACCCCAACCTCTTGTGCAAAACGGGAAAAGGGGTTGGGGAAGGACAGATGGAATTGGCATAGAACAAGACTCAGGCACCTATTACTCAGCAGTCTGAGAATAAAAAAAATCACATTTCCTGATGAGAACTTCTAGAGTAGGAAGGAGAGCACAGATGTTTAGAGGGAAGCCTTCAAATCCTTTCTAAAACAACTTCTAAATACACAGCTATGCTCTTGCTCAACTCCTGGCTAACAACTTCAACATGCCTCCCCTGGCTGATCTGCTCCTGGTTAAACTTATTCTTTATTTTCTACCCCCTGACTAGCACTACTACCAAAACCTTTATCGATACTGCAGACCTTTCAGCTAGGCTCGTTTCTATTCCCTTCCCTCATCTCTACACTATGCTTTCTCTCTTCTATTGCAACAACAAATCCCTGTCTCTAAATATAAGGACGTACAGAAGAACATGTTTTACCCTATATAAGAATGTAATACACTTTTTCTACGTTTAATGAAGAAAATAATTTATTACATGTTTTGTACATGGATGCCTGAATGTGTAATCACGTATGCAAAATTAAAATGCCTGGATGCAAGTATCTCCATATGAAACTAAGCTCCCCACCACAATAGAAAACAAAGAAGTAGCATTCTGTAGACAAATTTGCAATATTTTGTATGTACATAACTGTTTTTGTATAATGGAGCTTTTCTCCCCGGGGGTCTGCTGAAAACTGTTTTCCTGAGCAAGATGGACTTTCCTAGTAAACAAATGTCAAAAAAATAAACAAAAGAGGATGGAATAAGAGTAATAACTATGCAGGGATATACAAGGACTCATTTGGAGTAATTATCTTAATGTTTGGCACTAGTGGTACACTGGAAAAAAATTGCGCACATGCCATATTCTCTAAAGAACTTCCATTCTATACCATGAAATTCAGATCTAACGGCCTTCTTCCTAAATGAAGGGCACTGTTCAGAATATCTCATCCTAACAGCAATAAATGTCCTTCGTCAAAAAAATTAGTAATTTGAAAAAAAAATGCAAATCATTCTAATTTTACTCCTAAACAGTGAAACAGTCAGAAAAGAAACACTGTACCAACTACAATATATAAACACAAGATCCACAACTTCTCAGACATCTTTTCCTGAATTGTTAACCACCACTAAAACAACATTTGGCTGCAACACAACAACTTCTAAAGCATCTAAATTCACTTAAAAGGGCAGGGGTGCTAGGACACATAACTAGATTTGTAAAGTACAGTTGCGTACACTTACCATAAAAGTAGATGCTCAAATGTATTCACTGTTGCAGTCATCACATTTGGGTTATCTACTTGCAGTAGCCCTCAGTCGGCCTGATTATCAAAGTCTTGGGTCCTGCGTCGGTTGCTGTCTCATCTTCTGTGACGTCAGGTAGTTAGGGGTATAAAGGATGCAGCCGGTGCCATTACATCAGTTTTTCTATGTAAAGGAGAGTAGAGGTATAGCCAAAAGAAGTCAGGGGGCTGGAAGGAGGGTAACCAGGACTACAACAGTGAATACACTCGAACATCTACATTTATGGTAACTGTACACAACTGCACTATGTTCTTCGTGTTTCACTGTTGCAGTCATTACATTTGGGTAGAGTCCCAAAGATAAGGATGGGAGGAGGAATTTAGACAGCATTAGGACCAGCTATAAGGCCCTGCAAGACTGCAGTGGCAAAGCCAGCTCTGGATTTAGAGAAAATTTGGCAAATGGTAATGCTTGGTGAAAGTATATACAGAACTCCAGGTAGCAGCTTCTAGGATCTCTCTGGTAGGGACACCTCTGAGAAAGGCTGTAGAGGTAGATGCAGCCCTGGCTGAATGGGGTCTAATCCCCTATGGGATAGGTTTTCCATTGTGATTATAGCAGAAATGAATGCAATGGCATATCCATTTAGAAATGGTTTGCTTTGAAATAGCTTTCCCCTCTGCCCCTGCAGCAAATGCCACCAGCAGTTGTTCAGATTTCCTTTGACATTTAGTCCTGTCCAAGTAAAATCTAAGTTGTCTGTGCACATCAAAGGAGTGCAGTATCCTTTCCACTTTGCTCTGTGGATTAGAAAAAAAGGTTGGCAAATGAATGGATTGATTAAGAACCACACTGGATACCACCTTGGGCATGAAAGAGGGATTGGTCCTGAGGGACACCCTGTCTGCATGAAAGATTATGAAAGGCTCCACTACCTAAGGGCCTGTAATACAGATACCCTTCTTGCTGAAGTGATTGCTAAAGGGAAAGCTGTTCCCTAAGGAAGGAATTTTAACTCTGCACTTGCAGCTGGCTCAAAAGGAGGAAGAGTGAGCTTTTCCAATACAAAGTTAAGGTCCAAGGCTGGAGTTGGGGCTCTCCTGGGTGGTCATAAGTTTTTGGTCCCTCTGAGGAAATGCTTGAGCAGTGGGTGAGGAAAGAGGGGTGGTAATGTGCTGTAATGAGCTGAAATGGATGAAGTGTGAATTTTGATGGAGGAAAAGGAAAGGCCCTTGTGAAGCATCTCAGTTAAGTATTGAGGAATCTGAGGTAAATTGGGCACTGCTGTGGCCATCCCCTGAGTTTGGTTCCAGGCACAGAATCTTTTCCATTTTTCAGCATAAGATTTTCTAGTACTAGGCCTCCTTGCCTCCAAAATGACATCCAAAACTTGTTTACTGAGGGATAGTAATGGAGAGATTAGGTGATTAGCCAGGCTGCCAGGTTCAGGTTTGAAGCTGGGGGTGCAGTATCCGGATCTCCTGCTGTGAAAACAGGGAAGGGGTCTGAGGCAGGTGCCATGGGGCTAGCAGTGACAGTGCACAAGAGGGGGTACACCAGTGGTGGCATGGCCAGTCTGGTGCAATCAGTATCATCCTTGGTTTGTCCTGCTTGATCTTTAGTAGTACTTTGGAGAGGAGAGGAAGAGGAGGAAAGGCATAAACTGACAGATTTTTCCAGCTGAAGGACAGAGCATCCACCTTCCATGCTTGCTTGTGGGGAGTCCCGAATTTGTCCAACTGGTAGTTCTGGGGGGGGGCAAACAGGTCTACATCTGGGCTCCCCCATTTGTTTATCAACATGTTGAAAGTCTGTGGTTCCAGTTTCCACTCGTGTGGGTCCATGAGATTTCTGCTTAGTTTATCTGCCAGTGTATTTAGTTTTCCTGGCAGGAACTGAGCCTGTAGATGCACTTGGTAGCTCAAGGCTGTGTGGTGTTGTCTGTTTTTACCATTAATTGTCCTGGAAGAATGTGGTCCTTGAAGGCTGTCAGAGCATTCTGTACAGCTAACATTTCTTTTTTATTGATATGCAGGTGCATTTGACTTGGGTTCCATTTGCCCTGAATGCACTTCCCTGCCAGGTAAGCCCCCCATGCATAGTCTGATGCATCTGTTAGGGTTTGGGTGGCCTAGACTGAATGGTAGTCCCTTGTTTTGGTGGCAGGCCTCTGCCCACCAAAGGAATTCTAACCGTAGGCAAGGTATGATAGGAATCATTTATTTTATATCCTGAGAATGTTGACACCATAGGCTTTTTAGATCATAAGCAGTCTTGCATATGGAATTAGGAGAATGCAGGAGACCATGAACCCCAAGGCTTGCAGTATTTGCCTTGCAGATAGCAGGGTTTTTGTGGCCACTAGTTTGAAATTGTCAAATGAATTTGTTTCTCTGGCATGAGGAAAGCCATCTGGGAAGTTGTATTCAAGCTTGCTCCCAGGAATATAATTTGTTGACAGGCTACCAGATGTGATTTCTTTTCATTTATGGTGTACCCCAGACAAGTTACCACCTTTTGTACAAATGTTAGATGATTCAAAAGTATGTCATGTCTTTCTGCCTGAATTAGACAACCGTCCAGGTATGGGTATATTTGAATATTTCTTTGCCTGCAAAATGCAATGACTGGAGCTAGGTACTTTGTGAATACCATGGGCGCAGTAGATAAGCCAAAGGGCAGTGCAGAGAACTGATGGTGCATGTAGCCTGCTTTGAAGCGTAGGTATCTTCTGCAAGATTCCCAATTATTCCCTGATTGGGATGTGCAGGCAGGCTTCCTTTAAATCCAGTGTTGCCAACCAGGCATAGCTGGCCTAGCATAAGAAGCAACTGGTGAAGAGCTAGCATCTTGAATTTTGGAATCACCAAAAAGGTGTTTAAGATAGAAAGGTCCAGGATAGGACGCCATGAGTTGTCTTTTCTGGGTACCAGGAAAAGTCTTGAGTAAAAACCTTGTCCCTTTTCCTCCTCTGATACAGCTTGAATAGCCTTTATGCTTAAGGGAGAGAGTACTTGCTTTTGAGCCTCTGCCCACTGACTTGGGGGTAGATCTGGCCAACCGTTTGGGGTTGGTAACGTGTGGAAGTGAAATCTGTATCCTTGGGAAACTATATTTAAAACCCATCTGTCCTGTGTAATGAGTTCCCAGTTTTTTGCCTGCAGAGCAATCATTCCCCCTAAAGGAGCAGTCAGTTGAGAAGTGCTTCGATGTTTTAAGGTTAAGTCATTGAGACAGTTTACCATAGGGGAGAGTCTTACTACTCCCTGATTTGGAAGTGGGGGCCCCCCACTGCTTAGTCCTGTGTGTAACCTGGGTCTGAAGCCTGGGTGGTCTGCTGGTTCTGGGTTTGGACTGAGAAGGCCTGGAAGAGGCAGGAAAGGACCAATTCTTAGAGGGACAATGCCTACTGAATCGTGGAGGCTGTACTTGTAGGAAATCTTTAACAGTTTGCATAGATTTAACTTTTTCCTCCATCTTTTTAAGTACTTCTTCTGCTTTGTTGCCAAACAGGCGGTCCTGATTTAAGGGAGCATCCAGCAATTTTGCTTTAACATGATCTGGCAAGGATTGCTCCTTAAGGCAAGCATGCCTTCTACGTACAGACCAAGTGGCAGCAGCCCTGCAAGATGCCTCTAGTGAATCAAAACCACATTGTAAAGTATGTTTTCCAACCTGTTCAGCAGAATCCTGTAAATCCTTATTTTCAGCACAATCAGGAATCAACATAACTTTCTGTTTAAGCAATCCAATAATATGCTGCTGATACTTTAAGATATGAAACTGGCAATTTAAGGCCTTAATGGCCAAGGTTGCAGAAGTGTATACTTTCTTACCCCATCCATCCAGCGCCCTGGAGTCTCTATCAGAGGGGGTAGGATTGTTGGCAGTAGTAGCCTTAATGCCCTTGGGTCCCTGTAAAATGGTCTCAGGGTCTATAGTAGGATTTTTAAAAAGGAACTTGTGAGAGTCAGGAACCCTGTAATATCTATCAGGGTTTCTGGGAGCAAGAGGTAAAGAGTCAGGGGCCAAGCTAGATTCCGAAAAGGCATCATCAACAATGTCTAGTACAGGAGGGATAGCTAAAGGCCTGTGCTGGGGCAGGAGTAGGAAATCCCTAAGCCTCTGTTTAGAATCAGAGTAATCCTAGCTTTCCCAACAAAAATGCTCCCTAAGAGTATGCAAGGTTTCACCAAAAGAGAAGTCCTCTGGGGGGAAAGCAGAGGGAATAGAGTCCTCTGCATCAGAATCCTCATAGGTAGACAATGGTAAATCCTGGTCATCAGAGGAAACGGAGATTTCAGAATCCTGGTCAGAAGTACATAAGCAAATTCAGTCCTAGGTCTCTAAGAGGGGGAAGTTTGGCTTCCCATGATTAAAGTAATAATGTCTTCAGCCATTCTTATAATTTGTTTTTTTAGGCATAGAGGCCTGAACATGCGGTCTGGGCATCTGTTTTCTAAGCATGGTTCAAGATTTAGGCCTTGAAGAAGAAGATGGCGTCGGTTTAATATGCAAATCAGTAGGCCTGAATACACCCTCAGAAGCCGGTGCCTGCACAGCGGTTCCAGACCCATTCAAGGTAGAGACATCTGCAGGTTCCACAGCTGAAGCATCTCGCGGCATACCGGACTCCAAATGGGTCTCAGTAGAAGCCTGCGAATCTGAAGTAGCAGGTATCAGGGGCTGCAAAAGCACCTCACTGAGTACTGGCGAACTGGTAACTGGCTTAGGATAAGCGTCGTCGGCAGCTTTGGACCTAGGCGGTCTGTCTCTCTTTATCTTTGTGTTTTTTCGGAATGTCAGTAGTCGGATGGCTAACCGAAGACATGTCTGGATAATTGAACAGAGTACCAAAATATTTAGAAGCGTAAATATACAGACGAATAGTTCATTGCTTAAATAAGGCACAAAACCGACAGCGAGATACGTCGTGGTCAGGGCCTAGGCAAGGAATACAGTATGAATGAAAATCTTTATGAGGTATTTGCTTTCCACAAGAAATACAATTATTGACTTATACTGACATCGGTTTAGAGCAAGAAAAGGTTTCCCCAATGGGGTACTTAGCTTTAGTTGAAGACTTCGGTTCTGAAACTCGAAAACGAAAATTTCAGGAGTTGGCCGACCGGCACTTGCGGACCTGCTTCTGCTTCGGGCACCGCACAGCAAGAAAGACTGGAGTAATGGTGTCAGCTGCATGCTTTATACCCCTGACTACCTGACATCACAGAAGATGAGACAGCAACCGAAGCAGGACCCAAGACTTTGATAATCAGGCCAACTAAGGGCTACTGCAAGCAGATAACCAAAATGTGATGACTGCAACAGTGAAACACGAACATCCAGGAATGTAACAGTGAATGCACTCGAACATTTACACAACTGTACTACGTGCTTCGTGTTTCACTGTTGCAGTCATTACATTTGGGTTGATTCCCAAAGCTAAGGAAGGGAGGAGGAAGTTAGAGAGCATTAGGACCAGCGATTAAGCCCTGCAGGACTGCAGTGGCAAAACCAGCTCTGGATTTAGAAAAAATAGGCATGTGGTAATGCTTGGTGAAGTATGTACAGAGCTCCAGGTAGCAGCTTCTAGAATGTCCCTGGTACGGACACCTCTGAGAAAGGCTGTAGAGGTAGATGCAGCCCTGGTGGAATGTGATCTTATCCCCTGTGGGGAAGGCTTTCCATGGTGCTTAAAGCAGAAATGAATGCAATGGGCTATCCACTTAGAAATGGTTTGCTTTGAAATGGCCTTCTCCTCTGCCCCTGCAGCAAAGCCAACTAGCAGCAGTTCAGATTTCCTGAGACGCTTAGTCCTGTCCATATAAAATCTAAGTTGTCTGTGCACGTCCAAAGAGTGTAATATTCGTTCTCCTTTGTTCTGTGGATTAGGGAAAAAAGGTAGGCAAATGAATGGACTGATTAAGGGCCACACTAGACACCGCCTTGGGCATAAAGGAAGGACTGGTCCTGAGAGGCACCCTGTCTGCATGTAAGATGATGAAGGGTTTTCACTGCCATGAGGGCCTGTAATTCAGACACTCTTCTTGCTGAAGTGATGGCTAGAAGGAAGGCTGTTTTCCAAGAAAGGAGCTTCAACTCTGCAGTTGCAGCTGGCTCAAAAGGAGATAGGGTGAGCTTTTCCAATACAAAGTTAAGGTCCCAAGGCTGGAGTAGGTGCTCTCCTGGGGGGAATCTTACATTTTTGGGCACTCTGAGGAATTGCTTTAGCAGTGGGTGAGAGAAGGGGTGGATCAATATGTGCTGAAATGGCAGGCATGAATTTTAATTGACTAGAAGGAAAGGCCCTTGTGGAGCATCTCTGTTAAGTACTGAAGAATATGCGGTAAGCTGGGCACTGTTGTGCCCATCCCCTGAGTCTGGCTCCAGGAACAGTATCTTTTCCACTTTTCAGCATAGGATTTTTCTAGTACTAAGCGTCCTTGCCTCCAGAATGACATCTAGCACCTGCTTACTGAGGGATGCTATTGGAGAGCTGAAGTTATTAGCCAGGCTGCAAGGTTCAGGGCTTGAAGCTGAGGCTGCAGAATCTGGCCCTCCTGCTGGGACAGCAGGGAAGGGGTCTGAGGCAGGTGCCATGCTTCCAGCAGTGACATACTGCGCAAGAGGGAGTACCAGTGCTGGCTTGGCCAGTCTGGTGCAATCAGTATTGTCATTGGTTTGTCCTGTTTGATCTTTAGCAGAACTTTCGAGAGGAGAGGCACAGGGGGAAAGGCATAAACTGAGAGGCTTTCCCAGGCGAAGGAAAGGGCATCCACTTTCCAAGCTGGACTGTGGGAAGACCTTGTGCAGTTTGTCCAATTGGTAGTTCTGAGGGGAGGCAAACAGGTCTATCTCTGGATTTCCCCATTTGTTTCTCAAAAGGTTGAATATCTTTTGTTCCAGTTTCCACTTGTGTGGGTCCATGAGATTTCTGCTAAGGTCGTCTGCCAGTGACTTTAGCTTGCCTGGTAGGAATTGAGCTTGTAGGTGCACTTGGTAGCTCAAGGCTGTCTTCCACACAGCCACTGCTAGTTTGCAGACAGGGTACGAGTGGGTTTCCCCCTGCTTGTTTATGTACCACATAACAGTGGTGTTGTCTGTCTTTACCAATAATTGTCCTGGAAGAATGTGATCCTTGAAGGCAGTCAGGGAATTCTGTACAGCTAACATTTCTTTTTGACTGATATGCAGGTGCATCTGACTCGGGTTCCATTTGCCCTGAATGCACTGCCTTGCCAAGTGAGCCCCCCATGCTATGTTATGCTAATCTGATGTGTTGGTTGTTAGGGTTTGGGCGGCAGGGGATAGAGTGAATGGGAGCCCCTTGCTGTGGAAGCAGGCTTCTGCCCACCAAAGGAACTCTTGTCTTTATACGAGGAATGATAGGAATCATTGATTCCAGGTCCTGAGAATGTTGACACCATAGGTTTTGTAGATACCATTGTAGTTTCCTCATATGCAGTCTTGCATATGGAATTAGTAGAATGCAAGAAGCCATGAACCCCAGGGCTTGCAGGATTTTCCTTGCAGATAGCTGGGTCTTTGTGGCTAATAGTTTGAAGTAGGCTGTCAAACAAACTTGTTTCTCTGGCGTGAGGTAAGCCATCTGGGAAGTTGTGTTCAAGCTTGCTCCCAGGAATACAATTTGTTGGCAGGGTACTAGATGAGATTTCTTTTCGTTTATGGTGTACCCCAATGAGGTTAGACGTTTCTTTACAAATGCCAGATGTTTTAGTAGCATGTCCTGGCTTCCTGCCTGAATTGGACAATCGTCCAGGTATGGGTATATCTGAATATTTCTTTGCCTGCAAAATGGAATGACTGGAGCTAGGCACCCTGGACGCAGTAGATAAGCCAAAGGGAAGTGCAGAGAGCTGATAGTGCATGGAGCCTTCTCTGAAGCATAGGTATTTCCTGCAAGATTCCCTTATTGGAATGTGCAGGTAAGCTTCCTTTAAGTCTAAGGTTGCCAACCAGGCATTTTTGCCTAGCATAGGAAGCAGCTGTTTAAGTGTTAGCATTTTGAATTTTGGGATTACCAAAAAGTTGTTTAGAATAGAGAGGTCCAGGATAGGACGCCAGGAGCCATCTTTTCTGGGTACCAAGAAAAGTCTTGAGTAAAAACCTTGTCCCCTTTCTTCTAAGTATCAGGGCTATTCAACCTGTCCCAGCAGAAGAGAGAGAACCTGCTGTTGAGCCTCTGCCCACTGATTTGGGGGTAGGTCTGACCAACCGTTTGGGGTTGGTAAGGTGTGGAAGTGGAATTTGTATCCTTGGGAAACTATATTTAAAACCCATTTGTCCTGGGTAATGAGTTCCCAGTTTTTTGCATGCCAGGCGATCTTTCCACCTAAGGGAGCAGGCAGTTGAGCAGAGCTTGGAAGGTTTAAAGTTAAGTCACTGTGACATTTTTCCATAGGGGGGTGTCTTACTACTTCCAGCTTTGGAAGTGGGAGCCCCCCACTGCTTAGGCCTGCGAGTACCTTGAGACTGTAGCCTAGGTGGTCTGCTGTTCCTGGGTTTGGACTGAGGAAGCTTGGAAGAGACAGGAAAGGACCAGTTCTTAGAAGGCAAATGCCTACTAAATCTGGGAGGCTGTACTTGAAGGAAATCTTTAACAGTTTGCATAGATTTAGCTTTTTCCTCCATCTTTTTAAGGACAACTTCTGCTTTGTTGCCAAACAGGTGGTCTTGGTTTAAGGGAGCATCCAGTAATTTAGCTTCAACATGATCTGGCAAATTTTGCTCCTTAAGCGAAGCATGCCTTTTAATAACAAACCCAGTGACAGCAGCCCTGCAAGATGCTTCTAAAGAGTCAAAACCACATTGCAAAGTATGTTTACCAACTTGTTCAGCAGAATGCATTAAATCCTGTAATTCTTTATTTTCAGCATAGTCAGGAATCAACATCATTTTCTGTTTAAGTAGTCCCATAATATGCTGCTGATACTTTAACATATCAAACTGGCAGTTTAAGGCCCTAATGGCCAAAGTAGCAGAAGTGTATGCCTTCTTACCCCATCTGTCCAAGTCCCTGGAATCTCTATCAGAGGGGGTAGGGTTTTTGGCAGTAGTAGCGTTAATGCCTTTAGGTCCTTGGGAAATGGTCTCTGGGTCCGCATTAGGATTCCTGAAGAGGAACTTGAGAGTCAGGTACTCTGTAGTACCGGTCAGGTTTCCCCGGCAACTGGAGGTAAAGTGTCTGGGGCCAGGCTAGATTCCAACAAGGCATCATCTACAATGTCCAGGACAGGAGGGGCAGCTAAAGGCCTGTGTTGAGGGAAGAGTAAGAATTCCATAAGTCTCTTTTTGGAGTCAGAGTAATCCTGGCTTTCCCAGCGGAAATGCTCCCCCAACAGTGTGCAAGGTTTCACCAAAAGAAAATTCTTATAGATAGGTTTATAGATTAGTACTGAGCTAACTGCTCTTGAAGCCATTTTAAGCTTAGCCAATTATCCCTTGTGAGACTCAAACACTGCACCTTGTGTTTGTAAGGCAAACACCTTAACTATTAGGCCACCATCCCAACCCCCTTCTTCTGGAGGGGAAGCAGAGGGAATGGAGTCCTCTGCATCAGAATCCTCATAGGTAGATAAGGGCAAATCCTGGTAATCAGAAGAAACAGAAATTTCAGAATCCTTATCAGAAGGAAAAATCAGTTCTAGGTCTCTTAGAGGGTGAAGGCTGGCTTTCCCTAATTAAAGTAATATTTTCTTCAGCCATTCTTATCATTTGTTTTTTAAGCATGTGGGCCTGACCATGCAGTTTGGACATTGGTTTTCTAGGAGTGGGTCGAGTTTTAGGCCTTGAAGAAGAAGATGGGGCGTCTGTTTGAAATGTAAGTCAGTAGGCCTGAATACACCCTCAGAAGCCAGTGCCTGCACAATGACTCCGGACCCATCAAAGGTAGAGACATCCGCAGGTTTCATGGTCGAAGCATCTCATGGCATACCGGACTCCGAATGGGTCTCAGTAGAGGCCTGTGAATCTGAAGTAGCTGGTATCGGGGGCTGCGAAAGTGCCTCCCCGAGTACCAGCTAACTGGCGACTAGCTTAACGGAAGCATCGTCGGCAGCTTTGGACCTACGCAGTCAGTCTGTCTTTATCTTTACGTTTTTTTCGGAATGTCTTTGGACCTACGCAGTCTGTCTTTATCTTTACGTTTTTTTCAGAATGTCGGTAGTCAGATGGCTTACGAAAGCCATTTATGGATAGTTAAACAGAGTACCAAAATAATTTGCTGCAAAAATGAACAGACGACGAATAGTTTGTGGGTTGAAGAAGGCACAATACCGACAGCGAGAGACATTGTGGTCTAGGCCTAAGCAAGGAATGCAGTACAAATGAAAATCTTTGAGGCATTTGCTTTCCACAAGTAGTACAACTGTTAACTTTTACTGACATTGGTTTAGAGCAAGAAAAAAGATCCCCAACTGGGTACTTAGCTTTTTGAAGACTGGGTTCTGAAACTCGAAAACGGAAATTTCAGAAGTCAGCTGACCGGCACTTGTGAAAATACAGTTTTGTACCTACCATAAATGTAGATGTTAGAGTACTCACACTGCTGCAGTCATCACACTTGGGTTATCCTGCCGTCAGGCGGTCCCGCAGTTGGCCAGAGTTCCAAAGTCTTGGTCCGGCGTCGGTTGCTGTCGCTTCTTCCCTGACGTCAGTGCGCCAGGGGTATACAAGAGGCATCCAACGCCATTTTCTTAAGTTTTTTTTGCCCCCGATGTCAGGTGCCCTCAATTAGGTAGGTAATACATATTGCTAATAAAACATATAAAAAGAATAAAAGGAATACCTTCAGTTACAAGAAAATACACCACAAAGGTTGTACAGGACAGAAAGGTATAGAAATGTTCAGCTAGGTCAGAGGGGATGCAGGGAGGGAAACCTGGACTGCAGCAGTGTGAACACTCTAACATCTACATTTATGGTAGGTACAAAACTGTACTATGCTCATCGTGTTACACTGCTGCAGTCATCACACTTGGGTTGAATCCCAAAGCTAAGGATGGGCGGTGGAACTAAACAGGATTTGGAGAAGCTAGTAGACCCTGCAGAACTGCAGTAGCAAAGCCAGCTCTGGTTTTAGAGTATAAAGGTAAGTGATAGTGCTTGGTGAAGGTGTGCACTGAACTCCAAGTTGCGGCCTCCAAAATATCCTTGGTTGGTACCCCTCTGAGGAAGGTTGTTGATGTTGCTGTAGCCCTGGTGGAATGGGGCCTAATGTTACCAGGTACAGGTTTCCCATGGTGTGTGTAGCAGAAATGGATACAATGTCCTATCCATTTAGAAATGCTCTGTTTTGAGATAGCCTTTCCTTGTGATCCTGCAGCATAGGCTACAAAGAGCTGGTCAGATTTTCTGAAAGCCTTAGTTTTATCCTAGTAACGTAATTGCCTGTGAATGTCCAGAGAGTTTAGGAGCCTTTCCCCTTTGTTCTGGGGGTTTGGATAAAAGGTGGATACCACCTTTGGCATAAAGGAAGGATTAGTTCGTAAAGCAACTCTGTCTTGATGAAAAATGATGAAAGGCTCCACTGCCATTAGGGCCTGTAGCTCTGAGACTCTTCGTGCTGAAGTTATTGCTAGCAGCAGGGCAGTTTTCCATGATAGAAACTGTAAATCAGCTGTAAAAGCTGGTTCAAAGGGCGGTAGTGTAAGTTTTTCCAAAACAAAGTTGAGATCCCAAGTTGGTGTTTGTGCTCTCCGGGGCGGTCTTATGTTCTTAGC
Source organism: Protopterus annectens (assembly GCF_019279795.1). Classification (NCBI taxonomy): domain Eukaryota; kingdom Metazoa; phylum Chordata; order Ceratodontiformes; family Protopteridae; genus Protopterus; species Protopterus annectens. Next base: position 130,430,723 of record NC_056726.1, on the reverse strand, counting down.
CCCTCTGAGGTACTGTCTTAGTAATGGTTTAAAAATATAGGAGGATCCGTGTAGTATTGAGCTGAAATAGGTGAGGCGTGGATCTTAACAGATGAAAAGGAAAGTCCTTTGTGCAACATCTCAGTTAATATTGTAGAATCTGAGGAATATTTGGGACAAGGGGATTTTGGCCTTTAGCCTGGCGCAGAATCTTTTCCATTTGTCTGAATAGGCTTTCTTGGTGCTGGGCCTCCTGGCCTCCAGAATGACATCCATAACCACTTTAGAGAGAAGTGTTGACTGGTTGTTTAGGTAATTTGCCATGCAGCCAGATTTAAAGTCTTGAGCTGGCTGTGTAGAATCTGATTGTTTTGCTGAGTGAGCAGGTGAGGAATATGAGGTAAAATCCATGGTGGGCCTTGAGCCATGTTCCTTAGTATTGGATACCAGAGTTGGCGTGGCCAGTCTGGAGCAATGAGTATCATTTGTGGCCTCTCTAATCTGGCTTTCACCAACACCTTTGCCAGAAGAGGCAGTGGAGGAAAAGCATACACTGATAATGTTTTCCAACTGAATGAGAGGGCGTCCACTTTCCAAGCTAGTGTATGGTATGTTCTTGTGCAAAATTTCCGTAGTTGGTAGTTTTGGGGGGAGGCAAACAGATCTATGTCTGGGCTCCCCCATTTTTGAGTTATCATTGCGAATACTTGTGGATTTAGTTTCCACTCGTGAGGATCTATGATGTTTCTGCTTAGATCATCTGCCAATGTGTTTTTCTTTCCTGGCAGGAATTGTGCTTGTAGTTGAACTTGGTAGGTCAGTGCTGTGTTCCACAAGGTTATTGCTTGCCTGCAAAGGGGGTAGGAATGTGTGCCCCCTTGCTTGTTTATGTACCACATCACTGTGGTGTTGTCCGTCTTTATTAAGAGTTGTCCTGGATGTAGGAGGTCCTTGAAAGCTGTTAGGGCATTTTGTACAGCTAACATCTCTTTTTGATTGATATGTAGATGCCTTTGATCTGCAGACCATTTGCCCTGAATACACTGTCCTGCCATGTGTGCTCCCCAGGCATAATCCGATGCATCTGTTATAGTTTGCCTGGCTGTGGGTAAGGTAAAAGGCTAACCCTTGTTGAGGTGGCATGCCTGAGCCCACCATAGAAACTCCCGTTGAAGGCAGGGAATGAGTGGTATTATTGTTTCCTAGCTGTGGCTGTGTTGAGTCCATACGCTTTTCAGGTACCATTGTAATTTCCTCATATGCAGTTTTGCATATGGTATTAGCAGTATGCAAGATGCCATGAATCCCAAGGCCTGCAGAATTTTTCTTGCAGGGAGTTGGGTCTTTGTTGCCATCATTTTGAAGTACTGAGTCAGTTGTCCTTGCTTGTCTGGCGTGAGATAAGCCATCTGGGCCGTTGTATTTAAGCTGGCACCCAGGAATATTATGTCTTGTGAGGGCACTAGTTTTGACTTATTTTCATTTACTGTGTACCCTAGGCAACTTAATAGGTTTTTGACAAATGCCAGATGCTTTAAAAGAATGTCCTTGCTTTCTGCTTGAATAAGGCAGTCGTCCAGGTATGGATATATTTGAATTCCTCTTTGTCTGCAGTATGCAATTATTGGTGCCAGGCATTTTGTGAAGACCCTGGGCGCAGTAGATAAGCCAAAGGGCAGTGCAGAGAATTGGTAATGGGTTGAACCTGCTATAAATTGGAGGTATCTTCTGCAATTTTGTCTGATAGGGACATGCAGGTATGCCTCCCTGAAGTCCAACGTTACTAGCCAAGCCTTCTTGCCCAACATGGGAAGAAGCTGCTGTAGTGTTAGCATCTTGAATTTGGGTACTTCCAGACATGTGTTTAGAATTGAGAGGTCCAGAATGGGTCTCCAGGCTTTGTCCTTTCGGGGAACTAGAAAGAGTCTTGAGTAAAATCCTTGTCCTTGCTCCTGTGTAGGAACCTGCTGAATGGCTCTCATGTCCATGAGAGCTGTAATTTGTTTTTGAGCCTCAGCCCATTGATTTGGTGGCAGGTTTGGCATTTCTTTTATCCTTGGTAAAGTGTGAAAGTGGAATCTGTATCCTTGAGATACAATATTTAGGACCCATTTGTCTTTTGTGATGATGTGCCAGTTGTCTGCAAAAAGTGCTAGTTTTCCTCCCAAGGAGCTGCCAAGAGGGATTTGCTTGGCAGTCTGAGGGGTAAGTCATTGTGTTTATCTTCTGATAGTTTGAGACCTGTCTTCTCCTCCTTTCTGGGTTGTGGCACCCCACTGTAGAGGCTTGTAAGAGCCTTGTGACTGACCTCTGCCCCTTGGGCGTCTGTATTTGCCCCTCTGTGGTTTGTCAGAAGCTGGAAAGGACCAGTTTTTGGTTGGCCAATTTCTGCTGAAACGAGGGGGTTGAACCTGTAAAAAATCCTTGACAGCCTGCATAGATTTTGCCTCATCCTCCATTTTCTTTAAAACCTCTTCTGCTTTTACACCAAATAAAACATCCTGCTCTAAAGGTGCATCCAATAACTTTGCTTTAACATGATCAGGTAAAGTTTGTTCTTTTAACCAAGCATGCCTACGTATGACAGACCCTGTCACTGCTGCTCTACAAGAAGCTTCCAATGAATCAAATCCACATTGCAAAGTATGTTTTCCCACTTGTTCAGCTGCATGTAGCAAATCTTGCATTTCCTTGTAATCAGGCTGCTCTGTATGTGTGATCATTTTTTGTTTTAATGGAGACATCAAATATTGTTGATATTTCAGCATGTGAAACTGGCAATTTAAGGCCCTCATAGCTAGAATAGCTGAGGTATATACTTTCTTTCCCCATCTGTCTAGTGCTCTAGAATCCCTTTCAGAGGGTACAGGATTTTTAGCAATAGAGGCCTTAACCCCTTTGGGACCCTGGGAAATGGTTTCTGGGTCAGCAACAGGGCTTTTATATAGGAATTTGTGTGAGTCAGGGACTCTGTAGTATCTGTCTGGTTTGGCTGGTGCAGGAGGTAGTGAATCTGGGTTAAGGCTAGATTCTGAATAAACATCTTCCACAATGTCTAACACGGGTGGAAGAGCAAGTGGTCTGTGCTGGGGTAGTAAAAGGAACTCTTTGAGCCTTTTCTTAGAATCAGAGTAATCCTGGCCTTCCCAGTGGAAATGTTCCCTCATGGTATGTAAATTTTCCCCAAAAGTGTAGTCTTCTGGGGGGAGATGCTGAAGGAATAGACTCTTCAGCATCAGAATCTTCATAAGGGGGAAAAGAGTATTCCTGTTCCTTGGAAGAATCTGAGGAAATTGAAACCTGGTCAGAGGAAGCGTAGTCCTCCTCCTGTCTAGGCCTTTTATCAGGAGGGGGATGGGAACCCCCGATTTGGGTAATTAAGTCTTCAGCCATCTTAAGCATCTGTTTCTTAGGCATGGGGCCTTGTACTGGAGACTGCTGTACAGTCTTATTTGCTTTTAAAGGAGTTTTCAGCTTTGCATAAGATTTAATAGTGAGTGTAGTCAGTCTGAAGGCACCTTCTGCAACTGAAGGCGTTTCAACTGCACCGGAATCTCCTTCAGTCATGGAGTCGGAAGGGCCTAAAGATAAAGGTTGTGGAGGTCTAGCAATCTCTGCTTGGGAATCAGATGCCGCCTGGGGTTCTAAATCAGCGGTAGTCAGGGGCTGCGTAGGCACCTCACTGAAAACCGGAGAACCGGCGACTGGCCTAGCAGAAGCCTCGGAGTCTGGTTTGGGTCTCAGCTCCCTGTCCTTATCTTTGCGTTTTTTTATGCATTCCGGTCGTTGATTGCTCCGACGGCATGGTATAATTAAATTTCCTACCAAAATAATGTCGGGCGAAATCAAACCGACGTTTAATAGTTCTTTTGTTAAACCTAGCACAAAACCGACAATCTGTGACGTCGTGGTCTGGGCCTAGGCAAGGCATACAATAAGAATGAAAGTCCTTATGAGGTATTTGCTTCCCACAAGAAATGCAATTGTTAACTTTTTCTGACATCGGACTGAAGCAAGAAAAGGTTCCCCAATGGGGTATTTAGCTTTATTGAAGACTTCGGTCTGAAATTCATTTTGAAAATCTCAGGAGTCGGCCAACCGGCACTTGCGAACTGCTTCGGGCACCGGGCGGCAAGAAAGACTGGAGAAAATGGCGTTGGATGCCTCTTATATACCTCTGGCACACTGACGTCAGGGAAGACGCGACAGCAACCGAAGCCGGACCAAGATTTGGAACTCTGGCCGACTGCGGGACCGCCTGACGGTAGGATAACCCAAGTGTGATGACTGCAGCAGTGTAACACAATGAACATCTGCTTCTGCTTTGGGTACCATGTGGCAAGAGAGTCATGGACAGACAGACAGCATCCGACGCAGGGATCCAAGACTTTGATATTCAGGCCAGCTGAGGGCTACCTGCAGGCAGATAACCCAAATGTAATGACTACAACAGTGAAACACGAAGAACATCTACTCCCATGAGTTTAAAAAAAAAAACATTTGCTTCTCCTTTGAAGGTTCTCAAGTACTCCAATCACAGCCCAGTCACCTAACATGGCTTAAAGTACTGAAAAAGGAAGTTATGTACTTACCATAACGTTCCACCTGTGTTGTACATTTTCATTCTTCCTCAACTGAGGGGTTTGGATCCGATCTGTCGGATCTGACTTGGCCGTTGCAAAAGCTTGTGGCAACTTAGAACTCTCAAGTTTCTCCCTTACCCAGAACGCACCAACCCCAATAACCTTAAATCTTGTTTACTGCTATGGTATAAAATAATTGGTTTTATGTACAGACACATACGAAGCAAGACAGAAAAAGGAGCTTTATTATGGTTGGAATATATAAAATTTTCATATGTATATCCACTCACTCTTCAAGGAAAAAAAAAAAAAAAGCATGGGAGTTGGTGGGTGGGGATTTGAGGAAGAATGAAAGTAGACAACACAGATGGAATGTCATGGTAAGTACATAACCTCTTTATCTGACGTCAATTTTCATTCTGTTGTCAACTGATGGGACAGAGTCCCCAGCTCCCTACATCCCAGGGTGGACTCAAGGAAGGATATGCCTAAGCATCACTGAGCCAAATGATGCTCTATTTCTTGATATCAAAATCCAATCTGTAATAGGTGGTAAAGGTATGGGGCGAAGTCCAAGTTGCTGCCGCACATACTTCAAACATGGAAGCTCCTGAGAGAGAGAGAGAGAGACAGAGACAGAGACAGAGAGAGAGAGAGAGGGAGGAAGTTGCTATGGACCTGGTTGAATGAGAACACACTTGCCATGGTAAAGGGATATCCAATTTTTTGTAAATAAAGGTGATGCAGTCTGTAAGCCATCTGGGCTAGGATGTCTTTCGACACTGGTTTACCCAGTTTTACACAAATGAAACAAATAACTGATCCGTAGAGCTGATGTCCTTTGTTCTACATAAATAGAAGCGCAGTTGCCTATGAACATCCAATAAATGCAATAAATATTTGCCCTTATTCAAATAATGACAGTTGGCAAAACACCCATCCAAGTTATAGCTATCTATAGATCCCCCCTCCCATGACTCAGGACACCCACTCCTCTTACCTGATCTACTTGACTCCATCATGGTACCCCCAACACCCTGGTCCTTGGTGACTTCAACTACCTCACCATAGACTGGGTGAACTATTCTTGCACTAATGCACTCTCTCAATGATTCCTTGACTACATCAGTTCTAAAGCACTAGACCAGCTCATCTCATCCCCTATAGGGAAAGATAACATTCTGGACTTGGTTCTCACCCACATGGGCAACCGCTGCACCACTCCCATAGTATGTTCCTCCTGGTAAGATCAAATCAGCGGACTGTCTCATTCAAAGAGTCTATCCCCCCAACCTCCCAAACCGTAATCAACTTAAAAAACTTCTCAAAAGCGGACTACAACCTCTTAAGGGAGGGTATCTGTAGCTTCACACCACCATCCCCCTCAGAGGATGCAGACAACTATGCTGAACAGTATGCCAGTTCAGTATACAAGCACCTGTACAACTGCATGGACTCAGCCATATCCAACAGAACTAAAACCTGTTTGGTGGACATCCTCTATCAACAGGCTTTACAACAAAAGGAATAAACTGTTGTCCAAGGGTAAAAAAAGGAACAAATTCCAAATTGGAAAAAATCCTCCTTAGCCTCAACAAGCAAATTAGATCATTAGTGAAAACCTAGGCAATTATGAATCAAAACGAGCCTCCAAAACAAAGGGAAACCATAAAGTCTTCTTCAGCTATGTAAGAGCCTCCATGGCAAAGCCCAAGTTTGTTCCGAATCACTTACACTGATCTTGTCGACTTAGCCAACCTGCTAGCAGATAGGTTCAGTGCAAACATGACCCCTGTCCCTCCCTCCAAAGGCCCTTTCGACATCCCCGATACTTGTTCCACACCTCACATCTCCGTAGATCAAGTATTAAAGGGCCTTATCCAAGGCAAAGAACACAGCTTCCATGGGACCCAATAGTATACCAAGATGTATTCTGCACAATCTCCAGCAAGAACTGGCCTCACCACTGAGCACCATATTCAACCACAGCCTAAGTGCAAGCTTCATTCCAGCAGAGTGAGTAACTGCCATTGTCATCCCCTTGCACAAAGGTGGTGCCACTACTGACGCTGGAAACTATTGCCCCATTAGATTGACAAGTCTGATCTGTAAAGCCATGGCGTGTATTATTATGGATCAATCTCCAAGCACTTGACTCCACCCAGTTTGGATTTGTCAAGGGCAGATCTTTCCTGTTGAACCTGGTTGACTGCTTTGAGATTGTTACCAATGCTCTGGATGAGGAAAAGTCAGTGCATATAGCTTACGTTGAGTTGGCAAAAGCCTTTGACAATCCCCCATTCAGGCATCATTGAAAAGCTAACACAACTTGGCATAAATCCCTACCTCATCAGGTGGGTGGCCAACTGGCTCACCGACAGGAGCCTTAAAGTCAAAATAGGCACCCCCACCTCTGATAGCACACCGGTCACTAGTGAGGTTTCCCAGGGATCTGTCCTGTAACCCCTACTGTTTAGCATCTACTTCTCAGAGGTCCAGGCAAAGACAAAAGGCCTGTGGCTGACCAAGTCTGCAGACGACTAAATTGGGTGTCACTGACACACCAAATGATATTAACATACTGCAAGAGTGTCTCAGCAACTAATGACTGGTGCCAAAGTCATGGCATCAAGCTAAATGGAAAAAAAAAATGCATCTTACCATTTGGCAAAATCACGATCCCTTAAGACTACCACATCAATGGCAACCCCTTAAGCACACAACCTGTGGTGAGAGACCTGGGCACTCAGGTTGATGACCTCGCATTCGATTATCATGCAGTGGCAGTGGTCAGAAAAACCTTTTACTTGGTTCATCTTATAAGTAAAGGGATTGCATGCCAAAAAGGGAGGTTATTACCTCTCTATACTCCTCCCCCCTCATTAGACCAATAATAGAGTATAATGCCCAGTTTGGTATGCACCTCTCCATTCATCTGCACCAACTGGAAAGGACACTGAAATACCTCAGAAAGAGAATCCATGGCCTCCAACACCTGTCCTATGCAAACAGGCTCAAATCACTATCACTCTACTTGATATCCTACAGATTGCTCAGGGGTGATCTGTGTCTTGCCTACAAGGCAATCTCGGACCCTGCCCTACTAGAGATGCTCCATATCCACAAGTCTAACTACTCACACACTACCCACTCAAAAGGCCTGAATCTAATAAGCAACATCAACAAAACTTGCTGGAGAAACAAGTTTGCCTCCCAGAGGCTGCCCAGTCTCTGGGATACACTTCTCATACACGTCAAACAGAGAACCTCGCTGACCCTCTTCTAGCGCAACTTTGATGAGTGGATGTGAAACCACAAATCTGGCCCAGGTATTCCACCTGTGTCCCTCACTGACAAAGGCAACAAGTGCTAACTGAGGTTTCTTTTTGGGGATAAACTCTTGGCTAAGTTTATAAGGGCCATAGGGCCATTGGCCTAGTAACCTCCTATGATCCGAAGGAAACCAATAAATTGATATGGGACTCTGATACTATTCTGGACAAAAAAAGATGCATTACTTTGTAGTACAATCCTATCTTTATGCATAATTAGATATGGGGGCTTCACAGACAAGCCCTGCATTTCTGAAATTTGACTGGCAAACAATAATAAAATTTTCCAAGAAATTTAAGACTACAGTAACGTGCAGGTTCAGAGGGTGGATGGATCAAGGCCTGCAGTATTAGTTTAAGATCCCATGGAGGAGTAAGATCTTTAAATATCTTTAAATGAAGGTTTTTAAAGGAGTGTGCCTGACAAGAAGGTTTTACAACGTTTATGAGAAGTGAGTGAGGAACCATCAAATCCACTATGGAAATCAGAAACTGCTGCCAACTGAACTTCAAACTCTTGAAGCACTGACTCCTTGATTAAAAGTAACGTCAGTAAGACAAGAATGCTATAAATCTGCGCAGAAAAGGGGTCAATATGATTCTTAGCCCAGTGTAAGAATCTCTTCTATTTACTGGCATAAAGTTTCCTTGTAGATGACTTAAGGGAAGATAAAATGTAGCGAACAGAGATGAGAGCATAGATTGTCTGGCTATTACTGGAAATGGAGAAACCAAGCTGTCAGCTTGAGATTGGGAAGGTTTGGATGAATGTCTGTCAGGTGAGACAGCAGATCTGGGGCTGGGTCCAGAATCAAGGGATGATGAATTAAATGAGGCCATAGGAAGGGAAACCAAATCTGTTAAGGCCAATAGGGTGCAATGAGGATGACTTTGCTCTTCAACCTGCCAGCTCTCTCTAGTTACTTTGGAATCAAAGGAATTGGGGGATAAGCATAATGTAGACTGGAGGGGTGTCACTCGTGAAGAAGAGCATCCCGTGGCGATTCCCCATGTGGGGGGGCAGGCAAAGCAGCTGCTGCACTTGTTGATCAGGACAGATGCAGAGAGACTGCAGCAAGGCTGACCCCATTGTCAGAAAATCAATTCTGCTACATTTCTGTTAAGGGGCCACTCGTGAGGTAGTAAGATGTACCTGCTCAGTTGGTCCGGTAAAACATTGGACTTCCCTAGAATATGCGTCGCTATAAGAAAGCGTCTGGAACAGATCGCTCATTGCAAAACCCTATGTGCTTCTCAACAAAAGAGATGAGATCTGGGTCTGCCTTGTTTGTTGAAGTACCAAACCACGGATATGTTGTCTGTTTGAATTGCAACAGTTCCTGAAGGGAAAACATTCTGAAAAGCCTGCAATGCTAAAAACAATGCTCTAAGCTCTAGGACACTGATATATAAATTGGCCTCTTAGGGGGACCACTTACCCTGGACCATCTTTCCCAGGTAATGCCCCCACCCCAGCATCTGTGGTCACAACAACCCTGGGCTGAGAAGGGACAAACAAATGTCCTTGTAGAACCTCTTCTGACTGAATCCACCACAGTAAATTCCTTTTCCATATATTGGTTATTGGTTGCAGCAGATAAAGGTAGTAGTAGTAATGACCATTGTGAGGTCAGCATTCATTGAAGAATTCTCATGTGATATCTGGCTAGGGGTAGTAATGTTATTGCTGCCACCACTGATCCCCAAGCCTGAAGGGCCAAGAAGTTTGGGATTTTGGTACTGCAAACTATCTTTCTCACTTGTGTTCTTACTGTTTGAACTCTGGAAAGGGAAAGTGAGGCTATAGTTGATTTTGTATTGAGCAGTGCTCCTATGAACTCTAGACTAACTTGGTTCTAGATCAGACTTTTGGTAGCTTATGGTGATGCTTTCACTTTTTGTCTTGCCATGATGAGTTGATGCCTGGTCGGGATGGAAACGACCCAGTCATATAAGTATGGAAATACTCTGAATCCTTGCAGTCTCAAGTGAGCTGCTACTACTGCCATGCATTTGGTAAACAACTTGGGGGCTGCAGTTGAGACCAAAGGGCAGGACCCTGAACTGATGGTGAGTGGCTCCCAGCTGGAAGCATAAAAATCATCTGGAATGCATGTTCATCTTTATAAGACAGTACACATCCTGAAGATCTAATGAGCATGTCCACCTGTCCATTGATCTTTCGAACAGATGTGTTTAAGATGCTGAGATCCAGAACTGGTCTTCAGTACCCTGTTTTCTTTGGCACTATAATGAATCGAGTAAGTTCCAGATTCTATTTGGTCTGGGGGGACCTCTTGGATGACTTCTTTCCTAGCAGCTTTTGAATTTGAATTGCTGCTTGTTCCCTCTGACTGGGTGGAACACTGGGGAGTTTTCTTAAATTGGGAGGATAAATGGAAAATGGTACTATACAGCCTCTAGAAATGGTTCCCTGCAACCACACATCTGTTAGTTACAGCCAGGCTTTCTGGTGTAGGGACAAATGATCCCCAATTGCCTCCAGAGTGGGACAATCAGGCCTCCTTTTAGGAGCACTGAAAGGGTTTACCAAAGAACGAATCTCTGGACCCTTGGTTCTGCAGGCCACCTCTGCAGTGAGGGCAGTGTCTACTATCGGAGTATCCCCTCTACCCCTGGGGGAACTTCCTCCACATGAGTCTTGGAAAGATCCTTGGGATTTTCTGAATCACATTTTCCAACCACCTCATTGATTCCTTGAAAAGGATCTTTGGGAGAGTGAAAAAAATTACTCCCATGGCAGAAAGAGTCTTTTCTATCCTTCTCACACCTGGACAAGGTGTCTTATCTTAGGGCCAAAAAGAGACGTTCCATCAAAATGAGTACTGATGACAAATGAAGACTTAAAGGGCTCCACAAAACTACATAAGAGCATCCAGGCATGTCTCCTAATTGCAACACCTGAACCTGCTGCCCTTGAGGTTCCTTTTACTACATTATAAATCAGCATCATGGAGGAGTTGGATATCAATTGCAGGGTAGCAAACAGAGGTGACAGATGCTCTCACCTCTTCATAAGTGGGTCCTGAGAGGGTGTCAGATAGCTCTTAAATCAGATCCCTCTGCAGCTTTGTGAAGTGTGCCAAACAGTTCAGGGATCTTAAGAAAAAGGCCAATAAAGCACAGACATGCTTCCTGAACCTGTCCATCTCCCAAGACTCTTTGCTGGAGGGAAGAAAGTACAGTTGTGCACACTTAACATAAATGTAGATGTTCAAGTGTATTCACTGTTGCAGTCATTACATTTGGGTAATCTGCTTTCAGGTTACCCTCAGTCGGCCTGATTAACGAAGTCTTGGGTCCTGCGTCGGTTGCTGTCCCTTCTTCCATGACGTCAGGTCGTCAGGGGTATAAAACATGCAGCCAATGCCATTACATCAATTTTTCTTGCCCCAGATGTCAGGTGCCCCCCTAATGAGTAGCAATTAAACATACAAACACAAAGGTATACCTCCAACAAAAAAGCAAATACACCAAAAAGGCATTTAAGCATAGTAAAGGAAAGTAGAGGTATAGCCAAAAGAAGTTAGGGGGCAGAAGAGAGGGTAAAGTACAGTTGTGTACACTTACCATAAATGTAGATGTTCAAGTGTATTCACTATTGCAGTCATTACATTTGGGGTAATCTTCTGGCAGGTTGCCCTCAGTCGGCCTGAATTCCACAGTCTTGGGTCCTGCGTTGGTTGCTGTCTCCTTTTCCATGACGTCAGGGGTATAAAACATGCAGCCGACGCCATTTTCTTTAGTTTTTCTTGCCCCTGATATCAGGTGCCCCCAAAAGGTAGCAAAAAAAAAAAAATGTTATATATATATATATATATATATATATATATATATATATATATATATATATATATGTATGTATATATATATATATATATATATATATATATATATATATATATATATTATAGTATACATATATACATGCATCAATATAAACTTTAACTTCATCTACAAGGAAATACACCACATAGGTTGTAAAAGATAAAGAAAAGATAAACTCCAGAATGACAGGGGGATGGCGGGAGGGTAACCTGGACTGCAACAGTGAATACACTCTGTACACAACTGTACTATGTTCTTCGTGTTTCACTGTTGCAGTCATTACATTTGGGTAAAATCCCAAAGCTATAGTTGGGAGGCTGGAGTTAAACAGCATTAGGTGCGGCCATAAGGCCCTGCAGAATTGCAGTGGCAAAGCCTGCCCTGGCCTTAAGAGTAGAGAGGCAAATGATAATGCTTTGTAAAGGTGTGAAAAGAACTCCAAGTAGCAGCCTCTAGAATGTCTTTGGTTGGTACTCCTCTGAGAAAGGCTGCTGAAGTAGCAGCAGCTCTGGTGGAACGAGACCTAATGTCCTTGGGCACAGGTTTACCATGGTGTAGGTAGCAGAAACGGATGCAGTGGCTTATCCACTTTGAAATTGTCTGCTTTGAAATAGCCTTTCCTTCTGATCCTGCAGCATATGACACTAGTAATTGCTCAGTTTTTCTTAGAGCTTTAGTCCTGCTCAAGTAGAATCTTAGCTATCTGTGTACATCCAAGGAATGCACAATTCTCTCCCCCTTGTTCTGCGGACTTAGATAAAAGGTTGGCAGATGAATTGTTTGGTTAAGAGCCACAGTGGAAACCACCTTAGGCATAAATGTAGAATTTGTCCTCAGAGACACCCTGTCTGGGTAAAATATGATAAAAGGCTCTACATCCATGAGGGCCTGTAGCTCTGAACCTCTTCTTGCTGAAGTAATTACTAGTAGCAGAGCAGTTTTCCATGATAAGAATTTTATATCAGCAGTAGCAGCTGTTTCAAATGGAGGCAGGGTGAGCTTTTCCAACACATAATTGAAGTCTCATGCAGGTAATGGCGATCTTCTAGGAGGCCTTAAATTTTTGGCTCCTCTAAGATACTGCTTTAGTAAAGGATGAGAGAAAATTGGTGGCTCTGTATTGTAATTAGCCGAAATGGCAGAGGCATGGATTTTAATTGATGAGAAAGATAGGCCTTTGTCAAGCATCTCAGTTAAGTAATGTCATAGCTAAAGAATATTTGGTTCTGCTGTATCAGTTCCTTGTGCTTGATTCCAAGCACAGAACCTCTTCCATTTGTCAGCGTAAGATTTTCTAGTAGTAGGCCTTCTGGCTTCCAAACTGACATCCATCACAGCTTTACTAGAGGTGTTGCTTGTATAACTACATGATCAGCCATGCTGCCAGGTTCAGTGTCTGTAGTTGATTGTGCAGGATCGGATTGTTATGCTGGGACAGCCGTTGAGGTCTTTGAGGTAAGGTCCAAGCTGGATATTGAGACAAGTTCCTTAGGATTGCGTACTAGTATTGGCGGGGCCAGTCCGGGACAATTAGTATCATCTTTGGTTTCTCTTGTTTGACTTTTAGGAGGACCTTGGTTAGAAGAGGCAGAGGAGGAAAGGTGTAAACAGATAGGTTTTTTCAACTGAAGGATAGGGCGTCCACTTTCCATGCTCGTCTGTAATAAGTCCTTGTGCAGAATCTTTTTAATTGATAATTTTGAAGAGAGGCAAATAGATCTATGCCTGGGCTCCCCCATTTCTCTGTTAACATGCTGAAGACTTGTGGAGTTAGTTTCCACTCGTGAGGATCCACAAGGTTTCTGCTTAAATCGTCTGCCAGAGTATTTTGCTTTCCTGGCAGGAATTGAGCTTGGAGATGTATTTGGTAGGTCAAAGCTGTGTCCCACAGTGCCATGGCTAATCTGCAAAGGGGTATGAGTATGTGCCCCATGGCTTGTTTATATACTACAAGACCGTGGTGTTGTCCGTCTTTATAATTAGTTGTCCTGGATGAAGTAAGTCCTTGAAGGCTGTTAGGGCATTATGAACAGCTAGCATCTCTTTCTGGTTGATATGTAGATGCATTTGTTGATATGTAGATGCATTTGTTTTGGGGTCCATATGCCATGAATGCATCTTCCTGCCATGTGGCCCCCCCAGGCATAATCTGATGAGTCTGTTGTTATGGGTTGGCTGGCAGGGGGGGTAGAGTGAAGGCCCATCCCATGTTTTGGTGACATGCCTTTGCCCACCATAGAAACTCCTGTTGTAGGCAGGGAATGAGAGGAATCATTGCTTTGAGACTGAGAATGTTGACTCCATAAACTTTTTAGGTACCACTGTTTCCTCATATGCAGTCTTGCATATGGAATCAGTAGGATGCAGGATGCTATGAAGCCCAGAGCCTGCAGAATTTGTCTTGCAGATAACGGAGTTTTTGTTGCCAACAGTTTGAAGTAAGCAGTTAGTTGCCTTTGCTTGCCTGGCGAGAGGTAAACTATCTGGGCTGTTGTATTCATGCTTGCACCCAGGAATGTTATCTTTTAAGAGGGTACCAGTTGTGATTTATTTTCATTTATTGTGCACCCTAGGCATGTTAGAAGCCTTTTCACAAACGCCAGGTGTCGAAGAAGTGTCTCCTTGTTCTCTGCTTGAATGAGACAGTCGTCCAATTAAGGGTATATTTGTATACTTCTTTGTCTGCAAAATGCAATTACTGGTGCCAGGCAATTTGTAAAGACGCTGGGCGCAGAAGATAAGCCAAAGGGCAGTGCAGAGAATTGGTAATGCATTAAGCCAGCCTTGAATCTGAGGTATCCTCTGCACGACTGTCTTATTGGGACATGCAGGTATGCCTCTTTTCAGTCTAATGTCACCCGCCAAGCATTCTTGCCCAGCATGGGCAGAAGCTGCTGCAAAGTCAGCATTTTGAATTTTGGAATGTCCAGGTATGTGTTCAAAATCGATAAATCCAGTATTGGCCGCCAGGCCTTGTCCTTTCTGGGTACCAAGAACAATCTTAAGTAAAAACCTTGTCCTTTTTCCTGTTCTGGTACTGGCTGAATGGCCCCCATATCCATGAGGGATGTAACCCGTTTCTGTGCCTCTGTCCATTGATTTTTTGGCAGATCTGGCCAACCATTTGCCATTGGCAGAGTGTGGAAATGGAATCTGTATCCCTGTGATACTATGTTTAGTAACCACTTGTCCAGGGTTATTAACTGCAAATTTTGAGCAAAAAGTGCTAATTTTCCCCCTAAGGGTGCTGCCAAAAGATAAGTGTTTGGTGTAGGCAGAGGGAAGTAATTGGGACTTTTTTCTGTAGGGTTGCGCTTTATCTCCTCCAGATTTGGAGGTAGAAGCACCCCATTGCTTTGACCTGTATGAATCTTGCACCTGGTATCTGGAACCCTTAGGGCATCTGGATTTGCCCCTTTGAGCTCTGTCTGACACAGGAAAGGATCAATTTTTTTGTAGGCCAGTGTCTACTGAATCTTGGTGGCTGCACTTGTAAGAAGTCTAACAGTTTGCATAGACCTAGCTTTGTCTTCCATTTTCTTTAAAACCTCTTCTGTCTTAATACCTAACAGAGTATCATGCTGTAAAGGTGCATCTAGCAATTTAGCTTTGACATGATCAGGCAAATTTTGTTATTTTAGCCAGGCATGCCTCCTAAAGTACAGTTGTGTACACTTACCATAAATGTAGATGTTAGAGTATATTCACTGTTGCAGTCATTACATTTGGGTAATCCTGCTGGCAGGTTGCCCTCAGTCGGCCTGAATTCCAAAGCCTTGGGTCCTGCATTGGTTGCTGTCGCCTCTTCCCTGACGTCAGGTCATCAGGGGTATAAAAGATGCAGACGATGCCATTTTCTTCAGTTTTTCTTGCCCCAGATGTCAGGTGCTCTCTAAAGGGTAGCCAAAATGTATATATAAAACATACATGCACAAATATAAACTTTACCTTCATCTACAAGCAAATACACCACATAGGTTGTATAGATCAGAGAAGGAAAGATAAGTTCCAGCAGAAATAAGGGGGATGGTGGGTGGATAAAGTACAGTTTTGTACCTACCATAAATGTAGATGTTAGAGTGTACACCCTGCTGCAGTCATCACACTTGGGGTTATCCTGTCATCAGGCGGTCCCGCAGTCGGCCGGAATTCCAAAGTCTTGGTCCGGCGTCGGTTGCGGTCGCTTCTTCCCTGACGTAAGTGCGCCAGGGGTATATATATTGCATCCAACGCCATTTTCTTCAGTTTTTCTTGCCCCAGATGTCAGGTGCCCCCAAAAAGGTGGTCAGTAATTAGGTCCAATTTAAGAAATTTTAGCATAAACGCAAAATCCCTCCAGCTATAAACAAATACATCAGGAAGGTATTGTAGAGATTTAGCCAGTTAGATCAGAGGGGATGGAGGGAGGGTAACCTGGGCTGCAGCAGGGTGTACACTCGAACATCTACATTTATGGTAGGTACAAAACTGTACTATGTTCATCGTGTTACCCTGCTGCAGTCATCACACTTGGGTAGAATCCCAAAGCTATGGATGGGTGGAGGAGTCATAGAGGGTTAGAGGAGGCTAGAAGGCCCTGCAGAACTGCATTGGCGAAGCCAGCTCTAGTCTTAGAGTAAAGTGGTAAGTGATAGTGTTTGGTAAAGGTGTGTACTGAACTCCAAGTTGCAGCTTCAAAAATCTCCTTGGTTGGAACCCCCCTGAGGAAGGCTGTAGATGTAGCGGTTGCCCTGGTAGAGTGGGGCCTAATGGTAGCAGGAACTGGTTTTCCATGATGGGTATAGCAAAAACGAATGCAATGTCCTATCCATTTGGAAATGGTTTGTTTTGATATAGCCTTCCCTTGTGAAGCTGTAGCATAGGATACAAAGAGCTGGTCAGATTTTCTGAAAACCTTAGTTTTATCCAAGTAGTAATGAAGTTGCCTGTGAATGTCCAAGGAATGCAGGAGTCTTTCTCCTTTGTTCTGTGGATTTGGGAAGAAGGTGGGTAAGTGGATGGTTTGATTTAAAGACACAGTGGAAACCACCTTAGGCATGAAGGAAGAATTAGTTCATAGAGAAACTCTGTCTAGATGGAAAATGAGGAAAGGTTCCACTGCCATTAGTGCCTGCAGCTCTGAGACTCTTCTAGCTGAAGTTATTGCTAGCAGCAGGGCAGTCTTCCATGATAGAAACTGAAGATCTGCAGAGAAAGCTGGTTCAAAGGGAGGCAGCGTAAGTTTTTCCAGAACAAAATTGAGGTCCCATGTTGGTGTAGGTGCTCTCCTGGGGAGCCTAATGTTTTTTGCCCATCTAAGGAACTGCCTTAGAAGTGGATGTGAAAATAAGGGTGGATCCGTGTTGCAGTGGGCTGAAATAGCTGATGCATGGATTTTAATGGAAGAAAAAGAAAGTCCTTTGTGCAACATCTCAGTTAAACACTGTAGAATCCGAGGCATGTGAGGCTGAAATGTGTTTTGGCCTTTAGCTTGGTTCCAGGCGCAAAACCTTTTCCATTTGTCCGAGTAGGCCTTCCTGGTGCTGGGCCTCCTAGCTTCCAAAATAACATCCATAACTGCTTGGGAAAGAGCAGCTGGCTGGATGCTTAGGTGATATGCCATGCAGCCAGATTTAAGGTTTTGAGCTGGCTGTGAAGAATCTGATTGTTTTGCTGTGTGAGCAGATGGGCAATTTGTGGTAAAATCCAAGGTGGGCCCTGGGCCATATTCCTCAATAGTGGGTAAAAGTGCTGGCGTGGCCAGTCTGGGGTTATGAGTATCAGTCGTGGTCTCTCCTTTCTGACTTTCAGAAGCACCTTTGTGAGGAGAGGCAATAGAGGGAAGGCATATACTGTCAGGTTTTTCCAACTGAATGAGAGTGCGTCCAATTTCCAAGCTTGATGGTGAAGTGTCGTTGTACAAAATTTTGTTAGCTGATAGTTTTGAGGACTGGCAAACAGGTCTGTGTCTGGAAGGCCCCATTTTTGAGTTATCATTGCAAATACTTGTGGATCCAGTTTCCACTCGTGGGGATCCATGATGTTTCTGCTGAGGTCATCTGCCAATGTGTTCTTTTTTCCTGGCAGGAATTGAGCTTGTAACTGAACTTGGTAAGCCCGAGCTGTGTTCCACAAGGTCATTGCTTGCCTGCATAGAGGGTAGGAGTGTGTACCCTCCCTTGTTTATGTACCACATTACTGTGGTGTTGTCCGTCCTTATTGTAAGTTGACCTGGATGTAATAGATTCTTGAAGGCTGTCAGAGCATTCTGTACAGCTAGCATCTCTTTTTGATTGATGTGCAGATTCCTTTGATCTGCAGTCCATACGCCTTGAACGCACTGCCCATGTGTGCCCCAGGCGTAGTCCGATGCATCTGTTGTCATAGTTTGCCTGGCTGGGGGCAAGGTGAAAGGCTGACCCTTGTTGAGGTGACATGCCTGTGACCACCACAGAAACTCCTGTTGTAGGCAGGGAATAAGAGATATCATTGTGTCCAAGCTGAGGCTGTGTTGAGACCATACGCTTTTTAGGTACCACTGTAATTTCCTCATATGCAGCTTTGCAAATGGTATTAGTAGTATGCAAGATGCCATGAAGCCCAAGGCCTGCAGAAATTTTCTTGCAGGTAGTTGGGTCTTTGTTGCCATTGTTTTGAAATATTGAGTCAGTTGTAGTTGTTTGTCTGGCGTCAGATAAGCCTTCTGAGCCGTTGTATTCAAGCTGGCACCCAGGAATGTCATATTTTGTGAGGGTACTAGTTTTGATTTATTTTCGTTTACTGTGTACCCCAGGCAACTTTGAAGATGTTTTACAAAAGCCAGATGTTGTAAGAGGATGTCCTTGCTTTCTGCTTGGATGAGGCAGTCGTCCAGGTATGGGTATATTTGAATTCCTCTTTGTCTGCAGTATGCAATTACTGGTGCCAGGCATTTTGTGAAGACCCTGGGCGCAGTAGATAAGCCAAAGGGCAGTGCAGAGAACTGGTAATGGGTTGAACCTGCAATGAAACGGAGGTATCTTCTGCAACTTTGTCTGATAGGGACATGCAGGCATGCCTCCTTGAGGTCCAACGTTACTAGCCATGCTTTCTTGCCCAACATGGGAAGAAGCTGCTGTAGTGTTAGCATCTTGAATTTAGGTACTTGTAAGAAGGTGTTTAGAATTGAAAAGTCCAGAATTGATCTCCAGGCATTGTCCTTTCTGGGAACTGGAAAGAGTCTTGAGTAATATCCTTGGCCTTGCTCTCGTGTAGGTACCAGTTGAATGGCTCTCATGTCCATGAGAGCTGTAATTTGTTTTTGTGCCTCTGCCCATTGATTTTGTGGCAGGTTTGGCATTCCTCTTTTCATTGGCAAGGTGTGAAAATGGAATCTGTATCCTCGCGAAATTATGTTTAGGACCCATTTGTCCTTTGTGACAATGTGCCAGTTGTCTGAAAAAGTGCGAGTTTTCCTCCCAAGGGGGCTGCCAAGAAAGTATTGCTTGGCCAGATGAGGTGCAAGTCATTGAGTTTGCCTTCTGGTAGTTTGGGACCTGTCTTCTCCTCCCTTCTGTGTTGCAGTGCCCCATGTCGAGGTTTGTATTGGGCTTGTGGTTGTCCTCTGCCTCTTTGACGTCTGTATTTACCCCTCTGTGGTCTGTCAGTAGCTGGAAAGGACCAATTTTTTGTTGGCCAATTTCTTCTGAAGCAAGGGGGGCTGTACCTGTAGAAAATCTTTGACTGTCTGCATAGATTTTGCCTTATCCTCCATTTTCTTTAAGACTTGTTCTGCTTTAACTCCAAAAAGAACATCCTGCTATAAGGGAGCATCTAGAAGCTTTGCTTTAACATGATCAGGCAGAGTTTGTTCCTTTAACCAAGCATGCCTACGTGTAACAGACCCAGTGACAGCCGCTCTGCAGGAAGCCTCCAAAGAATCAAACCCACATTGTAAAGTATGATGTTCATCGTGCATACAGCTGCAGTAATCACAGATGGGTTTTCTGCCGTCAGGCGGTCCCTCGGTCGGCCAAAATCCAAAGCCTTGGTCCGGCGTCGGTTGTCGTCGCTTTCTCTTCTGACGTCAGTGAGGCCAGAGTATATAAGACACAGCCGACGCCATGTTCTTCAGTCTTTTTTGCCGTGTGGTGCCCGAAGCAGAAGCAGTTCGCAAGTGCCGGTCGGCCAGCTCCTGAATTACGAAAATTTTGGAAACCGAAGTCTTCATTAAAGCTAAGTACCCCGTTGGGGAAACTTTTCTTGCCTCAGACCGATGTCAGAAAAAGATAATAATTGTATTTCTTGTGGGAAGCAAATACCGCATAAGGATTTCCATTCCCTCTGCATACCTTGTTTAGGCCCAGACAACGACTCGGCTGTCGCTTTGCGCTACCTTCAATAAACGCGATTATTGCCGCCGGGCAAAGTTCCCAACACTATTTAGGTAAAGCTTTTGATTATAAAATGCCGGACACCCGACTACCGCTTTGTCCAAAACCCAAGGAAAAGGACCGACATCGAGGCCCGCGGTCCCCGCAGACACCACGCCAAAACAGGCTACACGTGGTCCGGTTCTCAGCGAGACGCCTTTGCAGTCCCTGATTACTGACGACACTCCTTTGGCGGTGTCCTCTGTACCCGAGACCGCTGGGACCTCGGCCCTTTCCCAGACTACAACCACCGAAGCCTTTGCTAATGTTGAGCCTACTAATGTGGACAGGTCCACCTCCACCCATGGCGTCTTTAGACCCTCATCTTCTTTTTCTATTAAGGCCTTTACTAAATCCAAAGCAGCCAGGCACCCCAAGAGGCCTGTTGCACAGGGCCCATCTCCAGGTCCCATGCCTAAAAACAGATGCTTAAAATGGCTGAGGATTTAATTACTCTTATCAGAGGTTCTCAACCCCCTCCAGACAAGAGACCCAGAGTGGAGGAAGATTCTCCCTCTTCTGATCAGTGATCCATTTTATCAGAACATTCTGATGCAGAGGAACACTCTTACTCCCTTTTTGAGGATTCGGATGCAGAACAGTCCATCCCTTCTGTATCTCCTCCTGAGGATTTTTCCTTTGGGGAAACCTTGCACACCTTGAGGGAACACTTCCATTGGGAAGGCCAAGACTTTTCAGATTCTAAGAAAGGCTTAGGGAATTTCTTTTGTTACCTCAACACAGACCTCTGGCGATACCCCCTGTGTTGGACATACTTGATGATGTTTATTCGGAGGCTTGCCTTAACCCGGATTCTCTGCCTCCTGCACCAGTCAAGCCTGATAGGTATTACAGAGTACCCAACTCTCACCAATTTCTCTTCAAAAGCCATAATGCTGACCCTGAAACCATTTCACAAGGCCCCAAGGGATTGAAGGCCTCCACTGCCAAGAATCCACTTCCTGCAGAAAGGGAGTCAAGATCTTTAGAAAGGTGGGGTAAAAAGGTATATACCTCGGCCACCCTAGCCATGAGGGCCTTAAATTGTCAGTTTCATATGCTTAAATATCAACAGTTCCTGTTATCACAATTAAGGAATAAAATGTCTCAACCTGAACAACCAGATTTAAAGGAGTTACAGGATATGATGCATAGTGCAGAGCAAGTGGGTAAACACACTTTAAAATGTGGTTATGATGCCCTAGAGGCTTCAAGTAGAGTGGCTGCTACAGGATCAGTCATTCGCAGACATGCCTGTCTTAGAGAACAAAAAGTACAGTTTTGTACCTACCATAAATGTAGATGTTCGAGTGCTAATACAGCTGCAGTAATCACAGATGGGTTTTCAGCCGTCAGGAGGTCCCTCGGTCGGCCGAATTCCAAAGTCTTGGTCCGGCGTCGGTTGTCGTCGCTTACTCTTCTGACGTCAGGAAGGCCAGAGTATATAAGACACAGCCGACGCCATGTTCTTCAGTCTTTCTTGCCCCAGATGTCAGGTGCCCCCAAAAGGAAGGCAATACATAAGTAAAGCTTATCCACATATGCAAGCAATGCAATGTAATGCAAAATCAGTGTAAGCAAGCAAATAAAACATAACAGGATAACCCAGTCAGGAGGTATGAAGAGGTTGTTAGGCCCCATGCCTACCAAGAGGGGAAGGAGGAGGGAACCTGCACTGCAGTTGTATTAGCACTCGAACATCTACATTTATGGTAGGTACAAAACTGTAATATGTTCATCGTGCATACAGCTGCAGTAATCACAGATGGGTAGAGTCCCAAAGCTATGCATAGGGTGGTAGGTACTATGAGGAACTGGGTTGAGCCAGAATGCCCTGCAAAACAGCAGTGGCGAAGCCTGCTCTTGTTCTGGAGTATAAGGGCAGGTGGTAGTGTTTTGTGAAGGTATGTACAGAACTCCAAGTGGCTGCCTCCAAAATATCCTTAGTAGGCACACCTCTGAGGAAGGCTGTAGAGGTGGCTGTGGCCCTGGTGGAGTGAGATCTGATACCAGTAGGGACAGATTTCCCATGATAGGAGTAACAAAATCGTATGCAGTGGCCAATCCACTTGGAAATGGTCTGTTTGGTAACTGGTTTCCCTTGAGCCCCTACGGCATAGGACACAAAAAGTTGTTCTGATTTCCTGAAGGGCTTTGTTCTGTCCAAATAGTAACGTAGCTGCCTATGGATGTCTAAAGAGTGAAGCAGCCTTTCCCCTTTGTTTTGAGGGTTAGGATAAAAGGTAGGTAGGTGTATGGCTTGGTTTAAGGCTACCCTGGATACCACTTTTGGCATAAAAGATGGATTAGTACGAAGGGAAACCCTATCCTGATGGAAGATGAGGAAGGGCTGCACCGCCATGAGGGCCTGTAGTTCAGAAACCCTACGAGCTGAAGTGATGGCCAGAAGGAAAGCTGTTTTCCAGGACAAATATTGCAGATCTGTTGAGGCAGCAGGTTCAAAGGGAGGCAATGTTAATTTTTCTAGTATGTAATTAAGGTCCCAGGCTGGTATTGGTTGCTTCCTTGGAGGTCTTATATTCTTAGCCCCTCTGAGGAACTGCCGTAAGAGAGGGTGAGAGAATAAAGGAGGATCCGTGTTGAATTCTGCAGAAATGGCTGAGGCATGTATTTTAATGGAAGAAAATGAAAGTCCACTGTTCAGCAGTTCAGCTAGGTACTGTAAAACCTGAGGCAAGTTCAATTTTCTAGGGTCCTGTCTTCTTTTCTCATTCCAGCAGCAAAACCGCTTCCATTTTGCAGAGTAAGCTTTTCTTGTAGATGGTCTTCTGGCCTCCAAAATGACATCCTGCACCTCCTTGGAGAGTAGAGTCTGATGTGGTGTTAAGGAATTTTCCACGCAGCGAGGTTGAGTGTTTTCAGCTGACTGTGAAAGGTTTTGTAGCTGTTCTGCGTCAGCAGAAGAGGTATTAGAGGCAGGGACCAGGGAGGAGTATGTGTTAGGCTCTTCAGGAGTGGATACCAGTGTTGCCTTGGCCAGTCTGGAGCAATCAGTATCATCCTCGGTTTGTCTGTTCTTGCTTTCAAAAGCACCTTGGGCAGAAGAGGCAGAGGTGGGAATGCATAAACTGTCCATGTTGCCCAACTGAATGAAAGGGCGTCCACTTTCCAGGCCTTTGGATGGAAGGTCCTTGAACAAAACTTTTTCAATTGGTGGTTCCTGTGGGAGGCAAAAAGATCTATGTCTGGCCTCCCCCACGCTTGGATTATCTCCGTAAACACCTGTGGATGCAGCTTCCATTCGTGTGGATCTGTCATATTCCTGCTCAGAGTGTCTGCCAGTGTGTTTTCCAGTCCTGGCAAGTACTGTGCTTGAAGTTCGATTTGTCTTTCCAGAGCCAAGTTCCAAAGAGTCATGGCTAGTCTGCACAAGGGGTATGAGTGTGTTCCTCCTTGTTTGTTTATGTACCACATTACTGTGGTGTTGTCTGTTCTTATCAGTAATTGTCCTGGTTGTAGGAAGCCATTGAAAGCTGTAATTGCATTTATTACTGCTAGCATTTCTTTTTGATTGATGTGAAGGTGCTTTTCCTTTTGGGACCATCTGCCCTGAATGCACCTGTCCTTCATGTGCACCCCCAGGCAATCTGAGGCGTCTGTGGTTATGACTTGTTTTGCTTGAGGCTTGCAGAATGGAAGGCCTGTGTTTACTTGACATGCTTGGGCCCACCATAGAAATTTCTTTTGCAGACATGGAATTATTGGTATAATTGCTTCCAAGCTGTGACTGTGTTGAGACCATAGATTTTTTAGGTACCATTGAAGTTTCCTCATATGCAGCTTTGCACATGGGATTAGAAGAATGCAAGATGCCATGAATCCCAGAGCCTGCAGGATTTTCCTTGCAGTAAGCCTGGTACTTTTTGCTAGTGTTTTGAAGTACTGAGATAATTGCCCTTGTTTTTCTGATGTAAGGTATGCCATCTGGGTGTTTGTGTCCAAGCTGGCACCCAGGAAGGTTATTTTCTGAGATGGTGTTAGCCTTGATTTCTCCTTGTTGATGGTGTATCCCAGAGAAAGCAGTAACCGTGTTACATATGCCAGATGTTCCAGTAGTATTTGTTTGCTGTCCGCTTGGATCAGGCAGTCGTCCAGATAAGGGTAAATTTGTACCCCTTGAAGTCTGCAATAGGCAATCACTGATGCCAGGCACTTTGTGAATACTCTGGGCGCAGTAGATAAGCCAAAGGGCAATGCAGAGAATTGATAGTGGATTGAACCTGCAAGAAATCTGAGGTATCTTCTGCAGCTTTGTCTGATTGGGACATGCAGGTATGCCTCCTTGAGGTCCAATGTTACCAGCCAAAACTCCTTGCCCAGCATGGGAAGAAGTTGCTGTAATGTGAGCATCTTGAACTTTGGTACGAGTAGAAATGTGTTTAGGATGGATAAGTCCAGAATGGGTCTCCAGTCGGTTCCTTTTCTTGGTACCAGGAAGAGTCTTGAATAAAACCTTGACCTTGTTGGTGTGTAGGTACCTTTTGTATAGCTCTCATGTTTAGGAGCTTTGAAATTTGCACTTGTGCCTCTACCCTTTGATTTTGTGCTTCGTTTGGCGTGCCTCTCATTTTGGAAGAGTGTGAAATTGAAATTTGTAGCCTCTGTTTATAATGTCCAGAATCCATTTGTCTGTTGTGACAATATGCCAATTGTTTGCAAATAATGCTAGTTTCCTCCCAAAGGTGCTGCCAGCTGAGACTTGCTTGGCATGGAAATGAGGGAGTCATTGGGTTTGCTTCCTGTATTGTTGTGCACTGTCTTCACCACCTCTTGGTGCTGGAGATTGCCATTGTCTGCCTCTATATGATCCTTGTGACTGCCCTCTGCCCCTTGTGCGCCTGTATCTACCTCTTTGGGGCTTGTCAGTGGCTGGAAAAGACCAGTTTTTTGAAGGCCAATTCCTGCTAAATCATGGTGGCTGGACCTGTAAGAAAGCTTTGACAGTTGGCATAGATTTGGCTTTTTCTTCCATTTTTCGTAGTATATCCTCAGCATTAGTACCAAAAAGTACATCCTTTTGTAAAGGAGCATCAAGAAGTTTAGCTTTCACATGATCACGCAAATTTTGTTCCCTAAGCCAGGCATGTCTGCGAATGACTGATCCTGTAGCAGCCGCTCTACTGGAGGCCTCTAGGGCATCGTAACCACATTGTAAGGTGCGTTTACCCACTTGCTCCGCACTATGCATCATATCCTGTAACTCTTTTAAATCTGGTTGTTCAGGTTGAGACATTTTGTTTTTTAATTGTGATAACAGGAACTGTTGATATTTAATCATATGAAACTGGCAGTTTAAGGCCCTCATGGCTAGGGTGGCCGAGGTATATACCTTCTTACCCCACCTTTCTAGAGATCTAGATTCCCTTTCTGCAGGAAGTGGATTCTTGGCAGTGGAGGCCTTTAATCCCTTAGGGCCTTGTGAAATGGTTTCAGGGTCAGCATTATGGCCTTTGTAAAGAAATTGGTGAGAACTGGGTACTCTGTAATATCTATCAGGCTTTACTGGTGCAGGAGGCAGAGAATCAGGATTAAGACAAGCCTCCGAATAGACATCATCCAGTACCTCCAAAACAGGGGGTATAGCCAGAGGTCTGTGCTGAGGTAACCAAAGAAATTCCCTAAGTCTTTTCTTGGAATCTGAAAAGTCTTGGCCTTCCCAATGGAAGTGTTCCCTCAAGGTGTGCAAGGTTTCCCCAAAAGAAAAATCCTCAGGGGGGGATACAGAAGGAATGGACTGTTCTGCATCCGAATCCTCAAAAGGGGAGTAAGAGTGTTCCTCTGCATCAGAATGCTCTGATAAAATGGATCCCTGATCAGAAGAGGGGGATTCTTCCTCCACTCTGGGTCTCTTGTCAGGAGGGGGCTGAGAACCTCTGATGAGAGTTATTAGATCCTCAGCCATTTTAAGCATCTGTTTCTTAGGCATGGGTCCAGGAGATGGGCCTTGAGCAGCAGGCCTAGTGTGATGCCTAGTGTGATGCCTAGCTGCTTTGGATTTAGTGAAGGCCTTAATAGAAAAAGAAGATGAAGGCCTAAATACACCATGGGTGGAGGTGGATCTGTCCACATTAGTAGGCTCGACATAAGCCGGGGCTTCGGTTGTAGTCTGGGAAAGGGCCGATGACCCAGCGGTCTCGGGTACAGAAGACACCGCCAAAGGAGTGTCGTCGGTAGTCAGGGACTGCAAAGGCGTCTCGCTGAGAACCGGACCACGGTAGCCTGTTTGGCGTGGTGTCGGTGGAGACCGGGCCTCGTGTCGGTCCTTTTCCTTGCTTTTTGGATAAAACGGTAGTCGGAGTGTCCGGCGACATTTTATAGTCAAAAGCTTTACCAAAAAGTGTTGGGCGAACTCCGCCGACGCTGATAGTGCGTTTATTGAAGGTAGCGCAAAAGCGACAGCCCGAGACGTCGTGGTCTGGGCCCAAACAAGGTATGCAAAGGGAATGGAAATACTTATGCGGTATTTGCTTCCCACAAGAAATACAATTATTAACTTTTTCTGACATCGGTCTGAGGCAAGAAAGGTTTCCCCAACGGGGTACTTAGCTTTAATGAAGACTTCGGTTCCAAATATTTTCGTAAATCAGGAGCTGGCCGACCGGCACTTGTGAACTGCTTCTGCTTCGGGCACTGAGCGGCAAAAAAGACTGGAGAACATGGCGTCGGCTGTGTCTTATATACTCTGGCCTTCCTGACGTCAGAAGAGTAAGCGACGACAACCGACGCCGGACCAAGACTTTGGAATTCGGCCGACCGAGGGACCGCCTGACGGCTGAAAACCCATCTGTGATTACTGCAGCTGTATGCACGATGAACATCTTGCCTGATCATGTCAAAGCTAAACTTCTAGATGCTCCTTTACAAACGGATGTGCTGTTTGGTACTAATACTGAGGAGATACTACGGAAAATGGAAGAAAAAGCCAAATCTATGCAAACTGTCAAAGCCTTTTTACAGGTCCAACCACCACGTTTTAGCAGAAATTGGCCTTCAAAAAACTGGTCCTTTCCAGCCACTGACAAGCCCCAAAGAGATAGATACAGATGCACAAGGGGCAGAGGGCAATCACAAGGATCATATAGAGGACGACAATGGCAAACTCCAGCACCAAGAGGTGGCGAGGACAGTGCACAACAATACAGGAAGCAAACCCAATGACTCCCTCATTTCCATGCCAAGCACGTCTCAGCTGGCAGCACCTTTGGGAGGAAAGCTAGCATTATTTGCAGCCAATTGGCATATTGTCACAACAGACAAATGGATCCTGGACATTATAAACAGAGGCTACAAATTTCATTTTCACACTCTTCCAAAATTGAGAGGCATGCCAAACCTGCCACAGAATCAAAGGGCAGAGGCACAACTACAAATTTCAAAGCTCATAAGCATGAGAGCTATTCAAGAGGTACCTACTCACGAACAAGGTCAAGGTTTTTATTCAAGACTTTTTCTGGTACCAAGGAAAGGAACCGACTGGAGACCCATTTTGGACTTATCCATCCTAAACACATTTCTACTGCACAAAATTCAAGATGCTCACATTACAGCAACTTCTTCCCATGCTGGGCAAGGAGTTTTGGCTGGTAACATTGGACCTCAAGGAGGCATACCTGCATGTCCCAATCAGACAAAGCTGCAGAAGATACCTCAGATTTCTTGCAGGTTCAATCCACTATCAATTCTCTGCATTGCCCTACTGCGCCCAGAGTATTCACAAAGTGCCTGGCATCAGTGATTGCCTACTGCAGACTTCAAGGGATACAAATTTACCCTTATTTGGACGACTGCCTGATCCAAGCGGACAGCAAACACATACTTCTGGAACATCTGGCATATGTGACACGGTTATTGCATTCTCTGGGATACACAATCAACAAAGAGAAATCAAGGCTAACACCATCCCAGAAAATAACTTTCCTGGGTGCCAACTTGGACACAAACACCCAGATGGCCCATCTTACGCCAGAAAAACAGGGGCAACTATCTCATTACTTCAAAATACTAGCAAAAAGTACCAGGCTTACTGCAAGGAAAATCCTGCAGGCTCTGGGATTCATGGCATATTGCATTCTTTTAATCCCATGTGCAAAGCTGCATATGAGGAAACTTCAATGGTACCTAAAAAACATATGGTCTCAACACAGTCACAGTTTGGAAACAATAATACCAATAATCCCATGTTTGCAAAAGGAATTTCTATGGTGGGCCCAAGCATGTCAAGCAAACACAGGCCTCCCATTCTGCAAGCCTCAAGCAAAGCAAGTTATCACAACAGACGCCTCAGATTACGCCTGGGGCGACATGACGGACAGGTGCATCCAGGGCAAATGGTCCCAAAAAGAAAAGCACCTTCACATCAATCAAAAAGAAATGCTAGCAGTAATAAATGCAATTACAGCTTTCAAGGACTTCCTGCATCCAGGGCAATTACTGATAAGAACAGACAACACCACAGTAATGTGGTACATAAACAAACAAGGAGGAACACATTCATACCCCTTGTGCAGACTAGCCATGACTCTTTGGAACTTGGCTCTGGAATGGCAAATCGAACTTCAACCCCAGTACCTGCCAGGATTGGAAAACGTGCTGGCAGACAAATTAAGCAGAAATATGACAGATCCACACGAATGGAAGTTACATCCTCAGGTATTTACAGAAATAACCCAAGTGTGGGGGAGGCCAGACATAGATCTTTTTGCCTCCCACAGGTGTCATCAATTGGAAACGTTTTGTTCGAGGACCTTTCATCCAAAGGCCTGGAGAGTGGACGCCCTTTCATTCAGTTGGACAGCATGGACAGTTTACGCATTCCCACCTCTGCCTCTTCTGCCCAAGGTACTTTTGAAAGCAAGAGCAGACAGACCGAAGATGATACTGATTGCTCCAGATTGGCCATGGCAACACTGGTACCCACTGCTGAGGAGCCTAACACATACTCCTCCCTGGTCCCTGCCTCTAATGCCTCTTCTGCTGACTCAGCACAGCTACAAAACTCTCCACAGTCAGCTGAAAACACTCAATCTCGCTGCATGGAAAATTCCTTAACACCACAACAGACCCTACTCTCCAAGGAGGTGCAGGATGTCATTTTGGAGGCCAGAAGGCCATCTACTAGAAAAGCTTATTCCGCAAAATGGAAGCGGTTTTGTTCTTGGAATGAGAAAAAAGGCCAGGACCCTAGAAAATTGAACTTGCCTCGGGTATTACAGTATCTAGCTGAGCTGCTGAACAGTGGACTTTCATTTTCTGCCATAAAAATCCATGCCTCAGCCATTTCTGCAGAATACAACACGGATCCTCCTTTATTTTCTCACCCACTCTTACGACAGTTCCTCAGAGGGGCTAAGAATATTAGACCAGCAAGGAAACAACCAATACCAGCCTGGGATCTTAATTACATACTAGAAAAATTAACATTGCCTCCTTTTGAACCAGCTGCCTCAACAGATTTGCAATATTTGTCCTGGAAAACTGCCTTCCTTCTGGCTATCACTTCAGCTCAGAGTTTCGAACTACAGGCCCTCATGGCAGTGCAGCCCTTTCTCATTTTCCATCAAGACAGGGTTTCCTTGATCAACCCATCATTTATGCCTAAAGTGGTATCCAGGGTAGCTTTAAAATCAAGCCATACACCTTCCTACCTTTTATCCCAATCCTCAAAACAAAGGGGAAAGGCTGCTACATTCTTTAGACATCCATAGGCAGCTACGTTACTACTTGGACAGAACAAAGTCCTTCAGGAAATCAGAACAACTCCTTGTATCCTATGCTGTAGGGGCTCAAGGGAAGCCAGTTTCCAAGCAGACTATTTCAAAGTGGATAGGCCACTGCATACGGTTTTGTTATTCCTATCATGGGAAATCTGTTCGTACAGGTATCAGATCATACTCCACCAAGGCCACAGCTACCTCTACAGCCTTCCTCAGAGGAGTTCCTACCAAAGATATTCTGGAGGCAGCCACTTGGAGTTCTGTACATACCTTCACAAAACACTACCACCTGCCCTTATATTCCAGAACAAGAGCAGGCTTTGCCACTGCTGTTTTGCAGGGCATTCTGGCTCAACCCAGTTCCTCCTAGTACCTACCACCCTGTGCGTAGCTTTGGGACTCTACCCATCTGTGATTACTGCAGCTGTATGCACAATGAACATAGTACAGTTTTGTACCTACCATAAATGTAGATGTTCGAGTGCTAATACAGCTGCAGTACAGGTTCCCTCCCTCCTTCCCCACTTGGTAAAGGCATGGGGCCTAACAACCTCTTCATACATCCTGACTGGGTTATCCTTCTATGGTTTATTTGCTTGCAACCACTGATTTTGGATTATATTGCATTGCATGTATACACATATAAGCATAATTTATGTATTGCCTTCCTTCTGGGGCACCTGACATCTGGGGCAAGAAAGACTGAAGAACATGGCGTCGGCTGTGTCTTATATACTCTGGCCTCACTGATGTCAGAAGAGAAAGCGACGACAACCGACGCCGGACCAAGACTTTGGAATTCGGCCGACCGAGGGACCGCCTGACGGCAGAAAACCCATCTGTGATTACTGCAGCTGTACTAGCACTCGAACATCTACATTTATGGTAGGTATAAAACTGTACTTTTGCCCACCTGTTCAGATGCATGCAACAGATGCTGCATTTCTTTCAATTCAGACTGTTGAGGGAGTGTGCTCATTTTCTGTTTTAACTGAGACATTAGAAATTGCTGATATTTTAGCATGTGAAATTGGCAATTTAGTGCCCTCATAGCTAGAGTGGCTGAGGTGTAAACCATTTTCCCCCACCTGTCTAGTGCTCTGGAGTCCCTTTCAGAAGGTACAGGATTTTTTGCCATAGAAGCCTTAGCCCCTTAGGGACCCTGGGAGATAGTCTCTGGATCAGCAACAGAGCTTTTACAAAGGAGTTTGTGGGAATCAGGCACTCTATAGTATCTGTCAGGTTTGGCTGGAGCAGGAGGCAGAGAATCTGAGTTCAAGCTGGATTCTAAGTAAACATCATCCACAATGTCTAAAACTGGGGGGATGGCAAGTGGTCTGTGCTGGGGGGAGTAAAAGAAACTCTCTGAGCCTTTTCTTTGAGTCAGAGTAGTCCTGACCTTCCCAGTGAAAATGTTCCCTCATGGTGTGTAAAGTTTCCCCAAAGGAGTAGTCTTCAGGAGGAGAAGCTGAGGGAATAGAATCCTCAGCATCAGAATCTTCATAAGGGGAGAAGGAGTAATCCTGGTCCTCAGAGGAGCCTGAGGAAATAGACACTTGATCAGAGGAGGCATAATCTTCCTCTTGTCTAGGCCTTTTGTCGGGTGGGGGTTGGGAACCCCTGATTAAAGGGATCAAAATCTTCAGCCATTTTGAGCATCTGTTTCTTACGCATGGGGCCTTGAACTGGAGACTGAAGTGCAGTCTTTTTAGGTTTAATAGGAGTCTTAAGCTTAGGATACGTTTTTATGGTGAGCGTCGTCGGTCTGAAAACGCCTTCAGAAACCGAAGGTGTTTCTGCAGCACCGACATCTCTTTCTGCAGTGTCATCGATAGGGGCTAAACAAAATGGCTGCGTCGGCCTAGCACTCTCCACCAAAGGATCAGAAGCGGTCTCGGGTTTCAGATCTGCAGTATTCAGGGGCTGCGTCGGAGCCTCGCTTAAGACCGGTGAACCGGAGACCGGTCCAGCCGAGGCCTCGGAGTCTGGCTTGGGTCTAGGCGGCCTGTCCTTATCCTTGCGTTTTTTGTGCACGCCAGTAGTCGGTTGCTCCGACGGCATAGTATAGTTAAATTTTCTACCAAAGTAATGTCGTGCGAAATCAAAGTGTCTTCTTATAGTACGCTTATTAAACCTAGCACAAAAACGACAACCAGTGATGTCATGGTCTGGGCCTAGGCAAGGTATGCAGTAAGAATGAAAATCCTTATGAGGTATTTGCTTCCCACAAGAAATACAATTGTTAACTTTTTCTGACATTGGTCTGAGGCAAGAAAAGTTTCCCCAACGGGGTACTTAGCTTTATTGAAGACTTAGGATCTGAAATTCGACTTCGAAAATCTCAGGTGTTGGCCGACCGGCACTTGCGAACTGCTTCTGCTTCGGGCACCGCGCGGCAAGAAAGACTGAAGAAAATGGCGTCGGATGCAATATATATACCCCTGGCGCACTGACGTCAGGGAAGAAGCGACAGCAACCGACGACGGACCAAGAATTTGGAATTCCGGCCGACTGTGGGACCGCCTGACGACAGGATAACCCCAAGTGTGATGACTGCAGCAGGGTAACACGAACATCCTGGACTGCAACAGTGAATACACTCTAACATCTACATTTATGGTAAGTGTACACAACTGTACTATGTTCTTCATGTTCACTGTTGCAGTCATTACATTTGGGTAGAGTCCCAAAGCTATGGTTGGGAGGCTGGAGCTAAACAGTATTAGGAGCAGCTATAAGGCCCCGCAGGACTGCAGTGGCAAAGCCTGCCCTGGATTTAGACTAAAGTGGCAGGTGATATGCTTTGTAAAGGTGTGCACTGAACTCCAAGTAGCAGCCTCTAAAACGTCTTTAGTTGGTACTCCCCTGAGAAAGGCTGCTGAAGTGGCTGCAGCTCTGGTTGAATGTGGCCTAATGCCCCTAGGCACTGGCTTGGCATGTTGTGAATAGCAGAAACTAATGCAGTGGCCTATCCACTTTGAAATAGTCTGCTTGGAGATCACCTTTCCTTGTGATCCTGCAGCATATGCTACTAGTAACTGCTCTGTCTTCCTGAAAACCTTAGTTTTGTCCAAATAGAATCTAAGCTGTCTGTGTATGTCCAAAGAATGCAGAATTCTCTCCCCCTTGTTCTGTGGATTTGGATAAAAGGTTGGCAAATGAATAGTTTGGTTAAGGGCCACATTGGACACCACCTTAGGCATAAATGTTGGGTTTGTCCTCAGAGAGACCCTGTCTGGATAAAAAATGATAAAAGGTTCCACAGCCATGAGTGCCTGTAGCTCTGACACTCGCCTTGCAGAAGTTATTGCTAGGAGCAGAGCTGTTTTCCAAGATAAAAACTTTAAATAAGCTGTAGCAGCTGGCTCAAATAGAGGTAGGGTGAGTTTTTCCAAGACATAATTGAGGTCCCATGCAGGTATTGGCGATCTCATTGGAGGCCTTAAATTTCTGGCTCCTCTGAGGTACTGACTTAATAAAGGATGAGAAAAGATTGGTGGCTCTGTATTGTAATGAGCCAAAATGGCAGAGGCATGAATTTTAATTGATGAAGATAGGAATTTGTCCAGCATCTCAGTTAAGTATTGCAAAATCTGAGAAATATTTGGTACAGCTGTTATCAGTTCCTTGTGCCTGGTTCCAAGCACAAAATCTCTTCCATTTTCCAGCATAAGATTTCCTAGTACTAGGCCTTCTGGCTTCCAAAATGACATCCATCACAGCTTCACTGAGAGGAGTGCTTTGTATGGCTACATTATCCTCCATGCTGCCAGGTTTAGAGTCCTGAGTTCGCTGTGCAGGATCTGATTGTTTTGTTGGGACAGTAGATGAGGTATTTGAGGTAAGGTCCAGGCTGGGCATTGAGACAAGTTCCTTAAGATCAGATAACAGTACTGGCGGGGCCAGTCTGGTGCAATCAGCATCATTATTTGTTTCTCCTGTCTGACCTTTAGGAGTACCTTCAGGAGGAGAGGCAGTGGAGTAAAGGCATATACTGATAGGTTTTTCCAGTTGAAAGATAAGGCGTCCACTTTCCATGCTTGTCTGTGATGAGTCCTTGTGCAGAATCTTTTCAGTTTGTAGTTATGAGGGGAGGCAAATAGATCTATTTCCGGGCATCCCCATTTCCTTGTTATCATGCTGAAGACTTGTGGATCCAGCTGCCACTCGTGGGGAATCATGAGGTTTCTGCTTAGTTTGTCTGCCAGAGTACTGCCTGCAGATGAACTTGGTAAGTCAATGCTGTGTCCCACAAAGCCATGGCTAATCTGCAAAGGGGGTAAGAATGTATGCCCCCCTGCTTGTTTATATACCACATGACCGTGGTGTTGTCTGTCTTTATCAGTAGTTGTCTAGATCCTTAAAGGCTGTCAGGGCATTTTGAACAGCTAGCATCTTTTTTTGATTGATATGTAGATGCATTTGGTTTGTGGCCCAGGTGCCCTGAATGCATCTTCCTGCCATGTGGGCCCCCCAGGCATAATCCGATGCATCCGTTGTTAGGTTCTGCCTGGGTGAGGGTAATGTGAATGGCTGTCCCTTGTTTTGGTGACAAGCCTTCGCCCACCATCGAAACTCCTGTTGCAGGCAGGGCATGAGAGTAATCGTTGTTTCCAGGCTGTGGCAATTTTGCGTCCAGACACTTTTTAGGTACCACTGAAGTTTCCTCATATGCAGTCTTGCATATGGAATTAGTAGGATGTAGGATGCAGGATGCCATGAAGCCCAAAGCCTGCAGAATTTTTCTTGCAGATAACTGGGGATTTGTTGCCAATGTTTTGAAACAGGTAGTCAGTTGCCTTTGTCTGGCGTGAGAAGCCATCTGGGCAGTTGTATTTAAGCTTGCACCCAGGAATATTATCTCTTGAGAGGGTACTAGTTTTGATTTCTTTTCGTTGACTGTGTACCCTAGGCATGTTTAAGTCTTTTCACAAAAGCCAGATGCTGTAGTAGAATGTCCTTGTTCTCTGCTTGAATTAGGCAGTCGTCCAAGTAAGGATATATTTGTATTACTCTTTGTCTGCAGAAAGCAATTACTGGTGCCAGGCACTTTGTAAAGACCCTGGGCGCAGTAGATAAGCCAAAGGGCAGTGGAGAGAATTGGTAATGCATTGTGCCAGCCTTGAATCTGAGGTATCTTCTGCATGATTGCCTGATTAGGACATGCAGGTATGCCTCTTTTAGGTCTAAAGTCACAAGCCAAGCCTTTTTGCTCAGCATGGGCAGAAGCTGCTGCAAGGTCAACATTTTGAATTTTGGTATATCCAGGAATTTGTTTAGAATAGATAGGTCCAGTATTGGTCTCCAGGCGTTGTCCTTTCTGGGTACCAAGAACAGTCTTGAGTAAAATTCTTGTCCCTGCTCTTGCTGTGGTACTTGTTGAATAGCCCCCATGAGGGATGAGACTTGATGTTCATCGTGTTTCACTGTTGCAGTCATTACACTTGGGTTATCCTGCTGGCAGGCTATCCGCAGTTGGCCAGAGTTCCAAAGTCTGGGTCTGGCGTCGGTTGCTGTTGCCTCTTCCCTGACGTCAGTGCGCCAGGGGCATAAAAAGATGCAACCGACGCCATTTTCTTCAGTCTTTCTTGCCGCGCGGTGCCTGAAGCAAAAGAAGTTCGCATGTGCCGGTCGGCCGACTCCTGAGATTTTCGAAATCGAGTTTTAGAACCGAAGTCTTCAATAAAGCTAAGTACCCCATAAGGGGAAACTTTTTCTTGCTCCAGACCGATGTCTGTAAAAGTTAACAATTGTATTTCTTGTGGGAAGCAAATACCTCATAAGGACTTTCACTCTTATTGTATTCCTTGCCTAGGCCCTGACCACAACGTTACTAGTTGTCGGTTTTGAGCTAGATTCAACAAACGCACTATTAAGCATCAGTTTGATTTTGCTTTACATTACTTTGGCCGAAGGTTTAACTATATAATGCCATCGGAAAAACGGACGACCGGAATTCATAAAAAACGCAAAGACAAGGAAAAGGACAGGCATCGGAGGTCCAAAACAGACGACGAAGCCTCTTCTAGGCCAGTCGCCGGTTCTCAGTGAGGCGCTTTCGCAGCCCCTGACACCCGCTACCTCAGAGCCACAGACCGTATCAGACTCCCACATGGAGACACCTAGGCCTCTGGAAACTCAAGGTACTGGGCCTGCGGAAACTATTCCCTCAGATGGGTCAGGAGCCGCTGAGCAGGCATCGGCTTCTGAGGGTGTTTTCAGACCTTCACAGCTTACTATTAAGTCCACTGCAGCAGCCAAGGCAAAATCAAAAACACCATTAAAGACAGGGAAACAAGTACAGCATTCTCCTGGACAGTCATCCATGCCAAAGAAACAGATGCTTAAAATGGCCGAAGACTTAATTACTTTGATCAGGGGTTCCCATCCGCCTCCTGATAAAAGGCCTAGGCAAGACACTGACTATGATTCCTCTGACCAGGTTTCTATTTCCTCTGATTCCTCTTCAGATCGGGGATATTCTCTCCCTCCCTATGAGGACTCTGATGTAGAAGAATCTATACCTTCAGCCTCTTCGTCTGAGGAATATCCTTTTGGGGAAACCCTGCACACCATGAGGGAGCATTTCCATTGGGAGAGCCAGGATTACTCAGAATCCAAGAAAAGACTCAGACTTTATTTTACTGCCTCAGCACAGGCTATCCCCCCTGTGCTTGATATTGTTGATGTTTTCTCTGAATCCAGTCGGTCTCCTGATTCTTTACCCCTGCACCAGTCAAGCCAGACAGGTACTACAGGGTCCCAGACTCTCATAAATTTCTTTATAAAAACCATGCTGCTGACCCAGAAACAATTTCTCAGGGCCCCAAAGGGGTTAAGGATTCCACTGCTAAAAACCCTGTCCCTTCCAATAGGGATTCTAGAGCTCTGGATAGATGGGGAAAAGGTTTACACTTCTGCTACTTTAGCTGTAAGGGCTTTAAACTGCCAGTTTCACATGCTTAAATATCAACAGTACCTCCTGTCTTTGTTAAAACAGAAAATGCTTACAAACTCAAAGTCCTGACAGTAAGGAAATGCAGGATTTATTGCATGCAGCTGAACAAGTGGGAAAGCATACTCTGAAATGTGGTTTTGATTCATTTGAGGCTTCTTGTAGAGCCGCAGTTACAGGCTCTGTCATTCGAAGGCATGCTTGGTTGAAAGAACAAAGTTTACCTGAACATGTTAAAGTAAAATTATTGGATGCTCCACTACAACATGATACTTTGTTTGGTGTTAAGGCAGAAGAGGTGTTAAAGAAAATGGAGAATAAAGCAAAATCAATGCAGACAGTAAAGGATTAGGTTCAACCACCTAGGTTTAGCAGAAACTGGCCTTCAAAAAATTGGTCCTTTCCGGTGTCAGACAGGCCACAAAGAGACCGATATAGATGCCCAAGAGGCAGATCCTCAGCTCCAAGACTCCTACAGACCTAAACAATGGGGTGCTTCAGCCCCCAAAGGAGAAGAAGACAAATCACAACCTTATAGGAAACAGTCCCAATGACTTCCCTCTACAAATGCCAAGCACTTACCTTTTGGCAGCACCCCTAGGGGGAAAGCTAGCAGTTCTCACAAAATTGGCACATAATCACCCAGGACAAATGGGTACTGAATATTATTTCTCAGGGTTACAGGTTTCACTCACACCCTTCCAAAATCAAAAGATATGCCGGACCTGCCACAAAACCAATGGGCAGAGGCACAAAAGCAAATTGCTACTCTCATGGACATGAGAGCTATTCAAAGAGTACCACAGCAAGAACAGGGACAAGGATTTTACTCAAGACTTTTCCTAATACCCAGAAAGGACAAAGCCTGGAGACCAATACTGGACTTGTCAATCCTAAATACTTTCCTGGGTGTTCCAAAATTCAGAATGTTAACACTGCAGCAACTTCTACCCATGCTGGGCAAGAAGGCTTGGCTAGTTACTTTGGACCTCAAGGAGGCATACCTGCATGTCCCAATCAGACAATCTTGCAGAAGATGCCTCAGATTCATAGCTGGCTCAATGCATTACCAATTCTCTGCACTGCTCTTTGGCTTATCTACTGCGCCCAGGGTCTTCACAAAATGCCTGGCACCAATAAAGTACAGTTTTGTACCTACCATAAATGTAGATGTTCGAGTGCTAATACAGCTGCAGTCATAACAGATGGGTTCTCCTGCCGTCAGGCGGGTCCTCGGTCGGCCGTATTCCAAAGTCTAGGCCCGGCGTCGGTTGTCGTCGCTTCTTCCCTGACGTCAGTGCAACAGGGGTATAAAGGAACCAGCCGACGCCATTTTCTTCAGTTTTTCTTGCCCCAGATGTCAGGTGCCCCCAGAAGGAAGGCAATACATAAATTTGAGTAATCATGCAGTGCAATATAATCAGAGTACAGTAGTTGCAAGCAAATACATCAAAAATGAATACCCCAATCAGGTTGTATGAGGATGTGTCAGCCTATAGGCCTGCCACAAGAGGGGAAGGAGGGAGGGAAACCTGGACTGCAGCTGTATTAGCACTCGAACATCTTCATTTATGGTAGGTACAAAACTGTACTATGTTCATCGTGCATACAGCTGCTGTCATAACAGATGGGTAGAATACCAAAGCTAAGAAAGGGGTGGTAGGCACTAGGTGGAATTAGGAGGAGCCAAAATGCCCTGCAAGACTGCAGTGGCAAAGCCTGCTCTAGATTTTGAGTATAATGGTAGGTTGTAGTGCTTTGAGAAGGTATGCACAGAACTCCAAGTGGCTGCTTCCAAAATATCCTTGGTAGGAACTCCTCTGAGGAATGCTGCAGAGGTGGCTGTGGTCCTGGTGGAATGAGTCCTAATGCCTGTAGGAACAGTTTTGCCATGAAAGGAATAGCAAAAGCGTATGCAGTGGGCTATCCATTTTGAGATTGTCTGTTTGGAAATTGGCTTCCCTTGAGCTCCTACCGCATAGGCCACAAAGAGCTGTTCTGATTTTCTGAAAGGCTTTGTTCTGTCCAAATAATAACGCAGTTGTTTGTGGATGTCCAAGGAATGTAGTACTCTCTCCCCTTTGTTTTGAGGATTAGGATAAAAAGTAGGTAAATGTATGGCCTGATTTAAAGCTACCCTGGATACCACTTTAGGCATAAAGGACGGGTTGGTTCGTAAGGAAACTCTGTCCTGATGGAAGATAAAAGGTTGGACGGCCATGAGAGCCTGTAGTTCTGAAACTCTACGAGCTGAGGTGATAGCCAGAAGGAAAGCTGTTTTCCAGGACAAATATTGCAAATCTGATGAGGCAGCTGGCTCAAAGGGAGGCAAGGTCAGTTTTTCCAGCATGAAATTAAGATCCCAAGCAGGTATTGGTTGTTTTCTTGGAGGCCTTAAATTCTTAGCCCCTCTGAGGAACTGCCTTAGGAGAGGGTGAGAGAATAAAGGTGGATCAGTGTTGTATTCTGCAGAAATGGCTGATGCATGGATTTTGATGGAGGAGAAAGAAAGTCCACTGCTTAGCAGTTCAGCCAAATATTGTAGTATTTGAGGTAAATTCAGTTTTCCAGGATCCTGGCCCTTTTTCTCATTCCAGACACCAAAACGTTTCCATTTTGCGGAGTAAGCTTTTCTAGTTGATGGCCTTCTGGCCTCCAAAATGACATCCTGCACCTCCTTGGAGAGTAGGGCCTGTTGTGATGCTAAGGAATCTTCCATGCGGCTAGATTGAGTGTTTTTAGCTGGCTGTGAAGAGTTTTGAAACTGTGCTGAGTCAGAAGAAGAGGCATTAGAGGCAGGGTCCATGGTGGTGAATGCGTCAAGCTCCTCAGGAGTGGGTACCAGTGTTGCCTTGGCCAGTCCGGAGCAATGAGGATCATCTTTGGTCTGTCTGCTTTGGTCTTTAATAGAACTTTGGGCAGCAGAGGAAGAGGAGGGAAGGCATAAACTGTCATTGATGTCCAACTGAAGGAAAGAGCGTCCACTCTCCAGGCCTTTGGATGGAAGATCCTTGAGCAGAATTTTGACAATTGATGATTCTTGTGGGAGGCAAAGAGATCTATGTCTGGCCTTCCCCATTTTTGTATTATTTCTGTAAAAACTTTTGGATGCAATTTCCATTGTGTGGATCTGTCCTATTCCTGCTTAGGTTGTCTGCCAGCGTGTTTTCCTTGCCTGGCAAGTACTGTGCTTGTAGTTCCATCTGCAAGTCCATGGCCATGTTCCAAAGTGACATGGCCAGTCTGCATAGGGATAAGAATGTGTTCCTCCCTGTTTGTTTATGTACCACATAACTGTGGTGTTGTCCGTTCTTATCAATAGCTGACCTGGTTGTAGAAGGTCCTTGAAAGCTATAATAGCATTTATTACTGCTAGCATTTCTTTTTGATTGATGTGAAGGTGCTTTTCTTTTGGGACCATTTGCCCTGAATGCACCGGTCTGTCATGTGCGCCCAGGCGTAGCCGAGGCGCCTGTTGTGATGACTTGATTTGCTTGAGGCTTGCTGAATGGAAGACCTGTGTTTGTTTGACATGCTTGAGCCCACCACAGAAATTCCTTTTGCAGACATGGAATTAGTGGTATTATTGTTTCCAAACTGTGGCTGTGTTGAGACCATATGTTTTTCAGGTACCATTGTAGTTTTCTCATATGCAGCTTTGCACATGGGATTAGTAAGATGCAAGATGCCATGAATCCCAGAGCCTGCAGGATTTTCCTTGCAGTCAGCCTGGTGCAATTTGCCAGTGTTCTGAAGTATTGAATTAGTTGTCCCTGCTTCTCTGGCGTGAGGTAGGCCATCTGGGTGTTTGTGTCCAAATTTGCACCCAGGAAAATTATCTTCCGAGAGGGTATTAGCCTTGATTTCTCTTTGTTGACTGTGTATCCCAGAGAGTTTAATAACATTATTACATAAGCCAGATGTCTCAGAAGAATGTGCTTGCTGTCCGCTTGGATCAGGCAGTCGTCCAAATAAGGGTATATTTGTATCCCTTGAAGTCTGCAGTAGGCAATTACTGATGTCAGGCATTTCGTGAATACTCTGGGCGCAGTAGATAAGCCAAAGGGCAATGCAGAGAATTGATAATGGGTTGAACCTGCAAGAAATCTGAGGTATCTTCTGCAATTTTGTCTGATTGGGAAATGCAGGTATGCCTCCTTGAGGTCCAATGTTACCAGCCAAGACTCCTTGCCCAGCATGGGAAGAAGTTACTGTAGAGTGAGCATCTTGAATTTTGGTACGAGTAGAAATGTGTTTAGGATGGATAGATCCAAAATAGGTCTGCAATCTTTTCCCTTCCTTGGCACCAGAAATAGCCTGGAATAAAAACCTTGACCTTGTTCATGTGTAGGTACCTCTTGAATAGTTTTCATGTTTATGAGATCTGAAATTTGCCTTGGTGCCTCTGCCCTTTGATTGTGTGGCAGGTTTGGCATGCCTCTTATTTTTGGAAGGGTATGAAAATGGAATTTGTAGCCTCTGTTTATAATGTCCAGGATCCATTTGTCCTTTGTGACAACATGCCAATTTTTTGAAAATAGTGCCAGCTTTCCTCCGAAGGGGGCTGCCATTTGAGACCTGGTTGGCATGCAAAGGGGAAAGTCATTGGGTTTGCTTTCTGAAAGATTGCGAGTTGTCCTCACCACCTCTTTGTGTAGGAGCTGGCCATTGTCTGCCTCTATACGATCCTTGTGATTGTCCTCTGCCCCTTGGGCCTGTATCTGCCTCTTTGGGGTCTGTCTGTGGCAGGAAAGGACTAGTTTTGGAAGGCCAATTTCTACTAAAGCGTGGGGGTTGAACCTGCAGAAATTCTTTCACAGTTTGCATTGATTTAGCCTTTTCCTCCATTTTCCGTAATACTTCCTCAGCATTAGCCCCAAATAGTACATCCTTTTGAAGAGGGGCCTAGTAATTTAGCTTTGACATGATCAGGCAAGGCTTGTTCCTTGAGCCAGGCATGCCTACGTATGACTGAGCCTGTAACAGCAGCTCTACGTGAGGCCTCTAGAGCATCAAAACCACATTGTAAGGTATGTTTACCCACTTGTTCTGCACTATGCATCAAATCCTGCAACTCCTTCAATTCTGGTTGTTCAGGTTGCGACATTTTACTTTTCAATTGTGATAACAAAAACTGTTGGTATTTTAGCATATGAAACTGACAGTTTAAGGCCCTCATGGATAAGGTAGCCGAGGTATATACCTTTTTCCCCACCTTTCTAAGGATCTGGAATCTCTCGGAAGGCAGTGGATTTTTGGCAATGGAGGCCTTAACTCCCTTGGGCCCCTGTGAGATGGTTTCTAGGTCAGCAGCATGGCTTTTGTATAGAAATTGGTGTGAGTCAGGAACCCTGTAGTACCTGTCATGCTTAACTGGAGCTGGAGGTAGAGAGTCTGGGTTAAGGCAGGCCTCCGAGTAAACATCATCTAGGATGTCCAAGACAGGAGGTATAGCCAGAGGCCTGTGCTGGGGTAACAAAAGAAATTCCCTGAGCCTTTTCTTGGAATCTGAATAATCCTGGCCTTCCCAGTGGAAGTGTTCCCTTAAGGTATGCAAGGTTTCCCCAAATGAGTAATCCTCAGGGGGGGATACAGAAGGAATAGACTCCTCCGCATCAGAGTCTTCAAAAGGGGAGTAAGACTGTTCCTGATCATCAGAGTGTTCTGAAATAATGGAGCCCTGATCAGAAGAGGGGGAATCTTCCTCCACTCTGGGCCTTTTGTCCGGAGGGGGCTGAGAACCTCTGATTAGAGTAATTAAATCCTCAGCCATTTTAAGCATCTGTTTCTTAGGCATGGGGCCTGGAGATGGGCCCTGTGTAGCCGGTCTCTTAGAGTGCATGGTTGCTTTAGACTTGGTGAAAGCCTTGATGGAGAAAGAAGAGACCTTGAGTGGAGGTGGACCTGACCACATTCTGTGTTTCAATGCCAAGAGTGGCTTCGGTATCTGTAGTCGGGGTGTGGGCCGAGGAGCCTGCGACCTCGGGTACAGGAGACACCGC
This sequence comes from Protopterus annectens, assembly GCF_019279795.1. Taxonomy (NCBI): domain Eukaryota; kingdom Metazoa; phylum Chordata; order Ceratodontiformes; family Protopteridae; genus Protopterus; species Protopterus annectens. The sequence goes on along the minus strand of NC_056726.1, from coordinate 130,387,899 downwards.
CAAAGATGTGTCGTCGGTAATCAGGGGTTGCGTAGGCACCTCGCTGAGAACCGGACCACGTGTAGTCGGCTTTGGCGTGGTGTCGGTAGAGGCCGCGGACCTCTAGTGTTGGTCCTTGTCTCTGCGTTTTTTAGACAAAACCGGAGTCAGAGTATCCGACGACATAGTATAGTTAAATGCTTTCCCAAAAAAATGCTGGGCGAACTCCGCCAGACGCTTAATAGTGCGTTTGTTGAATGTAGCACAAAAGCGACAGACCGAGAAGTCGTGGTCTGGGCCTAAACAAGGAATACAGAGGGAATGGAAATCCTTATGCGGTATTTGCTTCCCACAAGAAATACAATTATTAACTTTGTCTGACATCGGTCTGAGGCAAGAAAAGTTTCCTCAACGGGGTACTTAGAAGACTTCGGTTTCCAAATTTTCATAATCTCAGGAGCTGGCCGACCGGCACTTGCGAACTGCTTCTGCTTCAGGCACCGCGCGGCAAGAAAGACTGAAGAAAATGTCGTCGGCTGGTTCTTTTATACCCCTGTCGCACTGACGTCAGGGAAGAAGCGACGACAACCGACGCCGGACCTAGACTTTGGAATTCGGCCGACCGAGGACCCGCCTGACGGCAGGAGAACCCATCTGTTATGACTGCAGCTGTATGCACGATGAACATTTGCATTTTGCAGACAAAGAGGAATTCAAATATATCCCCACTTGGACGACTGCCTTATTCAAGCAGAGAGCAATGACATTCTTCTAAAACATCTGGCGTTTGTAAAAAGATTACTAATTTGCCTAGGGTACACAGTAAACGAAAAGAAATCAAAACTAGTGCCCTCTCAAGAGATAATATTCCTGGGTGCAAGCTTAAATACAACTGCCCAGATGGCTTATCTCACGCCAGACAAGCAAAGGCAACTGACTCATTACTTTCAAATGATGGCAACAAAGACCAGGGTCCCTGCAAGAAAATTTCTGCAGGCCCTGGGCTTCATGGCATCCTGCATTCTACTAATTCCATATGCAAGACTGCATATGAGGAAACTACAATGTTATCTAAAAAGTGTTTGGACTCAACAATGCCACAGCCTGGAAACAATAACTTTAATTCCCTGCCTGCAACAGGAGTTTCGATGGTGGTCCCGGGCCTGTCACCACAACAAGGGACAGCCTTTCACCTTACCCACAGCCAGGCAGACAATAACAACGGATGCATCGGATTATGCCTGGGGGGCACACATGGCGGGAAAATGTATTCAGGGCACATGGCCCAAGGAACAAATGCATCTTCACATCAATCAAAAAGAGATGCTAGCTGTACAGAATGCCCTGACAGCTTTCAAGGACCTACTACATCCAGGACAACTATTACTAAAGACAGACAATACCACAGTTATGTGGTACATAAACAAGCAAGGGGGCACACATTCCTACCCCCTCTGCAGGCAAGCCACGACTTTGTGGAACACAGCACTGGCCTATCAAGTACATCTGCAGGCACAATCCTGCCAGGAACGAAAAATACAGTGGCAGACAAACTAAGCAGAAATCTCATGGATCCTCACGAATGGAAACTAAATCCACAGGTCTTCAGCATGATAACAAGGAAATGGGGACGCCCAGACATAGATCTTTTTTTTCCCCTCACAACTGCCAATTACAGAAATTCTGCACAAGAACTTATCACTCACAAGCATGGAAAGTGGATGCTCTATCATTCAGCTGGAAAACCCTGACAGTTTATGCCTTCCCTCCCACTGCCTCTTCTTCCCAAGGTGCTCCTAATAGTCAGACAAGAGAAGCCAAAAATTATCCTGATTGCCCAAGACTGGCCACGCCAGCACTGGTACCCAATCCTAAAGAGCTTGTCTCAGGGCCCAGCCTGGCCTTTACCTCAAATTCCTCATCTTCTGACTCAACAAAACAATCAGATTCTGCACAGTGAACTCAAAACCTTAAATCTGGCTGCATGGCAGATAATATAGCCACTCAGACCACACCTCTCTCCAAAGCTGTTATTGATGTCATTTTAGAAGCCAGGAGGCCCAGCACTAGGAAATCTTATGCAGAAAAATGGAAGAGATTCTGTGCTTGGAACCAGGGGCAAGGGCTCGAACCACTTGTTCCAAATATACCTCAGATTTTACAATACCTAACTGAGATGCTGGACAAAGGCCTATCCTTCTCATCTATTAAGATCCATGCCTCTGCCATTTCAGCTCATAACAATACGGAACCTCCTATTTTTCCACATCCACTAATAAGACAGTACCTTAGAGGGGCAAAAAACATAAGACCCCCAAGGAGAGCACCAATACCTACTTGGGACCTCTTTTTTTTTTTAGAAAAGCACTCACTACCTCCTTTTGAGCCAGCCAACACAGCTGATATAAAATTCTTATCATGGAAAACTGCTCTGCTCCTAGCAATAACTTCAGCAAGAAGAGTCTCAGAGTTACAGGCATTAATGGCAGTGGAACCTTTCATCATTTTTCACCAGGACAGGGTCTCTCTAAGGGCAAACCCAACGTTTATGCCAAAGGTGGTTTCCAGTGTGGCTCTTAACCAAACCATTCATTTGTCAACTTTCTATCCAAATCCCCAGAATAAAGGGGAGAGACTTCTGCACGCTTTGGACATGCACAGACAGCTACGATTCTACTTGGACAAAACAAAAGCTTTCAGGAAAACTGAGCAACTGTTTGTAACTTATGCTGCAGGATCACAAGGAAAGCTTATCTCAAAGCAGACAATTTCAAAATGGATAGGACACTGCATTCACTTCTGTTATGCTCAACATGGCAAATCAATGCTTAAGGGCATTAGGCCACATTCTATCAGAGCAGCAGCCACTTCAGCAGCCTTTCTCAGAGGAGTACCAATCAAAGACATTTTAGAAGCTGCAACCTGGAGTTCAGTGCACACTTTCATCAAGCACTACCACTTACCTCTCTACTCTAATTCCAGAGCAGGCTTTGCCACTGCAGTTCTGCAGGGCCTGGTAGCCTCTCCTAATCCTATTTAGGCCCAGCCACCCAACCTCAGCTTTGGGATTCTACCCAAGTGTAATGACTGCAACAGTGAAACACGATTAACATAGTACAGTTGTGTACCTACCATAAATGTAGATGTTCGAGTATATTCACTGTTGCAGTCCAGGTTACCCACCCACCATCCCCCTTTTCATTGCTGGGACTTTTCTGTACTTCTCAACTGTATACAACCTTTGTGGTGTATTTGCTTGTAGATAAAGGAAATGTTTATTTTAGTACATGCATGCTTTTTGGCATAATTTCTTTTTTCAGCCTTCCTATCTTGGGGCACCTGACATCTGGGACAAGAAAAACTGAAGAAAATGGCGTTGGTTGCATCTTTTATAGCCCTGGTGCACTGACGTCAGGGAAGAGGTGACAGCAACCAATGCCGGACCCAGACTTTGGAACTCTGGCCAACTGCAGGTAGCCTGCCAGCAGGATAACCCAAGTGTAATGACTGCAACAGTGAATACACTCGAACATCTACATTTATGGTAGGTACACAACTGTACTTTTTTGTGCCTCTGCCCATTGATTTCTTGCCAGATCTGGCCAACCATTTGCCTTTGGCAGGGTATGGAAGTGAAACTTGTAGCCTTGTGACACTGTTTAGAACCCAATTGTTCTGGGTTATAATGTGCCAATTTTGAGAACAAAGTGCTATTTTTCCCCGTAAGGGTGCTGCCAGGAGATAAGTGCTTGGTGCAGGGAGAAGTCATTGGGACGGTTTCCTGTATGGTTGTGATTTGTCTTCTCCACTTTTGGAGGAAGAAGCACCCCATTGCTTTGACCTGTATGACCCTTGCGCCTGGGATCTGTCTCTAGGGCATCTGGATCTGCCCCTTTGAGGTCTGTCCGACACTGGAAAGGACCAATTCTTTGTAGGCCAGTGTCTACTAAACCTAGGTGGCTGTACTTGTAAAAATCTTTGACAGTTTGCATAGATTCAGCTTTGTCCTCCATTTTCTTTAACACCTCTTCCGCCTTAACACAAAGCATCATGCTGTAAAGGTGCATCCAATAATTTAACTTTGACATGATCAGGCAGACATTGTTCCTTTAACCAAGCATGCCTCCCAATTACAGAACCCGTAACTGCGGCCCTGCAGGAGGCCTCCGGAGAATCAAAAACACATTGCAAAGTATGCTTTCCAACTTGTTCAGCAGCATGCAATAAATACTACATTTCCTTGTTTTCTGCACATTCAGAGTTTAACAACTTTGTTTGTTTAAGCAATGTCATGACATGTTGCTGATATTTGAGTATATGAAACTGACAGTTTAAGGCCCTTATAGCCAAGGTAGCAGATGTGTAAATCTTTTTTCCCCATCTACCCAGTGCCCTAGAATCTCTGTCAGAGGGGGTAGGGTTTTTCACAGCGGAAGCCTTAACCCCTTTGAGACCCTGTGAAATATTCTCTGGGTCTGCTGTAGGGTTTTTGAAAAGAAATTTATGAGAGTCAGGCACCCTGTAATATCTGTCAGGCTTAACAGGAGCTGGAGGTAAGGAGTCAGGGGTCAGACTAGACTCTGAAAATACATCATCTACAATATCTAACAGAGGTGGAATGGCTAGAGGCCTGTGCTGAGGTAGTAAAAGGAAGTCCCTGAGCCTCTTTTTAGATTCTGAAAAGTCTTGGCTCTCCCAGTGGAAATGTTCCCTCATGGTATGCAAGGTTTCCCCAAAAGAATAGTCCTCAGGAGGAGAAGCTGACTGAATAGATTCTTCAGCATCAGAATCCTCATGGGGGGGGGGGGAGTGAATATTCCTTATCAGAAAAGGAATCAGAAGAACTAGAAACCTGATCTGAAGATTCAAAGTCTGTCTCTTGCCTAGGCCTCTTATCAGGAGGGGGATGGGAGCACCTGATCAAAGTAATCAAGTCTTTGACCATTTTGAGCATCTGTTTTTGGGCATGGAGGCCTATCCATGTGGCTCTTGTGTTTGTTTCTTTGTCTTTGAAGGTGCTTTAGTCTTTGCCTTTGAAGCTGAAGTCAGTTTAATGTATAAATGTTTAGGTCTGAATACACCCTCAGAAGCCGGTGCCTGCTCAGCGGCTCTGGACCCATTTGAGGGAATAGTGTCCGAGGCTCCAATACCTTGAGTTTCCAGTGGCATAGCCGACTCCACATGGGAGTCGTTAGTGGCCTGTGACTCTAAAGTAGCAGGTGTCAGGGGCTGTGAAAGCGCCTTACTGAGAACCGGCGACTGGCTTAGGAGAAGCTTCGTCGTCGGTTTTGGGCCTCGGTTGTCTATCCTTTTCTTTGCGTTTTTTGTGAACACCGGTAGTCGGACAGCTATCCGACGACATTTTATAATTAAATCTGCGCCCAAAATAGTTTAATGCAAAATCATACCGGCGCTTAGTGTGTTGGTTAAATCTAGCACAAAACCGACAACTTGAAACGTCGTGGTCAGGGCCTAGGCAAGGAATACAGTAAGAATGAAAGTCCTTATGAGGTATTTGCTTCCCACAAGTAATACAATTATTAACTTCTGACATCAGTATGGATCAAGAAAAAAGTTTCCCCAATGGGGTACTTAGCTTTAGTGAAGACTTCAGTTCTGAAACTCAAACTCGAATATCTCAGAAGTCGGACGACAGACACTTGCGAAATGCTTCTGCTTCGGGCACCACACGGCAAGAAAGACTAAAGAAAATTGCGTCGGCTGCATGTTCTATACCCCTGATGACCTGACTTCATGGAAGAGGAGACAGCAACCGATGCAGGACTCAAGACTTTGGAATTCAGGTCCACTGAGGGCAACCTGCCAGCAGATTACCCCAAATGTAATGACTGCAACAGTGAAACACGAAGAACATCCAGGACTGCAACAGTGAATACACTCGAACATCTACATTTATGTTAAGTGTACACAACTGTACTATGTTTTTCGTGCTTCACTGTTGCAGTCATTACATTTGGGTAGATTCCCAAAGCTATGGTTGGGAGGAGGAGGAGGTTAGAGAGCATTAGGGCCAGCTACAAGGCCCTGCAAGACTGCAGTGGCAAAGCCAGCTGTGGATTTAGAGAAAAATGGCAAATGATAATGCTTGGTGAAAGTATGTACAGAAGTCCAGCTAGCAGCTTCTAGAATGTCCCTGGTAGGAACACCTCTGAGAAAGGCTATAGAAGTAGATGCAGCCCTGGTGGAGTGAGGTCTGATCTCCTGGGAGATACGTTTTCCATGGTGCTTATAGCAGAAATTAATGCAATGGCTTATCCCTTTAGAAATGGTTTGTTTTGAAATAGCCTTCCCCTCTGCCCCTGCAGCAAATGCTACCAGCAGTTGTTCAGATTTTCTTTGAGGTTTAGTCCTGTCCAAGTAGAATTTAAGTTGTCTGTGCACATCCAAGGAATGCAGTATCCGTTCCCCTTTGTTCTGTGGATTGGGAAAGAAGGTTGGCAAATGAATGGAGTGATTAAGAG